>NC_043704.1:49192476-49203662 GCF_006229205.1 Suricata suricatta
AGTTCTATGGATAGTTTTTTGAGGAACCTCCACACTGTTTTCCAGAGCGGCTGCACCAGTTTACATTGCCACCAACAGTGTATGAGGGTGCCCATCTCTCCACACCCTCTCCAACAACTGTAGTCTTTTGCTTTGTTCATTTTAGCCACTCTGACTGGTGTGAGGTGGTATCTCAGTGTGGTTTTGATTTGTGTTTCCCACTCTCCACATTCTTAAGGGTGAGACCTGTAGATGGAGACTTTAGACAGGACCCTGTTACTTAATGTTAAAGTTAACCCAATAGTCCCCAAACAAGACCCTAGGCTTGCCCTGTAATTGGTTGATTTTAAAGGTACTCTAAATGTTGTAATTGGATCCCACCAAAAGTAATGAATACTCTAGACAATGTGTATGGTTAAACCTGTTGTCAATGATATTGTACATTATGATTGGATTGCTGTGCCTGTGTTGCTATTTCCTGTAACTCCCCCTTCCCAAAACTCATAAAAGCCCTATGTTCAGGGCTCTCAGTACAGATCCACTGCGTTGGTGAAGTCTGTATATACGTCTATTAGTTTGAGTGTCATTTTTGTTGTGTCTCTGACTGATGAGGACCTTTGGAGAAAAGGACTGAAATCCCCCATCTTCTTTTCTTTTTCATGGGACTTTGGGGTCTCAACCCCACATATTTTTCTTTGAAAAGCGTGCAACAACCATCATCTCACTTTAGTTTTTTCCTCCGTTGGCCAGGAGGACTAATTCCTGTGGTCTATGCCTTAATTCTGTTTTTTGTGTTGGACTGACGAGGGCATGGGACAGTCTACTTCGAACCCCCTAGGCCTAGTTCTAATTCGCTTCAAGGAAGTTAGGATTCGAGCTCACAATCTATCGTGAATGTCAGGAAAGGGAAGATCTCTTTTTTGCAGTAGCAAATGGCCAACCTTCAACATTGGATGGCCAGAAGATGGGACCTTTGACCTCCCCACCCTGATTAAAATCTTTTCTTCCTTCTAGGAGCCTAGCTGCAAAAATTACCACCACCCAGGAAACCAAAAGTATTAGAGCAAACTTACAGAATGTTTTCACATACCAGTGTAACATGATTTTTAAAGAGGAAATAGTAGTAGAGATGACTGTGAAAATGCTCTCAATTTTCTCATTTCTTGTCTTTTGCTTTTTAAGCAAAGGGAATATATATGGATTTTGTACTATGCATATTCTCGTTGTGAAGTTAATTCCTTAATTATTTCCAGTTCTATTTTTGCTAAAGAAACTTTATATTATATGAGTTCTCTCTCTCTCTCTCTCTCTCTCTCTCTCTCTCTCTCTCTCTCTGCATGTCTACATGTTTGCATGTGTGTGTTTGGACAGGGAAGAGATGCCTATCTCCATCTGAAGACCAGTATCACCCAATATCCACAGAGAAGAAGAGAAACCTGAACCGCTATTCTGTACTACTTCTGTGTCTTCAATCTGTATTACACTGCATGTTGTTTGTCAGGTAGATATATGTGAGTAGCTTTCATCTGTGGTAGCGACTGAGGCTCAGTCAGTTTTCATTTTACCCCTGGGATCATGTTTGCTTAGATCACCAATGGTCCCTCTTTACAACAGGAGCTCTGTTCTACACTGCATGCATACAGTAAGTTTCCTGGGTATTCCTAGAATTTCTGGGAATATCTGACCTATGCCATGTTAAAGTAACAAGTTCAATCAACACTACATGATACAACATTAAAATAGTGGTGTCTGTATGAGGTGGCACTTCATCTCATGTCACCACATTTCTGATTTTCTGAGGCTATGCCAGCCAGCTAGCTTATGATGGGAACTATGCCACATGGGCTTTCTGATGCTGTGCATAAGATTCCTTAGGCGTCCAAGTGGCTGTCCTTCAGAATCTTTGATGTGTGATCACATGGCTGCTGTTGCTGTGAATGAATTGGCCTTGACTTTGTTCATTCTGCTGCCTCAGGAGGCTCCCAAACTCTTACCAGTTTGTATGGGAAGAGACGCTTGTTTCTCTTCCCTGGTGGTCATCGGAACTCCCCTGCCATCCATCACTCTGGCCCTCGAAAGGAAGGCAGATTGTACCACCGTGGCCCTCTGGAGGCTTGTTTTCCTCCTAAATCTGAAGACTTTTCTCCTTTTGTAGCCACCTCCCCACCATGTGTCTGAAATTTTTGTTTTTTCGTGTTTGTCTATCACAGTATCTTCAGACAGAAGCTAAAATCCTGCTCCAGGCCACAGAAAATGATCAGTGTATTATACCCTTCATAGCCATCGTAGTTTTCAAAAATTATTTATTTAGACCCTTATGCTTAACTCTGTCTTAAGTCAAATTAAGGCAGCCCGCATTTTTTACAGTCATTAGTTTCTTTCAGTAAATGTAACCATTTTGAGCTTTCCATGCATATGTAAGAATTTTTCCATGGAGAAAGAGTGAATCTCAGTTGGGATTTTCCTCATGGTAATACGTATAATCAAGGTACATGGTCCTTGGAAATAAGAACTAATCACTTCATGTAAGATTCATAATCACAAAGCTCTTGTTTTGTTTTTTAAAAAGCTAATTGATTTCTCTACCCTCTCTGGCTCCTGATGGTATTCACACCTGCAAATACACTTGCTCGGCTGGAAGGTACTGGCCCGTGCAGTTGTCTGTGGCTGGCACACCTTTCTGCTTGGCTGGATCTAGGTGTCTGGATGACCACAGAGTATCACTTGTTAAGTATTTTGAATATAACCCCTGAGTGGACCTACATCAGGCCTTCCCACACTGTATACATGGAAGGTCTAATTTTTCTTTAGTGGTTATAACGTAACCACATTGGGGTATATTGAGATGCATACACTCTTCAGCTTTGTGCCTCATAGGCCGCCTTTGTAAGGACGCAGAGGCGTCTGCTCTGCACCTTAGTGCATAGAAAGCATCAGTCAGAGGTGTGAACAAGAAATTTCTCTCTTCCTGTGCTCTCTTTGGTCGGTCTGGGGCTACATCATGCCTTCTTCCTTTCATACGTTTTCTAAGACTACCTCCTCCTGCAGAGACAGGTACTACTTCATCAGGAGAGTGGTGGCCCTGAGAGGAAGACGGATGCATACACACATGTAATTATAAAAGAATGCAGCCTGCCATACAATGGCATGGGACATTCACGGAGTAGGGTGATGTCAAGTGACTTGGGTTGTTGGAGGATGAGGGGGCAGTGAGTTTGCATAAGGAAGCAGGGGCTAAATTTCATTTGATCAAGCCTGGACACTTCCTGCAGGTGTTGAAGAGTCTCTGGAGGGTTGTAGACACAAATCTTCCCATTGGACTTTAATTTTAAGAATGCAAACTGTGGGGCACCTGGGTGGCTCAGTCGGTTAAGCTGATTCTTGGGATCAGCTCAGGTCATGATTTCAGAGTTCATGGGTTTGAACCACCCGCCTCCTTCAGGTGCCACCCTGACAGTGCAGAGCCTGCTTGGGTTTCTCTCTCACTCCCCTGTCTCTCTCTGCTCTCCCCCACCCCTCTTAAATAAATAAATAAACTTAAAAAAAAAAGAGAATGCAAACTGTGACAATGATGTGGAGAAGAAATAGGGTGGGGTGGGGGAAAAGGCCAAGTTTGGATTGTAGAAGACTAGTAGGTGGGCCATGACAATAATCCATATGAAACAAAATAAGACCCAAATTAAGGTAGTGTCATAGAAACAAATTTGAAAGACATTTCAGATGCAGAATCAACTTAACCTGAAAACTGATGGAATGGGGCTGGAAGGAGGAAAGAACCAAAAGGGTTCCCAAGTTCAGGCCATGTCATAGGTAGGTGAGGGTTTCATACTGTGATAATAGAAGGTGGGCCAGCTTTGCCCCAGGGTGGGTTTAGGGCTGGAGGGGATTCAACCTCCTCCTTGAAGCCTTTCCTGATTGACCTAGCCAGAAGGCTCTCTCCTTGAAAATTTGAAAGCTCTGAGGAATTGTATCTTTTCCAGGATAACCAAAAAAAAAAAAAAAAAAAAAAAGACCTGAAGGGAAAATTGAAGAGCCATGGAAGTCTCTTTTTGCATTACCTCTGCACTAGAAACTGTCAGTTACTGAGTAGTAATAGGGGGATGTCCGCACCCCTGGGTGTGGGTAATAAGGGAACATTTTCTGTACAGAATTTGAAAAACAAATAAAGGTACTTTTAATTATCACCATGTACCAGCAATTCTGACAATATGAGTGAGAAAATATTCTTCCCCCTCATAATATCTTTGTTCTAAATTCTGAATAATTACTCTAAACAATATGCATGTAAATTTCAAATTGGCACATCTTTAGGACCTCCCTTTTGATAAGCATTGCATCCTACATGAAAGCTCAATCAGAGCACTTCCCAGTGGCAGGGCTGCCTCTGGACACATACAAATTCCTGTGTTCATTTCATGAGTAAATTTTAAGGCTCAGAATCGCTGGAGCTTGCTCTAGCAGCTTGTGTCTCTGATCCCTGTGACACTACATATTCCTTTATTTCCCGAGTAGATTTTAAATAAACAACAATATCATTGTGATTATGAAACTAAAGAAACAGAACGTGAGCCATCTCATTGCTTTCATACTATCCAACTACATTGAATATTTATTTATTTAAAATCTAAAACAATGAGGGGAGTCTAGGTGGCTCAGTCAGCTGAATGTCTCACTCTGGATTTTGACCCAGGTCACAATCCTAGGGTCATGGGATTGAGCCCCGTGTTGGGGCTCAATACTACACATGAAGCCTGTGTGGGACTCTTTTTCCTTCTTTCTCTTCCCCAGCATCTCTCATGTTCTCTTTCTTTCTTAAAATTAATTAATTGATTGATTAAATCTAAAACAAGGAGTTCCAACTATGCAGTATAATTTGCTTCCAGGTTTTGAAGTTTAAGATTTCATGTTTTATTGATTATTATCTATATAACCGCAATGTATTTTTCTCCAAGTGTTGTTCTATTTATTTTTGTAAAAAAAAAAAAATTTTAGTATTTATTTGAGAGAGAGAGTGAGAGAGCGAGAGCGCCCCAGCGGGGAAGGGGCAGCGAGAGAGAGATACAGAATCCAAAGCAGGCTTCAGGCTCCAAGCTGTCAGCCCAGAGCCCAACTCAGGGCACCAACCCGCAAACCATAACATCATGACCTGACCTGAAGTCAGTTGCTTAACTGACTGAGCCACCCAGAGACCCCCTTCAAGTGTTGTTTTAAAATTAAAGAATGAATCAAAATAAAACTTAACATTCAGGGTACAATTTAGTAATTGCCTAAATTGTATCTTTTGTAGAATTTTAGTTTTAATAAAATTCATTTATTAGTTACTGGAAAATTATTTATATAAACTACCATATCAGACTATATCAATGTTGATGCTGTTTAAGTAGTTACAAAATTATTAAATAGATAGCCGTGCATTTTTTTATATTCTAATATTTTAAAAATATTTTTTAACTTGCATGGTTTTGTATAGGAAGTTTAAGAAATATTTCTTTTTTGACCATTTAAACATTTGTTTCATTTCATGATTTCTTGTAAGGTTTGATAGATGAAGGCAGAGGCAAGAGGAAAGAGAGAGACCAAGTTATGGAGCCAAGAAGGCCTTTATTGGAGTCTGCGATTCCCGGGTGAGGTTCCGTGACTCTGGAGTGGGGGGTCAGGGAAGTCACGCCTGGTATGGGAGAGCAAGGTGTTTTGTGGGTGCAGAAGTTCCGGGTTTGAGCTCAGGTGGGCCGATAGCCAAGTAGGGGCATCTTTGGACAGTGGCAGGATAGGATTGGCTGTTTGCTTTGGTGGGGAGGGGGATGCTGGAATTCCATGGTGAGGCATTCCAGTTTGAGATAGTCCAGATTGAGAGTGGGGGTCGTCAGTCCCTGGCGGTGCCTGGACTATTATCTGACCCGCAGTAAAATGGCCGCTAGTGCTTTTCAAATGACTCGGGTCGTCCCAGGTCTGCAAGTGGGGGTTGTCAGTGCTCGCAGCTCTCCACAGCAAAGTGGCCACTTGGTTGCCTTCCCATGGCAACTCTTACATTTCTGAAAACACTTCTTCATTTCGAGGAGGAGGCTGTTAAAAATGATGCCCTCTGGGCATCAAATACGCTCGATATACCCTGGGCGTGGGGTATGCATGCTATTCTAAACAGTCGTGGTTTCCGTAAGCTTCTTTATAATGTAAGTCTTCCTAAACTTAGGGTTCCTTCAGAAGGAGCACTTCATCATAGGAAAAACTGAGGTAAAAGAAATTCCATTCTTTTACTGCATATGTTTATTTGAATTATTTTTAGCATTGAAAATTACCTATGTATTAGTATGAATGTTTGAGAATAACATCAGGAACAATTAATGTTGGCCGATATATCCCAGCCCAAAGCAACTGTGATCTTCACCTCTTTAGAAAATAATTGTTTGACAAGACAAACCCCTTGGGGACAGGTTTTGATTTCCTCAATGTCATGACACAGCTATACATAATTCAGTACAAGAAGTAAAGTGTCCACCTGCCTGTCCGATGGAGAACTGGAAAGACGCCATTTAGCTCTGGCGGCTTTGCTGTGCTACAAGCATCCGCTTGAATCTCAGGGAGCAGGGAAGTGTCAATACTTCCTTTGTATGAAAAGTGAGTACTCTTGGTGACTTTTAATGCCTGTTGGCAAGCCTGCGTTCATCTATTCATTCCTTCATTCAAGAAAAATCACTGTGCCAGCCAATGTGACAGTGATCACCCTGCTAAGAGGATGTAGAAATCCCAGGGATGTTTCTATAATCCCATCGTGAGAGCCAGGGATGTGGTGGGTACCCTCTCTGTGCACTCCCCCAACCACACAACCACATAGGGTCGGACTAGAAGGGATGTTCGCTGTGCTACCAGCATTGAGTGAGAGCCTGATGGCTAAATGGAAAGGCAACATATTGTAGGAAAAAGAGAGACTTAGAGCTGGTTTTATCACATCAGTCACACACTGAGGGAGGTGAAGTTGTGTATGTGTTTGTGTAGGAGAGGATGGTGGGTAAGAATTGTCCTATTTCCATCCTCTTTTACAGAGATTGAGGACTGGAGAGACTGGGTGGCTATCTCAGCATCACACAGTGTGTTAGTATTTGAACAACCCTGTTTGAATAAATATTCCAATTTTTAGCTATTTTCATGACTTTTATCAATGTCCCAAAAGAATCATGCTCTGTATTTTCTCATGGTGAATAAGCAAAGCTTAAGTGTGTCACACCTAACGCTTATTGCATTTATTCTGAAACGACCAGTAGTTTCCATGTCACTATTTGAGAAAACCATGATCAAAGTGGGTTTCAATTTCCTGAATTTGCCATGAGGTTCCTGGCTTCTCTGCCTTTGCCCTTCCATGTGCTCAGTCTTAAAATGCCTCCCCTGTCCCATTCAGAGCTCTGGTTATCAAAGGGCTACTCATTCATTAAGGTTCAGCTCAAGTACAACCTTTCCATTTAGCCTTGTCCCAATAGGCCCAGCTGAAGTTAATCCTCTGTACACACAAGTGAGGTCTACACCTCTTTATAGTGTTATTTCATTCTCCTATTTGCCAAATACCTTCGTTTCCCTTTAGAAGGCAAGCCCCTTGAAGGAAGACGCCTTGCCTTACTTATTTCTTTACCCACCAACAACTAACCTATGAGGACACACAAGATCCTGCTGAGCCCTACTTTCAACTCAGATAAATCTGAAAATTAAAAAAATGGTAGATAGTAAATTTGTTCTGGGAAAATGGCCTTGTTAATCTCGTTTCATCAATTAAATGCTAAGCTCCTTGAGGGCAGGGGAATCTTTGTCTAAAACTACCTTGTTGTTTTCCACAATGTTGGCACCAAGTTCTAGGCTCCATATACTATGACTGACTCATCCAAGTACATGAAAAGGGAAGTGAGAAGGTTGAGATCGTCTATTAATTTATTAACTTTAGGGGGGATGGAGTTATGGAAATGTGAGTTTCACTTGGCTCTTCTGATTCTGGCCCCTTCACTTTTTTGTTGTAAGTCTAACCACATCCAGGTGTTATATTGCTAGGCACTTCCTTTTGGTAGATTACCTTACCCTGTCTCTTCAAGTTTTTGAAAACTTCATGCTCACAACTTGGCTTTTAGTTTGCTTTCATTTCTATTTTGAATTTTTGGAAGCGACTGAATTAGTAAGTCTTAAAGTCAACTTGTATGAGGTCTTGATGCATTTATAAATATATAATAAATACTCACCAGTTTTTAAATGTTCTCTGAAGGGCCCTTGTCTCGATCCGGTTCCTGGAAACTCAACCAAGTTTCTGAACAGAAGTAGGGAAGATATGAGCAGAAATTACAGTGAGAGGTTTTTTTTGGAGGTTAGGAAATAACTAAAAATGAGAATATTTATGTTGGCAAGAGTATAGGAATAAAGCGGAGCAGTAAGATAAGTAAAACAGCATGTGCAATGCAGGGCCAAAAACTGTCCCCCACTTCAACATCAGAATAGCCCTTCACCTGCCTTGTCTTTAAAAGAAAGGTTAGGTTGGGGCGTCTGAGTGGCTCAGTCAGTTAAGCATCTGACTTTGGCTCAGGTCCTGATCTCCTGGTTTGTGGGTTTATACCCTGTGTCCGGCTCTGTGATGACAGCTTGGAGCCTGGAGCCTGCTTCAGATTCTGTGTCTCCTTCTCTCTCTGCCCCTCCCCCACTTGTGCTCTGTCTCTGTCCCTCAAAATTAAATAAATTTAAAAAAAATTTGTTTTAAAGAGAGTTTAGCCTATCATCTCGGTTATGCTCATGTTTTAATTGGTGAGACAGTACATCTATTCAAAAGGATGCTTGAAGATGAGTGAAAAGAATTAGTAAAGGGGATGTATTGGATGTATCGCTGAGAGAGGAGTTGAAAACAGGGAAAAACAGAGCCCAGAGGAAAACCATCAGGATGTAGGAAAAGGAGCTTAAGGAGAAAACACTCTCAAGACCTTAGCTCTAATGGAAAAATAGAAACGTATGGACCACTATAAAGTTCTTAAGTAAAAGCAGTCTGGCCTATTTTCATTATTTTGATTTACCAACACAGAGAGCCAGTTCAGTAATGGAATATTCTATGACTTATATGCACTCATCATGTAAATCATGCTAAAAAATTAAGTGGTTGTCATAAGCTGGTGCCATGTCACTTGCTTACATGCATGAGTCACCAAAGGGACGCTATAATCCAACAATTATCAGAGAGTGAATATACACATTCTAAGTAATTGAAGTTTGCCCCTTTGGAGGCCAAAACATTTTTTGAAGTCACTATTTTTGATGAAATTCTTTGTAAAGTGGATTGAACTCTTTTTTAAAAAATGGAAATATTAAAACTAATGGAAAGTTTTGCTGTGGATTCAGTCTTCTTATTATGAACACAGTTATTACTCTGCTCTATAACACAATCATTCCCTCTGGGCTAATTAGGAAATGGTTATGGAGTTGTAAGGATTCTGTATCAAGTGAGAGGAGTTTGGGATCTCGCCATATCTATGTTGCTTGTTTAGAGAACATTTCTTCTTCACGTATCTTGGTTCTCAGTGGCATCCTAGATGTTGAGATTACCAGGTAAATACTTTCATGATAGGTTAAATGTAATAGAACTTACTCCATAATATAGATAATGTAAACAATTATTGTTCTTGGAGTGCCTGGGTGACTCAGTGGGTTAAGCGTCCTACTCTTGTTTTCAGCTCAGGTCATGATCTCACCATTTAGAAGTTCAAGCCCTGTGTCCTGCTCCTGCTTGGGATTCTCTGTCTCCTTTTCTCCCTCTGCCTCTCCCATCTTAATCTCTATCCCTTTCAAAAAAATAAACTTTAAAAAATAATAAAAATGGGGCACCTGGGAAGCTCAGTTGGTTAAGCATCCGACTTCAGCTCAGGTCATGATCTCATCGTTGGTGGGTTCAAGGCCCACATCAGGCTCTGTTCTGACAGCTAGCTCAGAGCCTGGATCCTGCCTTCCAATTTTGTGTCTCCCTCTTTCTCTGACCTCCCCTGCTCACTCTCTCTTTCTCCCTCTCTCTCTCTCAAAAATAAATAAAACATTTTTAAAAATTAAAAAATAAAAATAATAAATAATAAAAATAATTTTCTTGGCTGCAGATTTTGTGTATAATTGATAATTACTAACAGAAGTTTCCTAGAAGATAATAGAAAATCTGTTTCCAAGAAAAAACTCTCCCCACCAAAACAAAGGGAGAAAATTTCCTGTATGTTAGACCAGAAAAGGTACATTGTGTTCATCCTCCCACTTTGGAAGACAAAACATCAGGTTATGTCAGAACATCCCATCTTTCAACAAGTATCTTGAGCTGCATGTGTCCTACATAGAAAAAGTTATGGAAAAAATTGCAAGGCAACACTAAGGCCTTTGAGAAACAAGTGAAGAACATTTCTAATGCCAAGTCCTATAGGGAAATAGTTGTCAACAAAAGTTCCTCTCTCCTACTTATTGGAATATATCAGAGCTCATAATAGAAAATGTGATTACTCCCCAAGACACAATAACAGACTACTAGTTAATGAATTACAGAACAATAGACTCTAGTATGAGTGTGAATTGTGAGTCCTCTTATTATAAGCATATAGCACTAGGCAAATGTTTCACTACATCAATTTCCTTATCTGTAAAATAGGTTTCATAATCATATATATTTTATTGTGAAAATTAAATGAGTTAACGTATTTAATGTGTTTTGAATAACCCCTAGAATATAATAAATAATTGAACAGAAAGTGTTATTATTATTTGCAACTATTGAGGTAGCTACCAAATAATAAAATAAAATATTTTATAATAATAACAGTCAACTTGACAATAAGTTTTATTTAATAAAATAAAAAATATAGTAAGTGCAAAAAATAATATTTTGGAAATTGAGGAAGCTATTGAACAATTGAAGACATTTTTTTGACAAATACTTATTATGTGCCTGCTATGTGCCAGACACTGTGACACTAAGGGTTAATATACTGGGAATGTTATCTGGGAAAATTATAAGATCATACTGGAGAAGTCTTTGGCAGAAACTGGTGAGTCTCAAGTATCTGGTCCTTCCAGAGCATATTTGATTTTAATTTTGTTTTCATCTTTCAGGGGAAAGGTCATGTACTGAACAACTGTATGTAAAGAGATATTCCGTCTATAATGTGTCAGCAGGGAGTTCATTTAAATTGGAGTGCCCTGTGAAATACTGTACTAAGGAACCT
>NC_043704.1:49203762-49210880 GCF_006229205.1 Suricata suricatta
GAGAAGTCTTTGGCAGAAACTGGTGAGTCTCAAGTATCTGGTCCTTCCAGAGCATATTTGATTTTAATTTTGTTTTCATCTTTCAGGGGAAAGGTCATGTACTGAACAACTGTATGTAAAGAGATATTCCGTCTATAATGTGTCAGCAGGGAGTTCATTTAAATTGGAGTGCCCTGTGAAATACTGTACTAAGGAACCTTTTGTGACCTGGTGCAAGCTCGAAGGAAAAAACTGTTTACCTCTTGAATATAAACTTCCGGGATACACAAGTTGGAAAGACCGGGAGAATAGTTCAGTTTTTATTCTTCATTTTACCCACATGCTGGCTATGACACCGGTCCCTACCGCTGTTCTGCAAATTTTACATTTGGAGTTGTTGAAAGCCATTCAGTAACCACTTATGTGACAGGTGAGTTCTACACTCCAAGACTATCTGATAGTTTTTCATCATGTTTCAGGGAAAAGGAGGACCCAGACTCTCAAGTGATTATGTTAGACATTGAACTCATGTAAATGAGAAGACTGCCACACTCCTCAGCTTGTGATCTGTGTGCGCACGTGTGTATGGAATTTTGGGGTGAGTGAGGTAGGAAATAGAGAAAAAGTATAATAAAAGTTCTTGATCTTGCCTTTAGGGGATATAACATTTATCTGATAAATCCAAAAGTAGATCGCTAACCAAATGAATACCAATAGTAGTAGATAGTGCTCTATTCTTTGTCCTTTTCCTTCTATTTTTTTATTCACTTACCAGTCCTTGACTTTTGTTGATAATAAATCCTTGAAATTACATTCGTGATGCTCAGACAGGTATAAGCTTGTTAATAATTCACAGTTTGCACAGAAAACAAACAGCACACAAATACACCTGACTCCCTGATGTGCTTTGAAGGTGTTCATAGTTTTCACTGCCACCCCAGTCCCTCTCAGAAGCCCTCAGAGAGGCTCAAACAGCAGGTTGGAGTTAAAAACCTGGAGTAAAACATGGAAAGCAAACAGAAGTAAGACAAAACTGTTTTTAAGTTTGATTTATGAAAATCTCACATCATACTCAATGGTAAAGGAAGAAGACAAGGATGTCTGCTATTGTGACCTCTATTCAACACTAAACTGGAAGTTCTAGCCAGAGCACTTAGGCAAGAAAGAAGAAGTTAAGGCATCCAAAGTGAACAGGAAGAAGTGAAACTGTCTCTATTCACAGACGATATGATTTTATATCTAGAAAATCATTAAAAATCCACAAAAGCTACTAGAATTAATAGATGAATTCAACAAAGTTGTACGACCAACAAAAAAAGCAGTGGTATTTCTATACATTACCAATGAACAAACTGAAAAGGAAATTTTTAAAAAACAATTCTATTTATAGTAGCATCAAAAAGAATAAAATACTTACAAATAAATCTAAACTGGAAGGCTCAACACTTGTACACTGAACAAAATATGACTGAAAGAAATTAAAGGAGATATAAATGAATAGAAAGATATCCCATGTTCACAATGGAAGACTTAGTATTGTTAAGATGGCAGTATTTCTCAAAGGGATCTCTGGATTCAATACAATTCCCATCGAAATCCCAACAACCTTTAAAAAAAAATTTTTTTTGCATAGATGAAAAAGCTGATTTTAAAATTCACATAAAGTTGCAACAAGATCCAACATAGCTGAAAAAAGTCTTGAAAAAGGAGAGCAAAGGTAGAGGACTCACACCATTTTATTTTAAAATTTACAAAACTGCAATAATCAAAACAGTGGTACTAACATAAGGATAGATATAAAGATCAATCGAATAGAATTGAGAGTCCATATTAAATTCACCCATCTTTGGCCATTGACATTTTTTGTTTTTAGTAATTTATTGTCAAGTTAGCTAACATATAGTGTATTTAGTGTGCTCTGGGATTTAGGAGTAGATTCCTATGATTCATCATTTATATAAAACACCCATTGCTCACCCCAACAAGTGCCCTCCTCAATGCCCATCACCCATTTCCCCTGTCCTCATCATCCCTTTCTATCCTCGGTTTGTTTTCTGTATTTAAAAGTGTCTTGGGGCGCCTGGGTGGCTCAGTCAACTGTGTCCAGCTTCGGCTCAGGTCATATCTCATGATCCATGAGTTCAAGCCCCTCATCGGGTTCTGTGCTCGCAACTCAGACCCTGGAGCCTTTTCAGATTCTTTGTCTCTCACTCTCTCTCCCTCTGCCCCTCCCCTGCTCGTGCTCTGTCTCTGTCTGTCTCAAAAATAAATAAACAAAAAAAATTTTTTTAAGTCTCCTATGGTTTGCCTTCTTCTTTATTTGTAACTATTTTTTTTCTTTCCCTTCCCCCATGGCCTTGTGTTAAGTTTCTCAACTTCCACATATGAGTGAAAACCTATGTTATCTGTCTTTCTCTGACTGACTTATTTCACTTAGCATAGTACCATCCAGTTGCATCCACATTGCTGCAAATGGCAAGATTCCATTCTTTTTTATTGCCAAGCAGTATTCCATTGTGTATATAAACCATATCTTTTTAATCCATTCATCAGTTGATGGAGATTTGGGCTCTTTCCATAATTTGGCTATTGTTGATAGTGCCACTATAAACATTGGGGTACATGTGCCCCTATGCATCAGCACTCCTATGTCCTTTGAATAAACTCCTAGTAGTGCTATTGCTGGGTCATAGGGTAATTAGTCTTTAATTTTTTGAGGAAACTTCACACTGTTTTTTAGAGCGGCTGCTCCAGTTTGCATTCCCACCAACAGTGCAGGAGGGTTCTCATTTCTTCACATCCTCGCCAGCATCTGTTGTTTCCTGAGTTATTAATGTTAGCCACTCAGTCCACTGTGAGGTGGTATCTCATTGTGGTTTTGATTTGTATTTCTCTGATGGTGAGCATCTTTTCATGGGGATGTTAGGCATTTGGATGTCCAGTTTCGGCCAATTGACTTTTCACAAGACTGCCAGACCCATTCAGTGGAAAAATGATTGTTTCCTCAATAAGTAGTGCTGAGGCAATTGGATACATACATGCAAAAAATGAATTTGGACCTCCACCTCATACAATATACAAATAAGTAAAAACGGATCAAGTATTTAATATAAGCACTAAAACAATAGAATCTATATTTGTATAAAATTTTAGTCCTATGTTTCCTTAGGGGAAAACACAGAAGTACATCTTTATGATCTTGGATTTGTCAGTATTATCTTGCTAAAACATCAAAAGCATAAATATATAAATACATAAATAAATAAATTATACTTCATTAAAATTAAAAGTTTTGTACATCGAAGAACACTTTCAAGCGAGTGAAAAGACAAAATATGGAATGTGAGAAAACATTTGCAAATCATATATGTGATAAGGGACTAGTACCCAGAATATATAAAGAAGTCTTACAACTCAACAACAGTTAAGCCACTCAAGTAAAATGGGGAAAAGACTGAATAGATGTTTCTTCGAAGAAAATATATAAATGGCCAATAAGCACATGAAGAAATGTTCAATGTCATTTGTCATTAGAGGAATGCAAATCAAAATCACAATGAGACACCACTCACACCCACCAGCATTACTAGAATTTTTTAATGGAAAATGACAAATGATAGCAAAGATGTGGACAAACTGAACTCCTTGTACTGTACTGGTGGGAATTAAAATGATGCTATTGCTTTGGAAAAGGTCTGGCAAACTTTCTTCAAAAGGTTAAACATATTTGCACAAGACCCAGCAATATACAAGTGAAATGAAAGCTTATGTCCACATTAAAACTTGTACATGAATGCTTATAGCTGTACTAGTCACAAAAGTCAAAAAGTGGAAACAATCCAAATGTTCGTCAACTGATAAATAGGTAAAGGAATCGTGTTATACTGATAAATAGGTAAAGGAAACGTGTTATATTCATACACGAATATTATGCAGGCAAAAGGAATGGAGTACTGACATACATTACAAAATAGATGAACTTCAAAAACTTTGTGCTAAGTAAAAGAAGTCAGATATAAAAGATTACATCTTATAATCTTTTTTTTTTAAATTTTTGATACAGGGAGAGACAGAGCATGAGAGGGGGAGGGGCAGAGAGAGAAGGAGACACAGAACTGGAAGCAGGCTCCAGGCTCTGAGCTGAAGCCGGAGGCTCAACCGACTGAGCCACCCAGGCGCCCCACATCTTATAATCTTGATTCTGTTTGTATAAAGTACAGAAAAATCTGTGGAGTTAGAAAGTGAATAATGGTTGCCAGAGGCTAGCAGAAAGGGTTAATGGGAGTAACTACTTAGTGTGTATGGTTTTCCTTTGAGGATGATGAAACTGTTCTGAAGCTAGATAGTGCACAACACTAGATAGTTGTACAACCTTGCACTGAGTTGTTTGCTTTAAAATGTTAATAATATTTATGTTAATATGTATTTTACCACAATAAAAAATATATTTGGATCAAAGAAAATCACCCTTTAATTTATAAGAAATGAAATGGAGTTTATTTGGGACCCATAAATTGATCATGAAGGTTATCGCAAAGAGAAATTTCAAAGAGTTTTGGTTCAGTGGTGGTATGTTGGAAATCTATATGTAGACCTATGCAGTCACTACCTCTATGGACGCTATTCACTTGAATGCATACACTTTGTGTTTGTAAAAAATTAATTTATTACATCATATGCATACTTTGGAGTTCATCTTTTAACTCCCTTAAAATAGCCCAATGAAGGAATCCACTTAAATCCCTTAAAAATCTTTTAAATTACTTTAAGACCTCTAAAAGCAGCCTAGTGCTGGCTACAACCCTCTATTATCAAGCACAGGAGCGTAGAAGGGATTTTTGGCAGAGTTGGAGATCTTTTGCAAATTTGGAATCAAAGTCAATGCTAATTGCCTATGACTATTCATGCACTGGCTCATAAACCTCTTTGGAATGGAAACTATGTTAAACATCTTTGCTTCTCTACAAATAGATGGTATAGTATATAGCACATAGTATGTGTTCAATAAATATTTATCATTCTTAAATGAATTAAGTAACATAATCTATGCAAAGGGAAACCATTGCCTTAAACAATCTGGAGAACCTCTAGAACATACTGTAGATTATGGAATGAATCCTTTCTGGGGAAAATGGTGCTATTAATTCACATAATGAGCTAAAATGTTGAATTTTTAAAGAAGTATTGCTTTGTAACTGGCAAAATAAATGATAAAAATAAGTAAAACTTGCAAGACATTACTTCCAGGATATTAATGACACTATGAAATAAACAATAATTAAGTGCTGTTAGATTATTTATATAATGTATATTAATATAATGTTTAATAAAATTAAAAGCAGCGGCATTGAGTCCACACTCCTTGGAAAAGCACCTTCTTGTGTAATTCTGTCTTCTTTTGTGAGAACTAATCCCCTTCTGTGCAAAAGGGAGGAATCTAGACAAAGAGGCAAGCCAGTAAGGACTTACGACATGGGAGTGTCTCAGGGGCATTCATGTGTCTCCTCTGTCCAATTTTGGGGTCATTCCACAGCCACTACAGTTGGGTGCACGGTTTGTAAAGTGCATGAAAGGGCCTGTTCCAGGAAACAAGTCGGACCTGAAATTGGGATCAACAATCTGTCTCCCTTGGGGAGGAGGGGATCAAAGGGAAAACAGTATGTGTGGGCTCATCAAGGAAGAGACCTCCCCGACAAAGCCAAGGGCATTCTGGAGGCAGTGCCATGGTTTCCTACAAGGTTTTGGATTAAAAACGTAAGCTTTTTATTTGGGGCTCAATGTTGTGTAAATATTGGAACTCCAAAAAATGCAAGATGAGGCAATATATTTCTTTTTTTTTTAATGTTTTATTTATTTTTGATACAGAGAGAGACAGAGCATGAGACGGGGAGGGTCAGAGAGAGAGGGAGACACAGAATCCGAAGCAGGCTCCAGGCTCAGGTAGCTGTCAGCACAGAGCCTGATGCGGGGCTCGAACCCACCAACGTGAGATCTGACCTGAGCTGAAGTCGGAGGCTTAACTGATTGAGCCACCCAGGCGTCCCCATGAGGCAATATATTTCTGAAAAAAAATTTATAAGGTTCTTCAGTTAAAGGAAAAATAGTCATAAATGAGGAACGTGTGTGGGCATGTTTCACTGTGGAAGGGTAGAGATAAACACGTAGTAACCCTCTCAAAAGTTCCAGAAATGCCAAATGCATATATAGCCAATAATTTTACATATAATGTAAATGACAGTCAGCATTCCTCACTAGGTTGCACAATTTTAAATCAAACCAAATACATTCAACTTTGTAAACTCATGTTAATTTTCAAGTAAGCAGTTTTGTGTTGGGTGCTAGGGTTTTGTTTTTTCAAGTAGGAAAATTTTCTTAAATGTTTTCTTTCTTCCTATAGTGAACAACAATGAACTACATTCTGTTACAATCAGGACTGAGATCTAGGAAACTATTTAAAACAATGATCTAAATGGGTTCTTGTTTAAATAAAGTCCAGCCTCCTTAAAATGTAGTTATATTTCTTTGTAGGCTGCACAAATTATTTATGATCTGAAGTTGAATTCAAGGGGTTTGTCTCTGTGTGCAATTGTTGGAATTTTATTTTAAGATGCCTGCATCTTTTGCAGGAATTCACAGCTTTGGCCCATGGGAGTTGGTCAACATTTCAGAAAATATGGTGATGCCATGTTAGATCTTTGAGACTAAAGATTTCTTAGGCAGGGGCTCGTACTGGAATCAGTGGAATAGAAATCCAACGGAGAGAAAGGAGCGTAAAAATATGGCAGATACATATAAAAGCCAGAGTTCTCATCTTATTCCACAATGGTCCCTGAGGGATATAAAAGTACTTAAAATACTAAAAAAAATCACTGAACTGTGTGTTTTTGTTAAAGTGCTTTGTAAACGTAAACCGGCATTACACATACATAGCAGGAGAGCCGCTTTGGTATTTGTCATATCTGTCCACATCAGCCTTGCGGCATCCACCACTTTGCTGACGGGCTACAGCATAGGCTCAACCACAGAACCCCGTGTTTTCTTTTACCTCAGTCATTCTAACCGAGTTTTCCACGGAGACCTGCCGGCTTTTGGGAAAGGAGCCAGGTCACTGAGTTGACAGACTTCTATACAATTGTTAA
>NC_043704.1:49210980-49212639 GCF_006229205.1 Suricata suricatta
TGGGCTCTGTGCTGACAGTGGTAAACCTCCTTGGGATTCTCTCTCTCTCGCTCTCTCTCTTTCTGCCCCTCTCTGCCCCTCCCCAGCTCCTGCTCTGTCTCTCTCAAAATAAATAAATTAAACTTAAAAAAAAAAAGGATTCTATGACTTAAAAGTGAACAGTAATGAAGCACAATGTAACTACTTGGGAGGAACATAGTGGTCCTAAGACTTTTATCTTTTAACGAATAAGCATCTGCTTAAAAATGTAAATGTCAGCAGCAAACGTGAGGAAGTATAAGTTATTTCTGTTGATATGTATGACTCCATTTTGCATATACTCATCGTTTGCTAATCGTGTGCACTCTCGCATCCTTAAGTGGTAGTAAACACTATCTTTTTTCTCTTACAGGTTGATATTCCCCAGCCCTTTCGGAGTGAGGAAACTGACGGGGAATCAGGCAAAATCCCGAAACACTGTTATCAGAAGCTGGTCCTTATGATACTGACCGCTGGCTCAGGGTCCCGGAAGAGTCTGAAGCTTATTCTAACCCATGCCTGGAGGAAAACAGACAGGGCATTGTTTATGCTTCCTTGAACCCTTCTGTCATTGGAATAAACCCAAGACAAGCAAGGAATGTGAATGAAGCACCTACAGAATACGCAGCCATATGTGTGAGGAGTTAAATTCGATCTTGATCTCCAAGCAGTGATCACTGAATGATCTGCATGTCCACACCATTACTGAACCCAACAAAAGGTCAAATAATACTCCTTGACCTGTGAAGCTTCGCTTTAAGGAGGTTCATATTGGTGCTTGGGTCTTAAGGGTCTATAGGACAAATGACTAAAATTTCTCCCCCCAAATTCTGAGGGAACTTTTTATATGATCCCCTTGAACAACAACACAAAAACCCTTCCCTCCAAAACTAAGTGATATTGAGTAGCAGACTGGTAGGACACTTCAACTTAGCTACATTTTACCCAGTGTATAAAGTTAATATATTTTTTGGAGGATAAAAGACACATGTAAGTAAGAGAGATTTGCATAATCTGGATCAGTTCACTACACTCTCTTGACAATGAAAGGGTGTCCCAATTTGACTAACTGACCATCAACCCAGTAGGATGTTTATTTCTGGTCATTCTTCTGTGATGAGAAATATTCCTCTGTCCATCCAACACTGGGGTTTGTTTTTTTTTAATGTAAAGTAGAAGTAATTTTAGACTTGATATGACATGCAAATGGTTTTAGCTACCCTGTCACATTGTTGAGCAAATATAGGTAATAATGGAGCAATTAATGTGCGGTGCATTTATAAACAAAGCTGTGACTCAGTGCCTGGGTCACATGGACTAGTGTATATGAATGTGATATAATGCTGCTGAATTCATATACTCGTGGGTGTTTAATAAACATAAAAATAATTATCATCGAGCAAGTACAGATTGACGAGTTAAACTGCTTCATCGCTGATCTGATAGCAAATGAAAGGCACAGTTCATGGAAGGGAGAAAAGTCTTGAATATTCATTTGGCCAGCCCAGGTCACCATACTTTCATCAACCACATCTGTATCTTACCTTTCTTCTTATTTCTTTCCAAGGAAATCAGGACAAACTCTCCAGAGTGAAGTGATACAGCTTCATAATAATTCATTTAAAAATATTCTAGTTGCAG
>NC_043704.1:49212739-49229391 GCF_006229205.1 Suricata suricatta
TTGTGGTGGAGCTTTCCATATGTAACACTGGCATTAAGACTTTGCCCCTTAGATTGAGACTGCTTTAGAGTCCCTGTTCTCTAACCAGTGTGATACCACTATACCTGAAATGCTGAGCAATCAGGTGCAGGTGTGCTCTTCCAGCCAAGCTGCATTTATGGGCAATTACGTACAAAAGATCTATTAGCGTAACTGTGTGCGGTATTCTTAAATATACAAACAGGAAGTATGGGGAGGATACATTTAGCTGTTTTTATCAGATAAACACACAAAGCTGAACAGTGCCTTCATGATTGTTTAAAAACTTTAAACAGCAAAATATTTCTGTCTATTGTTTAAGATATTCTTAGCATGTCTTATAGTAAAATAATGTTGGTAAAGATTTCACTTCTACAAATGATTCATTCTTACACTTGTACCATGCTGCCCAATTTCAAATCATTTATGCTTTTATTCCTTCTTACTAAAAGGTGTCAGAATGATATATGTATTTCGCCAGTAAATCTACTTCAGTATTATTTACATGGCTTATTGTATTAATGAAATATGAGAAAAGAATATGTAGATGATTTAATGATTTTTCATGAGTTTTAAGCTTGTTGATTGTTACCTATAAGAAAGTAAGTTATTAAAACTTACTTGGAATCAATTTGGTGTTGGCTTTTGTACCAAAAAAAAAATGTGTTGGCATAGAGAGTGATTCTCAAACTTTATAGTATATAAAAACAGCTTGAAAAGCCTGATAAACTGCAGACTACCAACTGCTAGCACTAAGAAGTTCTGGTTCAGGAGATCCAGAATATGGCTCTACAATTTTCACATTGAAAGACATTTCAGATAATTGAATACAGGTTTCCCAGTGTAGAGGCTAGTTTGGTATATGTGGTTTATTTGATCAGTTTTGCCTTCCAATGAAGAACTTTCTAGCCCCCAGAATTGATTCTCTGGCCTGATTGTCTCCCTTCTTCTCCCTTCTCTCCCCTTCTCTTCTTTACCTTCCTCTTCTCTCTTTCTCTCAATTTATTTTTGGTTCAGTTGAGTGGAAGGTACAGAGAATTCCCGTGAATTCCCTGCCCCTATGCATGCACAGCCTCCTACATCCTCAACATCCTGCTCCAGAGTGGTACACAGTACACTTGTTACAATTGATGAACAAACACTGACACGCCATTATCGACCAAAGTCCACTGTTTACATTAGGATTCATTTTCTTGGTTTTTTTAACTCTATGGGTCTTTGCAAATGTATGGTGACATGTATCCTTTACTATAGTAATGTACAGAATGGTCTCACTTTCCTAAAAATCTTCTGGGCTCTACCTATTTATCTTTCCTTCCCCTCAATCTCTTGACAACCACTGATCCTTTTACTATCTCCATAGTTTTCCCTTTTCCAGAATGTCATACATTTGGAACCATATGTAGCCATTGAATTCTTTCACTTAATAATATGCACTTAAGATTCTTCCATGTCTATTTGTGTCTTGATAGCACATTTCTTTTTATTTTTTATTTTTGTTAATGTTTCTTTATTTACTTTGAAGGAGAGAGAGAGAGATCGAACAAATGGGAGGGGACAGAGAGAGACGGAAAGAGAATCCCAAGCAGGCTCTGCACTGATCATAGAGCCAGATGCTGGGCTCAATCTCAGGAATGATGAGATCATGACCTGAGCGTAATCAGTTCCTTAACCAACTGAGCTGCCCAGGCACCCCATTGATAGCTCATTTGTTTTTAGCACTGAATAATATTCCATTGCCTGAACGCAGCACGGTTTATTTATCCAATCATCTACTTCTCGGTTGTTTATACAAGTTGGCAATTATGAATAAAGCTGCTACAGTCATCCCTGTGCAGGCTGTTGCATAGATAAACATCGGTTTTTAACTCATTTGAGAAAATACCATTTGATTGCAGGACGATATGGTAAGAGTATGCTTAGTTTTGTAAGAAACTGTCAAACTGTCCTCCAAAGTGGCTGTACAACTCTGCATCCCACTAGCAATGAGAGAGAGTTCCTGTTGCTCTACATCCTCACGGGCATCTGGTGTTGTCAGTGTTCTGGATTTCATCCATTGTAATAGGTGTGTAGTCATATCCCTTTGTCCTAATTTGCAATTTCCTATTGACACATGATGTTGATCGTCTTCTTATATTCTTATTTGCTATCCATGTATCTTCTTGGGGAGGGACCTATTCAAATCTTACACATCTTAAAAATTGGGTTGTTTGTCTGCTTATTGGTGAGTTTTAAGAGTTATTTGTATAGTTTGGATGACAATCTTTTATGAAACAGGTCCTAGAGCACTGGAGGGCCCCCTGGATTTTTGGGTCCCAGAGGAATAGAAGGATTAAGCTGTGGCCTCAGGGACCTGGAGTCATATGTGGGTTTGATTCAGCTTTCAAAGCAGCCAAACCCCAAAGCCCCAAATCACAGTAGGACATTTGCAAGTTATCTCTCTTTAAAAGTATGGCTTGTATTTTGTAAAAATTTTAATGACTCACTTGGTTGAGCATCAGACTCCTGATTTCAGCTCAGGTCATGATCCCAGCATCATGGGATCAAACCTTGTGTCAAGCTTCACACTGAGCATGGAGCCTGCTGTCGATTCTCTCTCCTCCCTTTGCCCTTCTCCCCTCCTAGCATTCTAAACAAAAACCAAATTTACCTTGTCACTTAATTGATTCTACAGCTGCTCTTATTGAATTGTGACAGAATTATATTTCATAAAAATACTGTTTGAACATAGCTAATTTAAATATAATCCTTGTGAATGTTTCTTTTTCATTGCATCTGCTAGAATTAAATTGTGTTTGTATTATTTTTGATTGGATTAAATGGTCCACTGATAGTAAACAAAATTACAATATGACACAGCCATGTAGAGACATTTGAGTGAAAAAAAATTCATCTAGGCTGTGAGTTATTGTAAGAAATCTGTAAAGATAACGAAATATGTACTTCAACACATTTTGATCAGCGCTAAAAATAACACAGAAAAAACTTTAAAAACATATCACCACCCCCAAATATATTAGTATTTTTATTAGTTTATTAATTTCATTCATAAATTAAATTAAGAGGGGTGACATTTTACAATTTCATTTCTTGTTTTATAACTTTGATTTAATCTTTGAAATTTTGTTTCTGATATTCTTTGCTGTTTAAATTGGTTTCCAGGTGAGAGGTCAAGATGGTGGAGAAATAGGGAGTTCCGTAACTCTCACCTGCATCTATCATACGAAGAAGGGCTGAAGCCAAAAGACACTGAACCACAAGAGTCTGGGAGGGAAACAGACAGAGTCCACTAAGACAGCCTCATAGGTGCATGATAGAGAACTGGGGAAGATAAAAGCATCAGAGACACAGAAGCACGGAGGGTAGGGAGCCCCCTCTGCAGAGAGACAAAGGGAAAAAAAGTGACCAAAACTGCTCTTAACAACTGTCCCTGGAAAAGAGAAAAACCTGGGCCAGGAAAGAGAGGGGTCCTATCATCCCACCTCTAACCACAGGGCATTCAGAGAGAGATACTATCTCTAACTGCGGAGGCTCCTTTGGGCTGTGTGCTCTGGGCCCAGAAATTCCCTCAGGTACAGACTGTATGCAAAGGACTCAATAGGCATCAGGAGAAACTGCTCCCCTACTTGATCCCCAGCAAGGAGGGGCCCTGGCCTGGGATTCCGGGGTTACCTTTCAGTCACCATCATTACTGCACATGGAATAAGAGCTGAAAACGAGGCCGGTCGCGGAACATAGAGCAATGCCCACCTTGGCTATGCCAAGGGCAGAGTAAGATAAGACCCAAAAGAGTGATTACAAAACTTGATTTGGAAAGGGACAGGGGGGCTGCCGTTTTACTCCCCACAACCACCAAGGTGGGACCTCAGGGAGCAGCCCCAGAGACCCTCAGTGCAGGCGAGATCCGCCTACACTAAACCACACCCATCTGCCTTGCCTAGCTGCTTTGTTACCAGAGCTGGATGGATGCTGTGGAAACACCCAAGGCCTCCCCCCAAAACCAGCACTGATGTATTCCCGTGATTAACTTAGATCAATTCTTGCAATTCAGATATATCTCCCTTAACTCATTCTTATCTTTCCCCTCCCCTGGAGTGGGTATTCAGGTTAAAGGTTTGCTTAAACAGTCATATCTCATTCATTCTCTTTTTTTTTTTTTTTTTTACTTTTTTAATGTTTTATTTCTTTTTCATACAGAGAGAGACAGGGCATGAGCAGGGAGCAGCGGAGAGAGAGGGAGACACAGAATCGGAAGCAGGCTCCAAGCTCTGAGCTGTCAGCACAGAGCCCGATACGGGGCTTGAACCCACTACGTGAGATCATGACCTGAGTCAAAGTCCAACACTTAACTGACTGAGCCACTCAGGCACCCCTAATTCACTCTCTTGAAATATATTCTACACCTCCGTCATTACCTTCCTTTCTCTCTGAAGTAATCAGACTATATAATTTCTCAGGGTAACATTATCCAGGTCAAAGTTCAATTTCTCTTTTTTCCCATCCCTGTCACTTCTCTTTGTATATGCTCTTCCATCCGCACTGCCTCTACCCTGCTCTTTATTTATAACTGGGATCTCTGGCATTCTGCTTTTAAATTGCCCTTTGTCTTTTTTTCCTCTCCCTTTTGGTTTGCCTGTTTTTTTCATTTGTTTCTACATTTCTGTGCTTTTGTTCCCTATTTGTCTGTGTGTTTTCTGTTCCAGGGCTACCTCAAGTAACAAGCCAAAGTACACATGGTGGAGAGTCCCAAATATCACTATGAGTCAGGAAATAAAATAACCAAAGGTACAACGAGAGAGACCAAGGGAAACCACTGAAAGAACACTTCCTGAATAGACAGGTCCTTGAAAGTCAGCGAGCCTCCTTTAATATAGCAATACTCACAGGTGGAGAGCACATAACAGTTCTTTTTAAACTGACAAGAGACAGAAAACGAGCCAAAACGATGAAACAAAAACACTCTCCTCTAAAGAAATTCCAGGAGGAAGTCACAGCTACAGAATTGGTGAAAACAGATCTAAGCAACATAACTGAGCAAGAAAAAACGATTGTCATAAAATTAACTGCTGAGCTTGAAAAAGGCATGGAAGACATCATAGAAGCTTTGCTGCAGAGACTATGCACCTTAAAATAGTTCTGATCAGTGAAAAAATGCTATAAATGAGGTGCATAATAAAATGGAGGGAACCGCTGCACGAACTGAACAGGCAGGGAAAAGAATAGGTGAATTAGAAGACACAATTATAGAAAAAGGGAAAACTGAGAAAAAAGGAGATAAATTGATCCAAGAACACAAAAGGAGAATTAGAGAACTGAGTGACAATCAAAGGGAACAATACCCGTAAAAGGAATTGCTGAAGAACGAGAGAAAGTGGCTGAAGGAATACTTGAAAAAATTATAGCCAAGAACTTCCCCAATTGAGGGGAAGGAAACAGCTACCGAAATCCAAGAAGCAGAGAGAACCGTCTCAGATGTAACTTGAATCGGTCTTCTGCACAATATGTCTGAATGAACCTAGCAAAATATAAGGTTAAAGAGAATTCTGAAAGCAGCTACAGATAAAATGGCAAAGGGAAACCTATCAAAGTAGTTGCAGACCTCTCTACTGAAAGTTGTCAGGCCACACAGGAATGGCAGGAAATCTTCAATGTGATGAACAGGAAAAATATGCAGCCAAGAATCCTTTATCCAGCAAGCCTGCCATTCAGCATAGAAGGAGAGATAAAAGTTTTCACAAATAAACAACACTTGAAAGAATTCATTACCACTAAACCAGCCCTACCAGAAATCCTAAGGGGAACTCTGAGGGAAATGTTGCTAGGAACACAAGGTACCAGAGACACCACTACAAGTACGAATCCTACAGAGAACACAATGACTCTAGACCCATATATTTCAATCATAACACTGAATGTAAATGGAACTAAATGCTCCAACCAAATGACTTAGGGTAGCAGAATGGATAAAAAAAATGAAATCCATCTATTTGCTGTCTATAAGAAATTCATTTAAGACCTGAGGACATGTTGAGATTGAACGTAAGGGGATGGAGAAATATCTATCTTGCGACAAAGTTAAAAGAAAGCCAGAGTAGCCATACTTATATCAGACAAACTGGACTTTAAAGGAAAGGCAGTAACAAGAGTTGAAGAAGGGCATTATACAATAATTACAGGGTCTATCCATCAGGAAGAGCTAACAATTATAAACATCTACACACCAAATTCAGAAGCACCCAAATATATAAAACAATTAATCACAAACAGAAACAATGTTATTGATAAGAATGTGCTAATTGCAGAGGATTTTAATACTCACTCCACATACAGCAATGGATAGACCAACCAGACAGAAAATCAGTAAAGAAACAATGAACCTGAACAACACGTTGAACCAGATGGATTTGACAGATGTATTTAGAATTCTACATCCTGAAGCTATGGAATTGACTTTCTTCTCAAGTGTGCCTGGTACATTCTCCAATATAGTGCACATACTGGGTCATAAAGCAGCCCTCCATAAATATAAACAAATTGAGATCATACCATGCACACTTTCAGATCACAATGCTATGAAACTTGAAATCAATCACAGGAAAAAGTCTGAAAAACCTCCAAAAATAAGGAGGTTAAAGAACACCCTACTAAAGAACAAATGGGCCAATCAGGCAATTACAGAAAAAATTAAAAAATATATGAAAACAAATGAAAATGAAAATACAACAATCCAAACTCTTAGGGATGCAGCAAAGGCAGCCCTAAGAGGCAAGTTTATTGCAATCCAGGCCTATTTCAACAAACCAGAAAAACCAAAAATAAAAAAATCTAACAGTACAGCTAAAGAAACTAGAAGGAGAGCAGCAAGAGCACCTCAAACCCAGCAGAAAAAGAGAATAATAAAGATCAGGGCAGAAATAAACAATATAAAATCCAAAAAACCAATTGAGCAAATCAATGAAACCAAGAGATAATTTTTTTGAAAAAATAAATAAAATTGTTAAATGTCTAGCCAGATTTCTCAAAAATAAAAGAGAGAACACCCAAATAGACAAAATCACGAATGAAAATGGATATCTTACAACCAGTCCCTCAGAAATACAAGCAATTATCAGGGAATACTATGAAAAATTATATGCCAACAAACTGGACAACTAGAAGAAACGGAAATATTCCAAAACACACATGCATTAACGAAATCCAAATGGGAAGGGATAGAAAATCTGAACAGACTCATAACCAGTAATGAAATTGAATCAGTTATCAAAAATCTCCCAAAAATAACAGCCCGGGGCCAGGTGGCTTCCATGGGGTATTCTACCAGACATTCCAATCAGACCTAATATCCATTGTTCTCAAGCTATTTGAAAAAATAGAAATAGAAGAAAAACCTCTGGACTCATTCTACGAAGCAAGCATCTCTTGATTCCCAAACCAGACAGAGACCTACCAAAAAAAGAGAAGTGCAGGGCAGTATCCTTGATGAATGCAGATGCAAAAATACTCAACAAGATACTAGCAAATTGAATTCAACAGCATATAAAAAGAATTATCCATTATGATCAAGCATGATCAAGTGGGATTCATTCCAGTGTTACAGGACTCATTCAATATTTGCAAATCAATCAATGTGATATATCACATAAACAAAAGAAAAGATTAAAACCATATGATCCAATTGATAAATGCAGATAAAGAATTTGACAAAATATAGCATCCTTTCTTAACAACAACCTTCAAGAAAGTAGGCATAGAAGGAACTTACTTACACATCATAAAAGCCAGTTAAGAAAAGCCCATAGCTAATATCATCCTCAATGGGGAAAAGCTGAGAGCTTTCCCCCTGAGATCAGGAACATGACAGGGATGTCCACTCTCACCACCATTGTTTAACATAGTGCTGAATGTCCTAGCATTTGTAATCAGAAAACAATAGGAAATAAGAGGCATCAGAATTTGTGAAAATGAAGTCAATCTTTCACTTTTTGCAGACGACATGATACTCTACATGGTACACCTGAGACTCCACAAGAAGCCTATGAGAACTAATCCATTAATTCAGCAAAGTCGCAGGGGACCAAATCAACCTACAGAAATCGGTTGCACTTCTATACACCAACAATGAAGCAACAGAAAGAGATATGAAGAGACTGATCCCATTCACAACTGCAAACACAAACACACACACACACACACACACACACACACACACACACACACACACAAAATACCTAGGAATAAACCTAACCAAAGTAATAAAAGATCTGTATGATGAAAACTTTATAAAACTTACAAAGGGAATTGAAGAAGACACAAAGAAATGGAAAATATTCCATGCTCATGGATTGGAAGAATAAACATTGTTAACATGTCATTATTATCCAGAGCAATCTACACATTCAATGCAATCCCAATCAAAATTGCATCAAAATTCTTCTTAAAGCTAGAATAAAGATCCTAAAATTTGTATGGAACCACAAAAGACCCCAAATAGCCAAAATAATATTGAAGAAGAAACCAAAACAGGAGGCATCACAATTTCAGACATTAGTCTCTAACGCAAAGCTGTCATCATCAAGACACTATGGTATTGGCATAAAGACAGACACATAGACCAGTGGAATAGAATAGAGAGCCCAGAACTGGACCCACAAGTGTATGGCCAATTAATCTTTGACAAAGCAGAAAAGGGTATATCCAATGAAAAAAAAGACAGCCTCTTTAACAGATAATGCTGGGAAACGAGGACAGAACATGCAGAAGAGTGAAGCTAGACCACTTTCTTACACTATACACAAAAAGAAACTCAAAATGGCTGAAGGACCTGCATGTGAGACAGGAAACCATCAAAACTCAGGAGGAGAAACCAGGAAACAATCTCCTTGACCTCAACTACAGCAATATCTTACCTGACACATCCCCAAAGGCAAGGGAATCAAGAGCAAAAATGAACTATTGGAACCTCATCAAGATGAAAAGCTTCTGCACGGCAAAGGAAACATCAAGAAAACTAATAGGCACCCCACAGAATGGGAAAAGATAGTTGCAAATGACATAACAGAGTAAGGGCTATATCCAAAATCTACAAGGAACTCACCCAAATTCCACACTCGAAAAACAAATAATCCAGTAAGAACTGGGCAGAACACATGAATAGACACTTCCTCCAAGGAGGACATCCAGATGGCCAACAGACACATGAAACGATGCTCAGAATCACTCATCATCAGCGAAATACAAATCAAAACCACACTGAGATACCAAGTCATGCCAGTCAGAATGGCTAAAATGAATAAATCAGGAGATTATAGATGTTGGCACGGATGTGGAGATGGGCACCCTCCTCACTGTTGGTGGAAATGTAAACTGGTGTAGCTACTCTGGAAAACAGTGTATAAGTCCCTCAAAACAATTAATGATAGAACTCCCCTATGACCCAGCAAGAGCACTGCTAGGGATTTACCCAAGGGATACAGGAGTGCTGATGCATAAGGGTACATGTACCCCAATGTTCATAGCAGCACTTTCAACAATAGTCAAATCATGGAAAGAGGCTAAGTGTCCATCAACTGATGAATGGACTAAGAAGACGTAATTTATATATACAAAGGAATACTACATGGCAATGAGAAAGGATGAAATCTGGGTATTCGTGCAACATGGATGGAACTCAAGGGAGTCGTGCTAAGTGTAGTGAATCAGGGGAAGAAGGAGAGATACCATATGTTTTCACTCATAAATGGAACAGGAGAAACTCAACAGAGGACCACGTTGGAGGAGAAGGGGGAAAAATAGTTGGGGAGAGGGAGGGACACAAACCATGAGAGACTCTTGAATACTGAGAACAAACTGAGGGCTAATGGGGGTGGGGTGGGGAAGGGGGGTGATGGGCATGGCGGTGGGCACACTTGTGGGGACGAGCACTGAGTATTTATATGGAAACCAACTTGACAATAAACTATAAAAAAATAAATTGGTTTCTCAATTCTAGTAGGTAACTTTTTTTAAATACATAGGATTAAACTTTAACTATACATATCATATGCCCTTATAAAGTCCTAATCCTTTTGCCTATTATTCTCCAATGAAATTCTTCACTAACCAAGAAATCAGCAACTCATTGACTCTTCTCCACAATCCTATAACAAAAAGTGGCATCTGGTTTGTCCTTCAGAAACTTCTCATTTAAAGTTTCTTACTTTTTTTTCTTAACTATGACATAAGACTGGACTAATGACAATCAGCCTACAATCACATTAACTGTAGAGGCTTTCATTCGATATGTTGAAAATTAGTGTGGGCAATCACAGTCATGGCTGTCAAAGGCCTTAACACAGGTAAACAGCTGTTGCTAGACTTTAAATATTTGCTGTTAGCAGCATTTGCTATATTATTTAATACCTAGTGGAAACAGGAATTTTATATATAACTTTTATCCAATAATACACATGCACACATATCATCATTGCTGTTCATATATAATACACATGCATGCAAATACACATGTAATAATTATTATGCATATATGTTCCTGAATAGTACACCTACATGTACACATGTAACACATGTATACTCACATATACAAAAAATACACATATGCCCTTATAAATATATATACCTGCACATATAATAAAAAACAACTAGATAATTACAATTTAAAAAATTCATATAAAGTTTTTAAATGGGTATTTTTCAGGTTGTCAAATCTTTCAGATAATTCACAAATTAAAAACGAAAGGCATAATAAGACACGTTTTCCTGATGCTTCAATATTAAAATTTGCACCCCAAATATGACAAGTACTTGCTAGCACTTTATAATCTTAGGGAATTATATAAGTAATAGAACACGTCATTTCCATGACCAGGATTCAAAGTTCATCATTAAATTTTCTTCTGTTTCAATAGCTTGGGGTTTTTTTCAAAAATATTTTTAACTGCATATAGATGAGGTGTTTTATTCTGTCAGTATTCCATGGCACTTAAACTCCTGAGCACCCTCATAGGAAGGATTTTGCCTAATTTTAAAAAATGAGTTATATAGTTTCGTCTAAGTTCTGAAAATACTGTTTTGTACCCATAAACATAGAGCCTGGTCTTTGCCCTTTTATTAGTAACATTATGACTTTCCAATGCCCATCACCTTTAAAAATACACTTGGGTTTACAAAAGATCAGATGGCCTTTGCCCACCGACGTGGTTTACCACAACCAGGTCGACCACATCCCTGTGGGGTATTGTGGTGGTAGATTCTGGGCCAGCCACCAGATTCATACATTAACTTTAATTAATAAATAAGACTTCCTAAGCCTGATCCTTTTTTTTAGTTTTTTTTATATCACAATGTTTTTGGACATATGCAATTATTTTCCATCATTTACAATACTGTAGTTACAATGACACTCCAAACAGAAAAGCAAAGTAAAAAATCAAAACCCCAACTTCTGTTTCATGTAATTAGACTTATACAGAAATTAGGTTAAGTAACAACTAGTTAATCACCTAATTTTACAGCTATCTGAAGTGGCAATCGTTATATAGCAGCTGATCTATGATACATTCAAGATAAATGATACAATTTATTACTTGTCCATAAGCTAAAACACAGCCTGCTTAATACCTTTCCTTAAATTCCACCTCTACACTACAATATACTTGAGGTCCATGCAAAAAAGTAGCTACCTTTTATATAGGAAATGGAAGATTAAGTCTTTGGTGCTGTAAAATCAACTTCATTTAAACATAACCACCTCCACCACCAAAAAAAGAGGAAAAGAAAAAAAAAAGTAAAGAAAATAATAAGGGAAAAACCCAAGACACACTTCCTAGGGGAAAAAAAAACAGCATGTAATTTCTGTTCTTGACGGAATGTATTAAATAAGCAAACACCACCAACAAGCAAAACAAGTACTACAATGTAAAAATATTAAAAAAAAGAAAGCCTTCTCACATGCATAAATGAAAGATTGCACACAAAGAACTCACATGTTTTCAAGCCTCAATAGTAAATATTCTGCTACTATGTATTAAATACTGCATGGTTTGCCCAAGCTAAGATGAAACCACATCATGAGTCAATAAGCATTTTGCATTTTCTTTCATTATCTACTCAAAGTCATGCCTACTGCACCTCTAAACATTTCATTAGATCCCATTATACAGCAAACACTCCCAAAATAAACTTAAATTATATTGCAGTTTCACTTAACAGTATATAAAATGCTGTGTTGTGACAGGTATCAACTATCCATTAGATACTGAATCAATTTTTCTTAAGCACTACTAACTGCTAAGCCTCATTCTTAATACTAAGAACATGAACCATGTTTACGATATATGAATAATGAAAACACATTAATTATTGCCACTAATTATTACCTAGAGGTTTAATGTTGATACAAGTATATGAATACTCAAAATATAATTTCACCATGTCCAATGGTAGATAGGACTCAACCTTTTTTGAGAGATGGAATTTTGTGATTTATATATAACAGGAACAACACCTAAAATTATCCCTTAATTTATTAAGAATAATAATTTCATATAAGTAATATGCATGTATATATATGAATATATATACTATACATACAAGTTTAGACTGGAAGCTGCCATTTACTATTGACATTTTGAGGATTTTATTCACATCAATTTATTGGGAAGTTTATATTCTTGTTTAGTAGAGTTATGATCCTGTCATGGTTAATTTTATGTGTCAATTCAACAGGGCCCAAGGGTGCTAAGATATTTGGTCAAACATTATTCTGGGTGTTTTGTGAGGGTGGTTTTGAATAAGGTTAACACTTAGCCTGAGTAAAGACGGGTAGACTAAAGCAGCTTGCCCTCCTCAGTGAGGGTGGGCCTCATCCAGTCAGTTAATGGCCAAGTTCTCCCTTAGTGAGAGGGAATTCTTCCTGATGATCTTCAGACTGGGACATTGACTTTTTTCCTCCCTTCAGATTCAAACTGAAATGCTGACTCTTCCTGGGTCTCAAGCTGCCACCTTCATACTAGAACTATGCCATTTAGCTCATGCCTCCCAGACTAGAGCGGACCCATCAGTTCTCCTGGATCTCTAGCTGGCTCTGAGACCTACTGGCTCTGTGATTATGTGAGCATTTTCCTTATAACTAACGGTGCTGGAGTTCAGCTCCAGCAGGTCCAGGGTTCCCTGAGGGATGGATGCTGTTGGTGAAAAGGACGGATGAGAGAAACACAAGATTCTTTCTGATCAACAGGCAGGCATCTCCGCACTGACTGAGACTCAGCTTTATTTATGGTCAAATGTACAGGGGATAGCACAGACATGGCATTTGCCTTAGACAATGATTTCTGATGATAAAATTCTTTGATAGGTAACAATTTACCAGAACATAGATTTGTAGAAGATTCATGCATAATCTTTATCAATAATGATTGATGTAAGGGATCTAGATTCTAATCATCTGGGGCAGGAAGGTATCCTCAGCATTCAAATAGAAGACAATGTTTCTAGCATAGCAAAGGCAAAAGTTAGTTCTTTGTGAGCAGGGTTCAGTAGCCTGTTTACTTGAGAAGCATAAGAAAAACAGGATTCTCAGGAAATGCAATGGTTGCTTCCATAATCACAAAAGAAGAAGTTCCTATAATAAGTTCCTCCACAAGGTGCAATCAGCATGTATTGGGGCCAGAATAAGGGGACATGTCACTCCAGACACCAATCAACAAGGGGCCTTGTGGGAGGGAGGGTGGTGCTCAGGCAAAAACAACTAGGTGGGTCATCATTTGATGGAAGGAGACCTTGCAAACCTGCCTTAACCTCACAAGGAGAATTCTCAACTTGTGAGTCAGAATGGCTCCCGACAACAAATCCATTTAATCTTTAGAGGCATAATAGCATATACATCGAGTTTACCTTTGTATTATTCATCATCATCAGTATTTTGATATATTTCTGAATAGAGTCTGATGTACTACTTCCCAGTGTGAATTTGGTGACATTTACTGACATTTGATGTTCAATTATATTTTTCTAAGTATGTCTTCAATGTTACCATCTTTCATGCACTGACGAGTGTACATTGCATGAAAGCCGTGCCTCATTCATGATGTCATCATGTAGAATTTAAATTTCATGTGTTTTTTCAAGTATTGATGAAGGATCAAACTCCGCATGTAAGCACTGCAATTTTCTCTTCTCTTTCTCTCTTTCTATGCTGTAAGATAGCAATGGAATTGAGCAAGCTGTGACTTCCAGCTATAGGTGGAACACATTCTTTACTTTTAATGTTTCTCCTCAGTATAAAGTCTGCGATCCTGAGTAGGGTTGAGCAGTCATACACATTTAACTACATTCTTTACATTTTACGTTTTTCCTCCAGTATGAATTCTGTGATATAGAATGAAGCTTCAGGTCTAATTAACATGCTCTCCAAATTCTGTATATTTGCAACATCTTTCCTAGTATTCCTTCTCTGATCAGGAGTCAGGGTGTAGCAGTTCTTAGAAGTCTTGCCACATGCTGTCGTATTCAGTGGTTATTCTCCAGGATCAAGTTTCCAATGTGAAGCAAGGGGTGAACAGTCCACAAAACCTTTCTCACAGCCTTCAAATTTGGAAGAGTTGCTCCAGGATGAATTGTATGATACTGCGTAAAGGCTGAAAAGTGATTAAACACCTTACTGCATTTTTTACATTGGGAAGGTTTTCATCCAGTATGAATTCTGTGACGTCAAGTAAAGTGTAAAGGTCACGTAAAGATCTAGCCATATTCTAAGATTTGGAGAGCTTCAAGCTAGTATGAAATCTGTGATGTTTCATAAGGTGAGTGTTGGATAAATGCTTTGGCACATTACTCACATTGCTAACATTTCTCTCCAGAATGGATTCTTTTATGTCCAATAAAGTGTGAGTGCTTGGTAAAGGTCTTGCCACATTCGTTACATTGGTAGGGTTTCTCTCTGGTATGGATTCTGTGATGTTTGGTAAGGGTTGAGTAGGGAGTAAAGGATTTGCCACATTCTTTGCATTGGTAAGGCTTCTCTCCAGTATGGATGCAGCGATGTTCATTAAGGTCAGAGGGCCAGTTAAAGGCCTTTCCACATTCATTATATTGGCAAGGGTTCTCTCCAGTATGGATTTTGTGATGTTTGTTAAGGCCTGACTGGCGAGTAAAGGACTTACCACATTCGTTACATTGATAAGGTTTCTCTCCAGTATGGATTCGGTGATGTTTGGTAAGGGTTGTGTGGTGAGTAAAGGATTTGCCACATTCGTTACATTGGTAAGGCTTCTCTCCAGTATGGATTTTGTGATGTTTGGTAAGGGTTGAGTGGTGAGTAAAGAATTTCCCACATTTTTTGCATTGGTAAGCCTTCTCTCCAGTATGGATTTTATGATGTGCGTTAAGGCCTGACTGCTGAGTAAAGGCCTTCCCACATTCTTTACATTGGTAAGGCTTCTCTCCAGTATGGATTCTGTGATGTGTGGTAAGGCCTGACTGTTGAGTAAAGGACTTGCCACATTCGTTACATTGGTAAGGCTTCTGTCCAGTATGGAATTTCTGATGTTTGCTAAGGCCTGCCTGTTGTGTAAAGGCCTTGCCACATTCGTTACATTGGTAAGGCTTCTGTCCAGTATGGATTTTATGATGTTTCTTAAGGTCTGACTGCTGAGTAAAGGCCTTGCCACATTCTTTACATTGGTAAGGTTTCTCTCCAGTATGGGTTCGGTGATGTACATTAAGGGCTGAGGGCCATTTAAAGAACTTGCCACATTCGTTACATTGGTAAGGCTTCTCTCCAGTATGGATTTTGTGATGTTTGTTAAGGCCTGACTGGCAAGTAAAGGCCTTGCCACATTTGTTACATTGGTAAGGTTTCTGTGCAATATGGATTCGGTGATGTACATTAAGGGCTGAGAGCCATTTAAAGAACTTGCCACATTCTGTACATTGGTAGGGTTTCTCTTCAGTATGGATTTTGTGATGTTTCTTAAGGTCTGACTGCTGAGTAAAGGCCTTGCTACATTCTTTACATTGGTAAGGTTTCTCTCCAGTATGGATTCGGTGATGTACATTAAGGACTGAGAGCCATTTAAAGAACTTGCCACATTCCTTACATTGGTAAGGTTTCTCAGCAGTATGGGTTCTGTGATATTTGGTAAGAGGTGAGCGTTGGGGAAAGGCCATCCCACATTTTTTATGTGTGTAAGGTTTCTCTCCTGTACGGATTAGTCTCTGTACTTTTCCTGATGAGGCATCATTAAAGGTTTTACCACCTTCTTCACATTCGTAAGGTTTCTCTCCAGTGTGCACTCGCTGATGTTGAATGAGTACTGAGAGCCTGTTGAAGGCTTTGCCACATTCCTTACAAACGTCACCTTTCTGTCCAGCACGGATTCTCTTAGTGATATGTAGTCTTGATGACTGACTAAGTATGTTCCCAGGTTCATTGCATGTGTATGGGCTTTTCACCACATGAATCCTCTTCTGATCACCAGCACTGGAGGACTGGTTAAGTATTTCCTCACATGCGTCATATTTAGAGTGATTCTCTCCTAAATGTGTACTCTTACGTGGAATGAGGTTGGCGCTTGGATCAGAGACCTCCCCACATGGATGCCAGTCACCACCGTAGTCTGGAATAGGAGTCCCCAGGT
>NC_043704.1:49229491-49233094 GCF_006229205.1 Suricata suricatta
ATCCCCAGCCTCCCCTTTCTAAATATCCACCCTAACCCTAAATACACAGAAACCATTCTGGGGCGCCTCAATGGCTCAGTCTTCTGCCTCTTGGTTTCAGCTCAGGTCATGATCTCACAGTTTGTGAGTTCGAACCCGCATCGGTGCTGATGGTGCAGGGACTGCCTGAGACTCTCTCTGTGCCTCTCTCTCTGCCCTTCTTCCGCCCTTTCTGTCTCTCCAATAAAGTTACTATACATATTTAAAAAAAGGAAACCATTCCCCTTCCTCTGTGAGTCTCTAGTTTTGAAGTTATACCTTGTGATCTCATTTCTTCCAAATAAATTTTCCTTTGTCTGACATCCCTGCCTGGTAGAATTTTTATGATTCATCAAGGACTAAACTCCTGTTAGTTCAGTTACATTAGGAGTACCGGGTTTGGCTTAGATGAATTTCTTACTTTCTGCAGCAAGACGATTGGGGACACAGTATTGTGCTCTAATATGTTCTTTAACTTTGAGGTATAAACCGATATAAATATTGGTTTATTGAAGAGAATTTGTAAAATAAAGGCATCAACCCAGGCATACACACTTTATTATTAATATAAAAGAGAGAGAGCGCGCAAGCAGGAGATGGTCAGAGAGGGAGACACAGAATCCAAAGCAGGCCCCTGGCTCTGAGCTGTCAGCACATAGCCCGATGCGGGGCTTGAACCCACTAACCATGAGATCATGATCCGAGTCAAAGGCAGACCCTTAACTGACTGAGCCATCCAGGCACTCCCTAGACATACACACTTTTGCATTCTGCCTTTACATCAATGGCACAGGTGTTGTCTATTGGTAAAAAAATTTTGTGATTGTTCAGTTTTGAAAGACAGTACATGTGTCTATTGTATTAAACTATTTTTGCGATTCTCTTTATTTTTGTAGGAGAGAGAGACAGACTATGAGCAGGGAAGGAGCAGAGAGAGAGAAAGACACAGAATCCAAAGCAGGCTCCAGGCTCTGAGCTGCCAGCACACAGCCCAACACAGGGCTCAGACTCATAAGCTGAGAGATCCTGTGCTGTGCTGAACTTGGAAGCTCAACTGAGTGGGTCATGTGGTGTCTCTTTCTTAATGGAAAGTTTTGATGAGTTACAGATATACTTAGCATATTCTAACATGAATCAGAATTCACAGCAGTGCAATGGACATCTTATTAAAATGCAGATTCTGTTCAGGAGTTTTGGGAAAGGTCTGTGACCACATTTCTAACAAGGCAGTAGTCTTTGAGTCAAGGGATACATATTTCAATAACAAAGAGGAAGAATTCAATGACAAGAACTCTTGCAGGATTATGACCTGAATGGGATTCATAGCAATATCAAGTTTTACTAGACTAGCAAGAAAGGCAATAAGGTTTAAAAGCATTTCCTGGTTAGTAAAGGGCATCTAACAGTTTCTCATAAATTCATGGAAAACAAATTATAATAATCTAAGAGAACACATGATTCTTCTATTTTTCGTGAATCTTTTGTCAAGCATCTGGTACACGGTTCAGATCAGATTTTAACTCAGGTAAACTGAGCTACAGTCAGTTCCTGTAAAAGGACACACAGGTTAATACACCCAACAGACCGTAAATCAATGTTCATACTGGTGTCAAACCTGAGAATGATGGTCAGAAGGTGTGCACACAAAACCGATCTACCTTTATACCTTCCACGCACACATCCATACGATTTGCAAGTAGTTATATAAGATTAGAAGTGATAGAATAGAAAATTATCAGGGTGACTAAAATCAGGTTTTTTAGGGTTTTTAAAAATGTTTTATTTATTTTTAATACAGAGAGAGACAGAGCATGAAGGGGGAGGGGCAGAGAGATGACACACAGAACCATAAGCAGGCTCCAGGCTCTGAGCTAGCTGTCAGCACAGAGCCTGACGCGGGGCTCGAACCCACAAATGTGATATCTGACCTGAGCCAACGTCGGAGCCTTAACCGACTGAGCCACCCAGGCGTCCCTAAAAGCCAGTTTTAATGAGCGCAGTGCCTGGGTCAGATACTTAACCATCTTCACCAACTACGTCACCTGGCACCTTGAAAGCCTTTTTTAAAAATGTTTATTTATTGTGAGAAAGAAAGATTGCTCACGCAGGAAAGGGGAAAAGAGAGAGAGAGAGAGAGAGAGAGAATCCCAAGAGCCCTCCTAAGGTTACCATGAAGCCTGACATTGGGCTCTATCTTATGAGCCTCGAGATCATGATCTGCACTGAAAGTGAGTGAAGACACGAATAACTGAGCCACTCAGGTGCCCCTCATGGAAACGGGTGCCTTGTTTCAATCATCATTTGTGCTCTCTGGTACTTTAGGATTTTAAGGTGCTCAAACATGGTAATTAGGTGAATCGTCACTTTCTGAAAACCCAAAGAAGTACAAACAAGAGTATGCCTGTGTCATAACTACAAAGAAAATAAAAACCCATGTGATGAAGGTCTGACTGACTCAGAACCTCTACTCCCGGAGGTCATTACAACTACTACATGGAAGTTAGAACCTTCATTACCACACGGAAAGTGACCTCAGGTGGGCCAGGAATAAATAAATGCTCAAGAAAGTATTCTTGAGGCCTTTTGGGTGAGCGAGGCTGACGTTATTTAAGCACAGGGACAGGATCTGTGGAAAGAATTGTTGTACCTAAGATATCTTTATCGTACCCAAAAACCAGAAACCACCAGGGAGACCGAGTCACGCATGCAAAAGCAACGGGCTTTATTAAGGGTTTAGGCTCGCTGGGGCCTCACAGACCTAACAAGCATGGTGGGTCCATGCAGAGAGCCCTGAACAAATGTGGGGCAGGGCTTTTATGAGTTTGGGAATGGGGAGTTACGGGAAATTGTGACATAGGTACAGTGATCCTATTATTTATCCAATTACAACATTTAGAGTGTTAACCAATCACAGAGTAGACCCAGGACCCAGGACCCTCACATAGGGTGTAACTAGCCTTAAGCAATAGGCCTGCCCTTAGTATTGTTAAAGGTATTACAAGGGTGGTCCTTCTTGCCTTGGGCAATGTGTGCGCTTCTATTGTCTCAAACCTGTGTCCTTACAGAATGAGTGGCAGTGTGATTGTGAGGAGCCATTGATCTTATACTTTAAGCTGAGGGGAAGACATAAAAGTTTCCCAAGGGATTTTCATAGGAAAAGAAAACTCAGTGGATCCTGAGAGTCAGGCTTTGGTCAAGTGAAGCTAGCTTTTTGCCTCCTGAAAAGCATTAACATTAAAGCAGTTGTACATTCCTTGAGCAACATCCTCCTCTGCCAGTCTCCAGTATTTCCCAGTGGGTTGCAAGTTGTAAGAATATTGAATTTTGTCTACATTTCTTTTGCCTTTGTTCTCACCAGAAATGGCCAAACCTGGGTGCCTGGGTGCTCAGTCAGTTAACCATCTGACTCTTGATTTCAGCTCAAGTCAAGGTCTCATGGTTTTGGGAGTTTAGCCCGGAATTCAGGCTCTGCACTGACCCTGTGGAGCCTGCTTGGAATTCATGCACTCTGTCTGCAACTCCACTGCTCCTAGTCTGTCTCTCTCAAAAGAAATAAACTTTTAAAAAAACTAGAGGGAAAGAGAA
>NC_043704.1:49233194-49236117 GCF_006229205.1 Suricata suricatta
ATTTCCTAGATGGATGGCATTTCTAAGTATTGAGTGGCATAAAATGATATTTCCATCTTCAATATGAATTTCTACTCATGTTGGTAGTGGTAAGACTCAGAAGTGGAGATCAGGATGTGAAACTTGGAAATCCATCCTGTGTGTTCAAAGGGGCTGTCAGGCAACAGCATTTGGGCATGATTATCCAGAATTCTAGAACGTCCTCTTTTCTCTAATGAGTCCAGTACTGGGTTGAATGGTAGAATTTCCAGCAATACTCTATTCTTTTGTTCTAACAAACAGGTCTTGTTGTGTCAAAGCCAGACCTGGTCATCTTTTTGGAACAAAAGAGGGAGCTATGGGATGTGAAGAGAAAGGAGACAGTAACCTCATACCCAGGTAAGTGGGAATGAATGAGGCAGATGACAGAGGTGAGGTCCAAATGTGAAGGATGAAGAACGACCATACAATGTGATTTGAGTAGCCATTCTGGAATGGAAATCAGTTTGTAAAACCTAGTTTTATGTCAATATGTTGCACAGAGGCACATCTGCTTTCCAATACATCACACTCTCACAAAGCTCTAAGGATTCTCCTTCAGTTCCACTTAAAGGTCCTTCATGTCCACAGTGAGGGCCTCCATAATCTCATTGGCTCTCCATTGCTTAAAGGGCTTGGGGTATTCTCTGTGTTTCTGAGAAAGTCTATATTCGTTCATTTCTCAGTGTTTGCCTTGAGGAGAAGTGCGTCAGGGTAGCGGTAGGCATATTGGGATTTGGTGCAGAAATCCCAGGAACTCTGGAGACAGAGACCATCTAATTTCTGCTTAATGCTTTCCAATATATGGAGGCTTTAATCCTAATCATATAAAATTAAGACCCACCAGTTTCATCAGTTGATCAAGCACCTCCCTAAAATGAGGAAATCTAACCCTTTATTTCACTTTAAAAGTTCCATTTTTGGGGCACATGTGTGGATCAGTTGCTGAAGGATCTGACTTCAGCTGACATCATGATCCCACAGTCAGTGAGTCTGAGTCCCGCACAGGCCTCAGTGATGACATCACAGAGCAACCTTGGAATCCTGTCTCCCTCTCTCTGTGCTCCTCCCCTCCATGGTCTCTCTCTCAAAATTAATTAAAGTAAACTTACAAAAAGTAAGAAAAGTTCATTTTTGATGGTATTAACTACAATACAAAATTTCCACTCTATATGTTCCATTCCTCAATCGTAAAATAATTTAAATCTCATCTTATTTTCCTAGAATTTCTACATAAATTAATGTAACAAGGGAGATAGAACATTTAGAACTCAGAACTTGCAGCCCATAATAAATCTCTATTCATTTTTTTGTAATTATTGAATCATTTTATAATTTTCTCATGTATAATAGGAAGTTCCTGTGACTTTGTCACATATGTTTTCATGTTCTGAGTAGTTGTATTTGAGATTATATTATGATTCATTGTATCAAAAACTTTTAAATATCATTTGTCAGGTTTATTTTTGAAAGATAGAGCAGGCATTGAGGGCTGAAAGAGACACACCAAATTTGAAGCAGGCTCCTGGCTCTGAGCTGTCAGCACAGATTCCTTCCCAAGGCTCCAACTCCTAGACTATAAGAACGCTGCCTGAGCCCAAGTCTGACGCTTCACCTACCGAGCCACCTACCCACCTCTGTAGCTCTAACACTAAAATCTCAGTGTGTAACCATGAAAGAGGGCCTAGTTTGATTTATTAGCTGGTTTTCATGTAGAGGAAAAGTGCAACGTATATTCATCAATATCACCCCAGAAATCTCTAATGAAAGCCCCTCTGTATTTAGCACTTAAAAGACATTACTACACAGAATTTAAGGGTCTAACTCAATTTTCAGAATCAAGCAAGCAAAAACGTTCATTCCTTTTGATGTTTTCTTCTTCCCATTTACTGTGAGACATGGAGAGAGAGGGGGGAGGAGGGGCAGAGAGACAGGAGACAATCCCAGGCAGGCTCCACACTGTCAGTGCAGACGAGGATGTGGGCTGGAACTCACAAACGATGAGATGACGACCTGAGCTGAAACCGAGAGTCAGACGCGCAACCCTCGCGGAGCCACCCACGCACCCCAAAGCCTTTCATTTCTAAACAGACAAACAACAGCAAAGCTGCGAAATATGCCAACAATAGCATTATTTAAAAAGATGGGGATTACATTAACATACAATCTGAGTGATGTAGAGAAACTAATGATTTGGGGCTCCTGGGAGGCTCAGTCACTCAAATGTCAGACTTTACCTTAGGTCAGATCTCATCGTTTGTGGGTTCATGTACCCCATCAGGTTCTGTACAAACAGCTCAGAGTGGAGCCTGCCTCAGATTCTGTGTTTCTCTCTCTTTCTGACCCTTCCTCTCTCACGCTCTCTTTCCATCTCTCAAAAAATAAATAAACATTAAAAAAGGTAAGTATTTAAAGAATAAGAAAAAGTAGTGATTTTTTTTTCTGAAATTGACTTTTTCTGATTTCAGTTTTGTGTGTGACAAATTCTAATTCTAAGCATAAGGGAGTAGCAAGTGGAATGCCTTCACTTTCATTTTTCCCTTTCAGCTGTATTTCCAAATGAAACTGACAGCCTCTTTTCAGAGACGTTTATAGGAACTTCGATCCAAAGAGTGTCAGTGGATGGATATAAAGGTAGTTCCCTTGAGGATGGACACTTAATTGGAGAGTGGAAGAAGGATGGGGACAGTGAGGGGCCTCAAGCACACCTGGGGACTCCTATTCCAGACTACGGTGGTGACTGGCATCCATGTGGGGAGGTCTCTGATCCAAGCGCCAACCTCATTCCACGTAAGAGTACACATTTAGGAGAGAATCACTCTAAATATGACGCATGTGAGGAAATACTTAACCAGTCCTCCAGTGCTGGTGATCAGAAGAGGATTCATGTGGTGAAAAGCCCATA
>NC_043704.1:49236217-49238992 GCF_006229205.1 Suricata suricatta
TTTTTTTTTTTTTTTTTAATTTCTCTTATAGCAGGATTCTCACACTGAGGCTTTTCTTTCCAGGAAACAACTTCATTCCTCCTGGCACCTCTCAGCTGGGTTAATACCAAAAGAACTGAGCCCTGAACACCACATGGCATAGTTTTTTATATATGTTGTGCCCCCAGATATGGTCACACACAAACATGCAGTGCAGCCATGTGGTCTCCTATTACAAGGTCAAGATGGATGTTGTCAGGTACTCAGGGAGCCAGGTTGCCTGCAAGGTTTTTATTGTTTCATTCTTTAGGGAGGACACAGAGAGAAAGAGAGAAAGTGGGAGGGAGAAAGAAAAAAATGCAAACTGAGGGAGATAAACAGAGGAAGAGAATGAGAGTCTTCCCTAGGCTCCAAGTTCAGCAGGAATCCCGACTCAAGGCTGGGTCACAGGTCCCTGGGATCAGGGCCTGAACTCAAAAGGAGAGTCCGGTGCTCAACTGTCAGAGACACCCAGGTCGCCACAATTTCTACATGCGTGAAATTTTCGGAGAAAAAGACAACAGGGCCTCTGGCCAGGGGCACAAGGCTTACCTGAGAACTGGCCATTTCTTCTTTCATCTTCTCCTCTGTTTCTTTCTCAGAAGATCTTTGTGGAGAAATCCCAGCTCAAGTAGGAGAAATTTGTCTGAAAAGCCAGCAAAGCAGTGTCTTCACTGGTAAACTGCTGGCCTGCAGGCAGGACTTTCAAATGCAGAGAAGGTACAACTTCCCAGCCTTTCTGTCAGGAACAATTGAGAAACTTTGAGCTCCTATTGAAGAATCATCTCTGAGATTGCCTTCTCTGCTTTGGGGGGGGGAGGGGAACATCCCTGTTGGGAGGCACCTTGGACTCAGGTTTGAGTGAAAATTCCTGGTGAGGGTAAGGCAAGTGTGCCAAGTGTCTTGTTGCCAGGCAGCGACCACTATTTACCCTCCTGGAACTATCATTACTGCTTGGGCACCAACCCTCAGACTGCTTTCCTGATTGGTGTCAGGAGCGGCCTGACCCCTACCCTGTCCCTGAGGCGTGATTGCACCTGGTCAGGGAAAAGATGAGCAAACTCCATACACCCTAGTGCAACTAAGGCACCTAGAATTTTCCTCCTAGCCAAGCAGTTAACTGAGAAGTGACTTTTTTGTACTCCTGGATGTCGTTGCAAGTCACTATTGTGATAAATGTCAAAAATGTATCATTCATCTTGGGACAGTGAGAGCAGACATTGTGTCTCCTGGGGTCCTGTTTTTCTGGGTACCTTCTCTTAGAGCTATAAACAGCCTACTGACCCTTAGTCTTGTAAAACTGACCTTTACTAAAGAATGCTGTTTGCCTCATGGCTAAAGATAGCTTTCTCAGGGCTCTACCAGAGGTTTTGTATATCTTGCTCTTGTGCATCCTATGGGGCGAAAAAGTATGCTTGAAAAATACCTGCTCTTTCCATATAATAGCACGAGTGCCTGTAGCTGTCTTTTTTGACAATCATTACGACTAAGATTAGAATTGTAACTTCTGCCGAATCCCCAATCTGCAAAATTGTGTGGAAAAATGATTTATGAGAAATCATTTACTAACATACCCTGCTCTCTCTGCTCCTTGTACCTCTCACTATAAATAAAGCTACAGAATCAGAAAGAGCAGATCCCTGCCTGGTGATCACAAAGAAACTTGAGCTATCTTGTAAGGATACAGGTCTGAAACTGACTCCATGAAACAATAGAAGGGCACACATTGCCCAAGGCAAAAGAGACCACACTTGTAACATTCTAAGGGCAGGCCTAAAGATGGAGGCTAAGACTGGTAGCGCCCTACGTGAGGGTCCTGGGCCCACTCTGTGATTGGCCAATACTCTAAATGTTGTGAATGCGTCCCGCCAAAAGTAACAAATACTCTAGGCAATGTGAATGGTTAAACCTGCTGTCAATAATATTATATAATAATGATTGGATCACTGTATTTCCTGTAACTCCCCCTTCCCAAACTCATAAAAGCCCTACCCTGCCTTTGTTCCGGGCACGCTCCACTTGGATCCAGTAAGTCTGTGAGCCCGAGTTTAGGCTGGCCGGGCCTAAATCTGTAATAAAGCCCTTTGCTTTTGCATGCGTGCTTCGGCCTCCCTGGCGGTCTCTGGTTTTGGGGGTCGATATTAAAATCTGGGTATAACAATCTCACTCCCTTTCGCTGACACCATCCATCCTTCAGGGACCCCTGGACCTGTGGGAGCTGGACTCCGGCACCTCCCTTGCCACAGAAGCCCACAAATTCTGCTTGAGCACAGAAAACGGCTGCTACTTGGACCTCAATCTCCCCAACTCCTCTACAGGAGCCGTGCTACCTCTCCTTGTCGAAAAGACTGTACTCAACTCTCAAGGTTTTTGGGTTTTTTTAATATAGTATGTATTTCTTTTTTGGGAGACAGAGACAGAGCATGAGCAGGGGAGGGGCAGAGAGACAGGCAGTCAGATTCTGAAGCCTGCTCCAGGATCTGAGCTTGAGCACACACCTAATGCGGTGCTCAAACCCACAAAGCCTAGGATGATGACCTGAGCCAAAGTCAGGTGGTAAAGGACTGAGCCACCCCAGCACCTCTCAATTCTCATAAATCAATGGGAAGCCTTCCTGACTATCCCTGCGCCCCACTTAGAATTATGATAGAAAAGGAGAAGATTCAGTAGGCAGAATGGGAAAGATCAGGACCTGAGGTCTCTGGGTGGGGAAAAAGCATTTAGAACAATGCTGGGAGTATCTGATCACAGCAAACC
>NC_043704.1:49239092-49242622 GCF_006229205.1 Suricata suricatta
ACTTGAAATGAGACAAACAGGAGTGGAATCCTCACACCTACAGTTATTAGGGCAATAACAGAGGACTTGAGGAGGAACAAGGTGGAAGGAAAAAAGGTGGGAGACACCTGAACCTCATAAAACCAAGATCCTTGCCTAGGGTCTCGGATTTTCACCCTCTAATGCCCCCTCTCTGTACACAGAGCTTTCCTACAATCTCTCTCTCTTATACGCTAATCAACTTTGGCCTGTTGCTCATTTTGGGTCTGGTTCTTCCTTCTTGGAAGCAGGGAGACAGGGAATCCCTGGGGTTGAGGTAAAAAAAATCCTGCACAGGGTTCCCCTGGAGCACTTCACTAAAACAACACTGTTGTATCCACCCACCCACCTGAGGGAATCTGAGGGGGAGGGCAGCAGCAAGGATCCTTCTGGAAATTCAACAGGGATCCTCCTGGGAAGCACTGGGGGAGGTGAACTAGCATAGTAACTGAGGCTCCCCTGGTTGTTGCCCAGATCAAAATCCATGACTTCTCCACTGGTCAAAGTTTCTGGAGATTCCCACATTCTCCCGCTTTCTGCTACACAGAGGGAGACACCCTTCCAAATGGAACTTTCCCTCATGCATGCAAATGTTTCTTACAAAGGAAACTTGTCCTGGGTCTCAGAGTTTTTCCTTTGTTAGTTCAAAATAATCTTTATGCCAGAGAGACATAATTTGAGGTGACAAACGGCTGCCCTTCAGTAAAAAAGTTTATTTTCCTAAGTCACTGCCAAATAGTGTTCCAAATAGATTGTCTTTTTAAAAAATTATTGGGCGCCTAGGTGGCTCAGTCAGTTACGCCTCCGACTTCACCCTTGTCACTGCAATAAGGTGTTACAAAAGGAACCTCAAATTTAGAAGATGCCTAATCCCGATCAAAAAGTGTTGCGGCCCAGTAGGCAAAAATACCCTCAAACAATATTTGGCCTCCTGGGCCCCACATATGGCTTCTGTTCATCCTATGATTTTCTCATTCTTTTGCAAAGAGGCATATACTTTTAGGCTTTGAATCAACTTGGGTCAGTCAGTGACCTTCCCTTACTTTATTTTCTGGCTCTTTGTCTGCTGTTGGGAGTGAACATAATCCTCAACCAAAAGATCTGCTTATAAAAGGATCAGCATCTTACCCTTGAATAACTGATGAAGGCCTTAAGGAATGTATATCTCCTCATAGAATTCTTCAAATTTATCTTATGTTTAAAACCAGACTATTATTAGGGGATTCCACTTTTGTAATGACTTAATCCTGTTACTTAACACTGTCCTGATAAGAATGACCTTATGCGGAGCATGTCTTCAAGGACATGCTATGTAACCATTGAACTATGTAACCATTAAAGAAATGATGTAATCACCCATGGTATATAAGACCCTGGCTATCTTAATAAAGTGTGGCTTTACCAACCACCATCCATGCTGTCTATCTCGTCTGTCTTGTCCGTCTTCTTTTTTAGAGATATTGCCCTGACACCAACCCCCTACTTGGGACCTTTCAACTGTGGTGTGTGGGTTGGTCCCCCGCAGGGTCAGATTTACACTGAGCACACACATATTTGTCAAGGGATGTGGCAAAGGACATTTCATTTTCAAATCAGCCAAAAGTCATCTTAAATGGAAAGTCCAGGTCCTAGTTGATTGAAGTCACCAGACCAGGGAGGATAGGCATCGTCAGGTGTCTGGTGCCCTTATTCCATTATTTGGGTGCTCATACTAAGTGTTCAATTCCCACAAAACCCACAGGAGAATGTGTGTCAAATCAGTCTCTACTCTGGACTTACAGTAGGAGACTATATATCATGGATTTATTGCATCTTCTATGATTAGACCATCTGCAGGCCTGCTAGTGGCCGTTTGTTTCTACATTCTCTTGCTGCTTGCTAACTACTGAGTAATAGGCACCTGGGTGGCTCAGTCCTTTAAACATTCGACTTGGGCTCAGATCATAATCTCAAGGATTGTGAGTTTGTGCCCACAGGGGGCTCTCTATTGCCAATGCAGAACCCACTTTGGATACTCTGCCCTCCTTGTCTTCCTTCCCCACCCATATTCTCTCTGTCAAAAATAAATACACTTAAAAAATCATTAACCACTGATCTCTGCCATTCTGCAATTTTAATATATCCCAGGAAGTTCTCAAAACAGGTGCTAGAATAAGTAGCAGGCATCATTCAGAAATGGGTCACATGACTTCTTATGTTTAGAAATCTAGTCTTCTCTCCCCTATTCCAAGGACCCCTAAGCTTATCTGCCTACATAATCGTTACCTAAATCAAACTCATGAACAAATGCCTCACCCAACACAGTTAAGATTAGTGTGTGTGTGGGAAGCATGCTTGAGATGCTTTCTTCCAGCAAATTTCAAGGGTAGAAAACAGTCACTGTGCTGTACAATAGAAATCCCATATTTATTCATCCTACATACGTGAACCTTGTTACATTTAAACTTCTAAATAAGCACTGCCGGGTATTTTACTGCCAAAAGATAGGTTCATTCTGGAAAAACAGGATTTGGAATTAGTGCCAAACTGGTTAGGCAACACCGTAGCTGAGTCCAGGGAATACAGAAGAAGGCCTGCTTTTCTGGAGACAAGGGATAAGTTGAGAAGTTGCTTCTAAACTAAAGTTCTTTGTAATAAAATAGTAGTTTGAAGGAATGTGGGTTTTCAGTGGTTGAACTGTTGCCTGGGAAAGATATGGAACCGTCTTTTCCTCTGGCGGGAATAGGAGAGTATAACTAGCCTCCACCGTCGAGTTTGTGGAACATGAAGACTTTCCCTTCCTGGTGGATCTGCCATTGACTATGAGTGACGGGCTTGAGAGGTCTCCCTGCTGACACCTCGAGATGCCATTATCATCTCAACATTTCCTTCACCCTCAGCTGCTGGCAGTATTCTAATCCATACTTTGATGACTGTCACTTACTTTAATGTTTTTTCAAACTTTATTTATTTTTCAAAAGAGAGAAAGCATGGGTGGGAGAGGAGCAGAGAGGACAGAGCAGGAGTCCCAAGCAGGATTCATTGGCGGTGGGAGCCCAATACTGGGCTCAAATTCATGAACCATAAAGTCATGACCTGAACCAAAGTTGGCACTTAGCCAAAGGAGACACCCAAGTGCCCCGATTTTGACTTGTTTCAGATTCCATGTGATTTCATAGAGGATTTTTTTTTCCTGTGTGGTGCTTATTTCATGCAACAAAATCTCCAGTTTGTATGGGCCAAAGCCAGGCTCTTCTCTGATGGACCACTTTTGCAGAAAGATTATTTAGAGTTAATCATAATCAACATTAAGCAGATTCAGGAAAAATGTTTTCTTTTCACCTCCCTCTCTAAACAATAATGTACATAGAAAAGCTGCCCCAGCATGAGAGCACTCACCATACGTTACTACATTATGATACAAACTAGGTATGGTTAACAGGGAAGAATCCAGGAAGGACCTCGTGAACAAAGTTTTCTATGTCCTATGGTTTCAGAGTGGCCCAGAAAATACGTGCTTATCAAATATTTAC
>NC_043704.1:49242722-49247208 GCF_006229205.1 Suricata suricatta
GTACATAGAAAAGCTGCCCCAGCATGAGAGCACTCACCATACGTTACTACATTATGATACAAACTAGGTATGGTTAACAGGGAAGAATCCAGGAAGGACCTCGTGAACAAAGTTTTCTATGTCCTATGGTTTCAGAGTGGCCCAGAAAATACGTGCTTATCAAATATTTACTTTTCATCTTCCTGTGAATTACATTCTTTACCTTGGAGGCCCCAGACTTCTGATTCTTTGCTCCTCCTCTTCCTTCCTTCCTTCCTTCCTTCCTTCCTTCCTTCCTTCCTTCCTTCCTTCCTTCCTTCTTCCCAATCTTCTTCCTGACTTCCTTCTCTTCCTTCTCTCCTCTTCAAAGACATACATACCTTACTTTCCCTTTGCAATTTTCCTGTTTGTGGAGTCTCCATATGCATACTATTAAATTTGCATTTCTCCTGCTTATCACATGCTGATTTGGTTCTTAGTCAACAATGAGAATTTCTTCTGAGGTTCCAGGTCATGCCTTTTTACATTCTTCCAAACTATATTTGGCTTCTTTTTTATACAATCAATGTTATGACGAAAACGAAAGAGAGAGGCAGGGCACAGCATCTATATTCTGGGGGAAGTATGAGACACGTATTTTCAAGTCCTAAAGTATAATGAGGAGTAACTCACATACATGTTCCTCAGGTACCCAGCACAGCACCATGTGAGTAAAAGCTGTGTGTGTGTGCACAGAGTAAAGTTCCATAAACACTGCCTTAATGATGTATGTATGTTACTTTCCAAATACAGACTTTATCAGACTATAACTGTTCCAAATACTGTCATGGGTACATACATCTAATGCACTGACTTGTGCTCTCTAGCTTGTGACTTCACTAATTTAGCTTGTTTAAGATTTCAACAGACCACTGATGCTGGGGAAACCAGACACCCAATGTGCCTAGAAGTTCAAGCTTGAGCATCATAGAACAGTGGCCTTTTCTAATGCCAGCAAGTCTTGAGATCATATCAAGAACGATTAGGCACTATAGCACTGCGTCTCCTACATATCAACGCTCAGTAGTTCTGTGACTCCCCCTTAAAACTCCCTGCTCGCTATGTGACTTTAGATGGCCTACAACCCCTACATTGGAGAATGAAAAGAGTTCTAATAATACGACTTCCTAATCAATCTCATTGGGTCCCTGTCTCTGAACCTATTCCCTTGTGTCTAGGCCCTTTGAGTGTCATCTCTATATCTACTGTAATATGTGACATTTGAAGCAATGCCCATGGCGATTACATCATCCAATACACCCTCTTGCATGACTGCCACTAATCAAGGCCTGGGCATCAGAGGGATCATTGTCCTCTTACAGCACCTGGTCCTCACTAACTCCCCGGAATTCAACTAAATCCTGAAGATGAAATGCACTTCCCTAGTGCTCAGAATCCCACCACGTTTGCCAGTTCCTTATCCCCCTGACATTTATTCATCTCATGATGCAACCAAGAGCTGCCTATGGCTTTGGAGTAATGGAAGGGAGTTCCTTCAGGTTCCCACCCTACACTGGAAAGATTTCTTCACATTTTCTTACTTTCCATCCCGTTCCTACAGTATTTAATGAGATAGGTTAACATTGGTGTTGGGATAACACTTCACTCTGTACACATCCATGTGAACAGATTAAACACATTGTTTAATTAATGAATGTATTGTATGCACAAGGTATGTAATATATTAATACATTTATTTAATTAAATGTATTAATCTCACACAGACTAAGTTATGCACTGCAAACCCATTCTATTACCATTGTTCGAAATCTAGAATACAAGCCTTCAGAAAACATTTGTTGATAAATGTGGGAATACAGACTTCCATAATTCATAGGCCTGAGGCCATTCTTTTTTAAAAAATTTTATATTTAATTTTATTAAAAAAATTTTAGTGTTTATTTATTATTTTGAGAGACAGAGCGCAAGCAGGGGAGGGGTCAAAGAGAGAGGGAGACACGGAATCTGAAACAGGCTCCAGGCTCTGAGGTGTCAGCACCGATGTGGGGCTCGAACCCATAAAACACGAGATCATGACCTGAGCCAAAGTCAGATGCTTAACTGATGAGCCGCCCAGATGCTCTGCTTTTTTTTTTTTTTTTAATGTTTATTCATTTCCAAGAGAGACAGAGACAGAGTGTGAGTGGGAGAGGGGTAGAGAGAGGGGGAGACACAGAATCCAAAGCAGAAGCCAGGCTCTGAACTGTCAGCACAGAACCCGACATGGGGCTTGAACTCACAGTGAGGCCATGACCTGAGCCAAAGCCAGACGCCTAATCAACTGAGCCACCCAGGTGCCCATTTTCTTTAACTATGCGTATATATAGGGGCGCCTGGGTGACTCAGTCGGTTACACATAGGACGTCAGCCTAGATCATGATCTCAGGCTCCTGAGTTAGAGCCTGGAGCTTCCTCAGATTCTGTGTCTCCCTCTCTGCCCCTCCCTCACTCATGCTCTGTCTCTCAAATATAAATAAATGTTAAAAAACTATTTTAAGGGGCGCCTGGGTGGCTCAGTCAGTTAAGTGTCTGATTTCTGCTCGGGCCATGTTCTCGTGGTCCAGGAGTTCGAGCCCGGCTGACAGCTCAGAGCCTGGAGCCTACTTTGGATTCTGTGTCTCCCTCTCTCTCTGCCCCTCCCCCACTCCTGCCCTCTCTCTCTCTCTCAAAAATAAACATTACAAAAACTAATGGTCAGAGTCCAGCTCCAGCGGGTGCAGGGTTCCCTGAAGGATGGATGGTGTCGGCGAAAAGGGAGGGATGAGAGAGCTATGAGATTCTTTCTAATCACCAAGCGGGCATCTCTACACAGAACTGAGAGTCAGCTCTATTTATGGTTAAATGTATGGGGAACAGCACAGAAGTGGCATTTGCCTTAGACAATGTTTTCTGATGATAAATTTCTTGGAGAGGTAAAGATTTCCAGAACATAGATTTGTAGAAGACGCATAAATAATTTTTATTAATAGCAATTGATGTAGGTGCTTTATTTTATTAACATTTGTAGCTTGAGATTTCAATGTAGGTTTTGCATTTTTAGTAATAGTGTCAAATACATACAGTCTCATATGCCCAATATTCTATCCTACTTTAATGTTGTTTTTATATCCACACTAATATTCCTAACAATAAAATGACCTGTCAAAAAACTTAAGTTTTATATTAACTATAATTTATATAGCCTCATAATTAGCTTAAATAGCCTTCAATTATTTAAAAATTATTTGAAAAAATAAAAATAAAAAGTATTTGAAATAAGCCTACATTTTTCATAGATCTTAAGTTTTGTCTTCAACCTCCTTGTCAATGGTTCGTCTATTAAAAACTTGAAAATAGGGGCACCTGGGTGGCTCAGTTGGTTAAGCATCCAGCTTTGGCTCAGGTCATGATCTCACGGTTCATGGGTTCACATCTCGTGTCAGGTTCTCTGCTGACAGCTAGCTCGAAGCCTGTAGCCTGTTTCAGATTCTATGTCTCCCTCTCTCTCTGACCCTCCCCTGCTCATGCTGTCTCTCTGTGTCTCTCAAAAATAGATACAAAACAGAAAAAACATTTAAAATCTTGAAAATAAATAGCTTTTATTAATTTATTAATTTATTAATTATGATAGCATCCATAAAACCAGCTGAGTTGGCCTCCATTCATGATTTCTTCTCTTCAAAGATGACCTAATTCCTGTTATAACATTATTCTCAACAAGCATAACAGTAAGAGCTTTCCTACTGATGGGATTTTTACCCTACACTGCAAAACAATGCTATCGTCCAAGCCATGACGTCATGCCTTCTCCCATAGCAATTCCATTTCCTCCTGTGTGTGCTTTATCACAAATTGGCATAAAAACTGTGACTTTCTCAAGTTCCATTTAGGACTCTGATAGTACACTAAGAATTAACCACTGGCATTTAGCATTTTTACATATCTGCATTAAAGCCCTCTCCGTGGCTCTTATTCATATATTCAGGATTCATTATTCACAACTTCAATTATGAAGAAGCTATCTCATAAGAGGACTCAGATGAGTTACTTACCCACATTATCATTATTATTTGGAAATGTGCTGTTAATAAGAACACTATCTCTTGCACATTTGTATTCCAAATATTTAATCTGGAAGCCATAAACACATATTAACGTCTGTACCCAATTACTCACTTTAACTGCCATATCTGTTTATGGGACTCTGTTTATAGAGTGGACCCACTCTGTATAAACAGTCTATTTAGACTGGACCCAAAATTAAACATTTGGAAACTAAAAAAAATTTTGAAACATATCCTTGTCAAATCATGCAATTTGGTAAGTGAAAATTTTAGACTAGATAATTGATTCTAAAAATAACAAAAATACTTGACATTTTTGAAAACTGAATTGTATGTTCTGTTTCTATTAAAAGAGGTTTAGGTAAATCAGACTAACAGATTCCTACTGAGAAGAATTAGAAAAAACTTGGCAAACTATTAAAAGA
>NC_043704.1:49247308-49248669 GCF_006229205.1 Suricata suricatta
TATTCAAAGTAGTATTCTAACATTGGCCAATCCACACCCACAACCATGTGAGATTACTTACACATCCCTCGCAATGAACATTCTTGGCTTCACATTCAGAGTTCCAAAATATATTCTCTTACCTACTTGGATATCTTCCAACGATTATACACCAACTTTCATACTTAGTGCATCTCAAAACAGTTAAAAATTGATCACATAAAAAAATTTTTTTAAAGGTATTCAAATAAGTCTCAGTTTTAATAAGATCTATGTGGACATTTGCTACTAGAAATTGATCTATCGCATCAAAGAATTTTTATTACAATTCCAATTTTTAAAAACTGGAAAATCTAAGAGAGAGATCCAACATGACGGAGAAGTAAGGAGATCTGAAGTTCCCTCATCCCTCAAACACAGCAATGTTGAGACCAAAGAACTTTGAACACGGAGTCTGGGCAGCAAAGTGAAAGAGACACCTCCAGGGACCCACCTGGGTGTTATATGGAAACCAATTTAACAATAACCTATGAAAAATTTTTAAACATGCAAGGCAATGTTTTTAGCATAGCAAAGGCAAGAGTTAGGTCTTTGTGAGCAGAGGTCAATAACGTGTTTCCAAAGGGAAGAAAAACAGGTTTTCTCAAGAAATGTAACATTTGTTCCCATAAGCACAAAAGAAGAAACTCCTATAACAAGTTTTTTCACAGGGTACAATTCACAAAATTTTAACGGAAGAAGGCAAGTCACTCCTGATATCAGTCAGTCAGGAGCCCTGGGGGTCGGTGCTCAAGCAGAAATTGAGTGGGGGTTGAGTGGGGGTAGATTCCAGTCGCCATCCCGACGGTGGGAGGACTTGCAAACCTGCCTTACTTGAGAAATGGCTCCCAGCATCCCAGCAACTGTCCAGTAGGGCTCGTGTTGGGATGAGTATTGGGTGTTGTGTGTAAGCACAAACCTACCTCCAAAACCAAGTCCACGCTATATACACTGTATGTTAGCTAACTGAAAAAAACTTATATATAAATATATAAATATAAATATATGTAAAAGATTACACACACACACACACACACAAGAATAAGCACAGAAGACTCTCTCATAAAGTGGAAGTGATATACTCAAGAGCACGCCAGAGGGGGATGTCCAGGGTTGTCCCACATGTATAGGAGCAAGCTGACTGATTTCCTGTAGAGAATATGACAGAGGCCTCTGAGGGCTCCCTCGCCCTATTGCTGTCTGAACCTTAAAATTTTTATCTCAGCTGAAGAAAGGCCTGGGTCGCTGGCACTGTTCACTGTTCACTGATTGGAGTTCTTGAACTGAGTGAGGGTCATGTTGCTGTATGGAAATCAGCAGCACTCTAAAGAGGGTTGGCCTTA
>NC_043704.1:49248769-49254165 GCF_006229205.1 Suricata suricatta
CCAAATATACATTTTTTTAATTTGAGAGAGCAAGTGGGGAAGAGAGGCCTACGGAGAGGGAGAGATAGAATCCTAAGCAGGCTCCATGCTCAACACAGAGCTCAACTTGGGACTTGATCCCGGGACCCTGGGATCATAACCTCAGCAGAAACCATGAGTCAGATGCTCAACTGACTCAACTTTTTAATGCCTCTTTTATTTGTGGACCATATTGTCCTAAAATGAAGTTAAATGGGCCTGAAATATTGTGACAGATGTGACATTGGTTATATTCCCAAATCTTTGAACAATAGTGTCGTGGGAATCTATGTGTAGATCTTAGGATCTTAGAATTGTAGGACTCATAGTTACTTACAGAATTCCTGGTTTGATTCCCCTAATTCCCAGAAGAACCCTGAGTCAAATGAGATAATGAGGAGAAAGTCAATTGTAAATGGTAAAACGCCATAAAATGCATGCTGTTATAAGAATTCATTTTGGTCAGATTGATATCCAGTGGGGGAACACAATCTCTGATTCTGATATTTATGAAAATGGAGAATTTTCACTCTACTCCATTCAACAGGGAACATTATGTACAAAACACATCAAATTCTCTACATGCCTTCCTACAAAAAAAGGAGAGACATACCTACCTAGTGAAATTGTGACAAAATCGAACTTTGGATCTGCTGGAGGCAGAGCAAGCCTGGCCTCCACGGGAGAGATTGGCCATGTGGGAGGATCAGCTTAAGTCTGCAGGGAAGCACTAAGAAACGCATTGTGGCTGCAGTTAAGCTATATACTGCAGTCCAGGTTTTGGTTCTAATTTATTGATTTTTGAAATATTTATCCATCTAGCTATGAGTCTACTTGTCTAACTGCCCAAATCAACAGGAAAGGGAGAGGGTAATCTATAAGTATTTGCAGGTTCTGACACTACCTGTTACATACCTCTCCAGTGGAGATTTTCAAAACCTTATGCAATCTCTCACATCAAGTACAAGTATTTTCTTCTTTCCAATGTTTCCTTCATTTCTAGAACTTCTAATAAGAGTGTTCATTCAATACTAAATGTAGAAGAACCTGCTATCATAGATGGCAGTAAAAAAATGTTTGACGAAATAATTAACATTCCAATTATATCTGATGGATTAAACACACAGGAGGAATGTCACTTGGTGTCGTAAGTTTCCAGAGGTTTCCCATGTATTCATAGAAACTCAGTAAATGAAGTAGACTGAAGCTCCAAAATACATGAATTTCACATTAATGTATCTTAACCATGTGAAGTTGTCTGCGTGCTTTGAGGGGCATACATCATGTTGGAGACACAGGATTCTGCTGTCCTTTGGAGTTTATTCCATGAGAGAATAAAATGTGAGGGCATAAGAATTCTTTGTGTCTAGGCTCCCACTTTCCATCTGGAGAGTCTCCCTTTTCTCTAGGTTCTAAGAAAATCACATTTGTAGACTAAGGCCTAATTTCATAGGAAACAATTTGAAAACCCTAGACTGAGGCACAAGTTGGGCTCAGGGTCAAAGTCTCAAGCCTGGCTGAGAGCCCTTGAAGCTACTTTCATTCCTCCTTCGCTGTGTTTTGCCTTCTTCCATTTCAGAGTCCTTGACTGAATTCCCACTTCCTGGACTCTCCTCTTCTGGGCAGTGGAATGTACATCATTATGCTTAGGGGTCTGTTCTTCCAGGCTACTGCTCTACTGCTGCTAGGTGTTTATTTCTTTTTCTTTCTTTCTTTCTTTCTTTCTTTCTTTCTTTCTTTCTTTCTTTCTTTCTTTCTTTCTTTCTTTCTCTTTCTCTCTCTCTCTCTCCCTTCCTTCCTTTTTCTTTCTTCTTTTCTTCCTTCCTTCCTTTTCTTTCTCTTTATTTCTTTTTCTCCTTACTTTAAATCCAAGTATGTTAACATATAATGTAATAATGATTTCAGGAGTAGATTTTAGTGATTCATCACTTACATACAACACCCAGTGCTCATCCCAACTTCCCTCCTTAATGCCCATCACCCATTAGGTCATCCGCCCACCTAAAATCCCTCTAGCAATGCTCAATGTGTTCTCTGTATTTAAGTTTTTTACAGTTCACCTCCCTCTCTGTTTTTATCTTATTTTTTCTTCTCTTCCCCTATATTCATCTGTTTGTTTCTTAAATTCCACATATAAGTGAAGTCATATGATACTTGTCTTTCTCTCACTGACTTGTTTCACTTAGCATAATACATTCTGTTTCTACTCACATTGCAAATGGCAAAATTTCATTCTTCTTGATCGCCAAGTAGTATTTCATTGTATATATATATACCACTTCTTCATCCATTCATCAGTCGATAAATGTTTGGGCTCTTTCCATAATTTGACTATTGTCAATAGTCATTTGCTATAAATATTGAGGTACATGTACCCCTGCAAATCAGCATTTTGGTATACTCTGGATAGATATCGGGGGGGGCAATTACTAGGTCATAGAGTAGTTCTATTTTTAATTTTTTGGAGGCACCTTCATACTGTTTTCAAGAGTGGCTGCACCAGTTGGCATTCCCACCAGTCCTGCAAAAGAGTTTTCCTTTCTCAGCATCCTCACCAACATCTGTTGTTTCCCGAGTTGTCGATTTTAGCCAATCTGACAGGTGTGAGGTGGTATCTCATTGTGGTTTCCCTTAGAACTGACACTCTGAGGCACACTAGAGTCCACTCACTAAGCATGTGGAGGGATCTGTACTGGTCTTCTGGGCGATGTGGCTGAAGGGTGCAGTTGGGGGGAGCTTGGCGTGATGGCTCCATTCTCCACTAGGTGGCGCTCCTTAACTTCCTGGTGTGGAAATGTGGGTGTCAGCACATGCAGGTGCTCAGTAGAGGTGAAATGGTTTTGCCTAGCTCCCTGGGCTCTGGCACAGGAACTTTGCACTCTCACCGACCTGCAGTCAAGCACCCCTCCTTTGTCTCATGCCTCTGTCAACACCCCGCCTCTACCCTGTCCTTGTCCAAGCTATCCACTTGTCTGGTGGCACCAACCCCCAGCTTTTATTCTCAGATGGGGTTGTGTTTCAAAACCCCACACTTCAGAGACTCCTGTGGCATAAACCAACTCTGACTCCTTGGGAGACGGTCTCACTGAGCAATGGCCAGGTGCCAGTTTGCCCCAGAAAGTGTTCATGTGAGAGCACAGTGGCAGGGGTTCAGAGATTGTGGCAAATCACAACACACATCTGGCGCCAAGTTTCAATGCACTCTGATGTATTTTTCTCAATACCAGCACACGTGGCTCTTCTCCAGGGTCCACTGTGACCGTTGCCCATGGGGAGGCAATATGGCTTCTACGAAATGCTCTTCAAGCAGGGGAACTGCTTTTCCCCGTGTGGCACATAGACCCCTTGGATCATACTGTCTGCTCCTGGGGATTCATTCTATTTCCTCACCAGAGCACCACCAGGCACGGCCAGACTCTGAATCTTCAGACTCTGCGCTCTACTGTTTACAGAGTCCTGGTGGTACTGAAACCCTCCCCTCTCTCCCTTTCAATGGTTTTGGAGGACAGATTTCTTGTTCAGTTCCCTGTGAGTGTTTTCACTCTGTCTCTCTTTCACTCCAGCTACCTTCAAGGGGAGTGCTTTTCTTAAACAATACTGATGCACTGCCCTCTCCTTTCTCTTTCTGTGTCCTCTCTCCGAAAAAATGGCTCTCTACCCTCTGTCGCCCTGTGGCTTATCTCTCCCCCAATTCACCTCTCTGCACCGTGTACCTGTCAAGTTCTGTGGCTCAGATTGTGTACTGTGCTGCATTAATCCTCAGCTCAATTTCCAGGTGTTCAAAATGTTTCGGTGCTGGTCTACCTGCATTTCAGGGACGAGCCACACGCAGGGTCTCCATACTCTCTGCCATCGTAACTTGCAAGGTGCTTCCTAAAAGCAGTTTGCATGCCATGTTGGTGTGTCTCTTCATGCCTGCCTGTCAAGTGCTTAAGAAAGTGAGTTGAGTGACTCATGATGTGATTAGACTCAAAGTTCTGCTAAGCAAGGAAAGTCCATAAAAATCCAGGCCACGAAATAGGGAAATGTCAGGAAATTCAGGCCCATAATTCTTTTCACAATATTTTGCATTTTCAAATACACAAAAACATTAAAACGTTTTTAAGTACGTAGCTAGGTACTCATTACCTAGATTCTGCACTTAGCATCTTAAAGATTTTATTTGCTTTGGTTATTTTATTGGGATATACTTCACATCACATAAAATTCACCATTTGATAGTATATGACGAAGTGGCTTTTAGTGTGTTCCCAAGGTTGGGCAACCATCGCCGTTATCGAATTTAAGAACATTTTCATCATCCCAAAGAACAAATCCCACACCCATTGGTAGTCATTTCCCTGCTCCTGGCAACTACTATTCTACTTTCTGTATCTATATATATTTCTATTCTGAGCATTTTATATAAGTGGAACCATACGATACATGACTTTGCATGTCTGGCTTCCTCATTTAGGATGATGTTGTTTCCAAGGGTCATCCATGCTGTAGCATGTATCAGTGCTTCATTTCTTCTGTGGCTGAAAACTATTCCATTGTCTGCATGTGCCACATTTTGTTTATGCATTCATCAGTTGATGGACATGTGGGTTGTGTTTCAATTCATTCATAGCGGTGCTTGGGTGGCTCAGTCAGTTGAGTGCCTGACTCTTGATTTCAGCTCAGGTCATGATCTCATGGCTCCTGAATTGAGCCTGCATTGGGCTCTGTGCTAACAGTGTGGAACCTGCTTGAGACTTTCTGTCTCCCTCTCTGTCCCTTTCTTGCATGTTCTTTCTTTCTCTCTCTATCACAAAATAAATAAATAAACATTAAAAAAATACCATAAACTAGGTGACTTAACAAGTATTTATTTCTCACAGTTCTGGAGGCTGGGAAGATCAAGACTGATGAACAGCAGATTTGGTGTCTGGTGAATATCTGCTTCCTGGTTCATAAATGGTTGTGTCCTCATGTGGTAGAAGTGAGAGCTCCTTGACCCCCCACCCTTTTTTAATACTTATTTATTTTTGAAGGAGACGGAGAGACAAAGCATGAGTTGGGGAGGGACAGAGAGAGAGGTAGATACAGAATTCAAAGCGAGCTGCAGGCTGTGAGCTGTCAGCACAGAGCCCAACACAGGGCTCGAACTCATGAGCCCTGAAATCATGACCCGAGCCAAAATCAGACGCCTTACTGACCAAGCCGTCCAGGAGCCCCTCCTTGGGCGTTTTTATAATTCCACTGATGCGCACTCCTCTCTCACGACCTAAACATCTCCTAGAGACCTTACTGCCTGATAGCATCACACTGGTGGGGGTAAGATTTCAACATATGGATTTGGGGAAGGCACATTCAGTCCATGGAAGTTTGTTTCCACTTTTTGACTGTAGAAATAA
>NC_043704.1:49254265-49256342 GCF_006229205.1 Suricata suricatta
TTTTTTTTTTAACATTTATTTATTTTTGAGAGAGAGAGCATGAGCTGAAGAGGGGCAGAAGAGAGGAGACACAGAATCTGAAGCAGGCTCCAGGCTCTAAGCTGTCAACACAGAACCTGACGCGGGGCTTGAGCCCACGAAGTATGAGATCATGACCTGAGCCGAAGTCAGACACTTAACTGACTGAGCCACCCAGGCGCCCTTCGTCTCTGTCATATTAAACCTGGCCTAGCACAGTAGCCTCCTGTGTCTCTGTGACTATTCTCTCTCCAAATGGATCTACTTCATACCTGTCAGGCATTTTTCAGAACCGTTTTATTGCTGTGGCATTAACTTCAGTGGTTCCCTGTAACATAAAACACGACCTTTTAGTATTTTAACCTGTTTTTTAGACCATTATATTCTGGTCATCTCAGACTGATCATTTATCTTGTCAGAGGAAACCAGGGCTTTGGCCCAACTAATCAACTTACTGTTACTAAATTGCCTCTTGCTTTCTGTTCCTGTTTCATGCCTCATACTATCTCCATCACCTGGAGTACCTTCTCCTTTCACCTTCACAGCTCATCCTCTCAGAGCTTAGTCCAAACAACTGTTTTTTTCCAGGAAAAACTTCCCCTAGAGAAGCTGAAGAAAAATTTTTACCTAATGAAACTTGTATAGAATTCATTTTTATCAGTCACAATCAATTTTTATACCCTGCTCTATAAGACAGTTCGTATGTGTGTGATATGCCTCATCATTCCTGTGACATGGTCAGATCCTGGTGGGGAAACACCATTCTTGGTTTTGTGTCTGCATTCTTCCCAGAGGTGAGGCACCTACACCTCGCACATGGAGTACGATTACACATACTAAATTAAAAGTGGAAGGTAAAACTAAAAAGAATCACTTGATTCAAATTTGAAGCATTCAGGTTTCTCTAATTCTTAAAATTTGATGAAAACTAATAATTCCTAGTGTTTTTAGTGTACGTGTAAGAACATATATGTGCTATACAGCCTACACACATTTTCTTAGAGATTTATGAGTCATGGAGGGAGAAGAAATTAAATTTTTCTTTGGTATAAAGTGAAATGATTTTGGACCCTTGGGAAACTGTGTAACAAGGCTGCTGCTGAAATCTCAATCAGAGTCATTATTTCTCTACAACCCAGGGGACATAGAAAACAGACCCAGGAAAAGAAGGAAGAAAGGTACCAGCGAAATCTCTTTTTCCCTCCCTTGGTGGGCAATTAGGCATCTCTACTTGCTGCGTCTTTCACAGCTGCCTTCCAAATAGATGATGCAGATGCAGAATATAAGTAGAAACCCTTCAAAAAGGAAAATATAAACATTTGGTGATACTATAAGGTACAAGTAAAAAAAGTAGTTCACTCTTGCTGAACCCTAACCAAGGGACAAAGACAATTCAGACATTCTCAGCTGTTGGGGCACCTGGGCAGCTCGGTTGGTTAAACAGTCAGACGTCGACTCAGGTCATGATGTCAAGGTTCGTAGGTTCAAGCTGCATGTCGGGCTCTGTGCTGACAGCTCAGAGCCCGGAGCCTGTTTCAAATTCTGTGTCTCCCTATGTCTGCCCCTCCCCTGCTCGCACTCTGTCTCTTGAAACAAAACTAAACAAAAATCAAAGATATCCAGCTATTTAGGGTGGGACAGCTGGCTTAGTCCATAGAGCATGAGACTCTTGATCTTCAGGGTCGTGAGTTCCAGCCTCACTTTGGGTGTGCAGCCTAATTAAGAACAAACAAACAAACAAGCAAGCAAACAACAACAACAACAAACCCCACAGGCCGTTGTGGATTAAATATTCTATGGCAAATAACTATGAGAGAATACCAGCCCTAACACCACGTGTTATATGCCTGATCTCTGACACAATCCTTTGTCGGCATCGTGACAGAACATCAAAAAGCTGTTTTCATATAGCCATATGAACCATTTCTTGTATAATATACAAAACTACCCATTTCCTCATTCAAGATCTAACATTTTACAGCCCAAAACATAAAAAAGTAAACTGAGAAACTGGAGTATAAATAAAAGATAAAATCGCCAATAACAAGCTAAAATGCGA
>NC_043704.1:49256442-49259419 GCF_006229205.1 Suricata suricatta
CAACAGTTAATAGTGACTAGGTTGCAATGAAGTTTGATAAAAGCAAATAAAAAGAAACCTGGTCGAATTAGAATTTTGTAGTGAAGGGCTACACTTTTATAAAGGTTTATAAAGATACACTTAGGCTATCTTTTAACACAGAACCAATTAATGGCCTGTACACATTTTAATTAATGTTTACTTAATACACTTAAAAAATGTTTTTTAAAATGTATTCAAAATAAAGAAAACGCATAGATGTCATGTGTTATAGGGAGATAGAAACTGGTTACAGCACTCACTGTCTCCATTTAAATTCAAGAACTGGTAAATGGGAGATTTCTTGATTCAAATTCTTTTGGGGATAAAAAAGATTGATGGCAATTTTCCCCATGTTTTGACCAGTGTAGTTAGTTTCCCTTCCTGTACAGCTCTTCTTTCTTACCCCAATCCTAACAGTGTGCCTTTATGAAATGTTTTTTCTTTATCCATTTCAATCCCCAGTTTTCTCTCACCTTGTGCAATTAAGTATACTGTTCTTTTTGACACAGTACATTCTGTTGGTATTTCTGCCTAATTTCTCATGTTTTTTGCCGTATGTTTCCCCAGCCTGATCTTTAAGAATGGCCATGTTTTAGAATTTGCTGTATATTTTACAGCACCTAGTAATAGTGCTAGAAAGTCTACTTGGAAAAGATCCTCCAGCCTTCAGAATTACAGTTAAGTCAGAACAGATTTTTTAAAGCTCTGAAAATGAAAGTCAATATGGTAAAAGGAGTAACACTAAATTCATTTAACTGACATAAACTCTGCTAATATACAGAACAAAATCTAAAAGGCTTTCATTTTTTATATTTATATATTAATTTCTGAAAGCTGTATTTCTAGACCTATTGAGTGAATGTTAGTGAAACTATTATTCCAACAATGGAGACGAATAGATTTTTAGGCTGTTAATGCTAGAAAGGATTCAAACATTATCTTTAGTTCATCCTCTTTTATGATGAAGAACTAGGTCCAGTGTTTATCAGCTGACACATCTTATCACAGTTATCCCCGGAATGGATCCCAGTACCCATACTTCTAAATTCAAGGCCAGTGTTCTTTCTAATAAACCATACTATCTCTTCTGGTAAAGTAGGCACTAACGAAATGATTGTTATAGGTAAAGAAAACGAATAACAACAATGTAAGCATACTATTTTACTAAAATAATTATTGGTATGAAATATTAGGAATTACAAAATCACATTTTGGTTAAACAACACATATCCTTCTATGGTTCTATATATTCAGACTACAGGAGTGAGGGGAAAGAGAAAACTCCAGTGCGAACATAAATTATATTAATACTAATTTTAGAATACTTTCATTCATTCATTTATTTATTTATATGGGCATGGAACACCAATGAAAACACCAGGCCAGAGAAATCAATTTCGGAGTTCTAAATTATACCTAAAACCAAAGAAAAGAATGGGCTCAATATGAAGAGGATGTTCAATGGGAACTTACAAGATTCTCGGAGACATGAAAAATATACAGTATTCTCAAATACATACGTTATTTTTATTTATATTTTAATTTTTTTAATGTTTTATTAATTTTTGATACAGGAGAGACAGAGCATGAGAGGGGGAGGGGCAGAGAGAGAAGGAGACACAGAACCGGAAGCAGGCTCCAGGCTCTGAGCTAGCCGTCAGCACAGAGCCTGACGCGGGGCTCGAACCCACGAACGTGAGATCTGACCTGAGCTGAAGTCGGAGGATTAACCGACTGAGCCACCCAGGCGCCCCACATACGTTATTTTTAAAAACATATTTTGAAAGTAGAGTTATAAAGAGGGGCCAAACAAAAGCCTTTAAATCCCCAATGGAAAGCCACAATATAATTACAAGATATTATAAGAAAGTCAACTACTATTTTTGGTTTGTTGTCATGCTAGATTATTATATCTAAAGAGTTTAGTTACTGCTAGTATCTCTTCCCACCAGCATTGTCAGTGTGGCACAAAGACCATTAGAGATGGTCATTTAAAGGCTGCATTTGGGAGCGCCTGGGTGGCTCAGTCAGTTAAAGTGGCCAACTTTGGCTCAGGCCATGATCTCACGGTTTGTGGGTTTGAGACCCACATCGGGCTCTGTGCTGACAGCTCAGAGCCTGGAGCCTGCTTCCGATTGTGTCTCCCTCTCTCTCTGTCTCACTAATAAATAAAAACATAAGAAAAAAATAATAAAGGCTGCATTTGCCATAGCCCTAAATTGCAAGGTGAAAGTTTACAGACCATTACAATAAATTAATCCGTAAAAACACTGGCACTTGCTTTAAGTGATCAGAGCAGAAATATGTCTCCACTGCCAAGCTCAATGGTAGTAGTATTTTTCTCTGATATGTGTTGTTCCTACCTTATACAGGCGTAACCTAGAGATTTGCAAAACTCTTCAATCGCCAATGCTTTTGTACCATTCATATCAGAGAGATAGCCAGGGGTGAAGATAAGTCCTGGACTTTTGCCTTTTAGCTTCTTATAAGCCAGGTTTGGAAGGTCTGGTTGACTAAGGAAAGAGACGGATGTCTTGTCTGAGAGCTAAACAAAGTACACAAGACTTAAACTATACTTTACAAATACTGTGTTTGGAAAACCACATACAAATGAGCCTTGAACAACATGGGGGCTGGGGTGTCGACCCCATTTATTCAAAAATCTGTGTGTAACTTTTGACTTCCCCGAAACTTAACTACTAATAGCCTACTGTTGATTGGAGGCCTTACCAAGAACATAAACAGTTAACACATATTTTATGTGTTGTTCATATTACACATTGTACTCTTACAATAAAGGAGGCTACCAAATTAAAAATGTTAAGAAAGCCATATAGAAAATATATTTACACTAGTGTACTGTACTTATCGAAAAGCACCAATGTGTATCTGGACCCTAGTCGTTAAACCCATGTTATTCAAGGGTCAACTGTGTATTTTCCTTCTTAAAACTTGT
>NC_043704.1:49259919-49262115 GCF_006229205.1 Suricata suricatta
TTATTTGTAACATTCAACAAGATTTTCAGTTTTAATACAGAGAAAAGGATGCTGTTCTGAGCACCTATTTCATGAGAGCTTGCATCGGTGTTTTCACCAACAACAGCATCTCTATGTACATGTTCGTGATAGATCGTGTATTATGTTGTCCTTCATCTTCCATGGAGAACGAGGCATGAGTCACACCTAATGAAGGACATGTCATCTTTTTGATTCATCAATAACCAGCGACATAATTTTCGAAAACCACTTGGAATTAATGAATTTTGGAAGTATTTTGAGAGTAGAAATATACTAGTATCTTCTAGTCATAAATGTCAGATAGGGTTGATGTAACAAAAAAGAGCACACAGACTGAAATTATTTATACCTATGCAAAAATTGGTCCATATAGGGGCACCTGGGTGGTTCAGTCAGTTAAGCATGACACTTTGGCTAAGGTCTTAAACATGCAGTTGGTGAGTTCAAGTCCCCTGTTGGGCTCTGATCTGACAGTTCAGAGCCTGGAGCCTGTTTCTGAATCTGTATCTCCCTCTCTCTCTGCCCCTCCCCTACTCCTGCCATCTCTCTCTCTCTCAAAAATAAACATTACAAAAACTAATGGTCAGAGTCCAGCTCCAGCAGGTCTAGGGTTCCCTGAAGGATGGATGGTGTCGGCGAAAGGGAGGGATGAGAGAGCTATAAGATTCTTTCTAATCACCAAGTGGGCATCTCTGCACAGACCTGAGAGTCAGCTTTATTTATGGTTAAATGTATGGGGAACAGCACAGAAGTGGCATTTGCCTTAGACAATGATTTCTGATGATAAATTTCTTGGAGAGGTAAAGATTTTCCAGAACATAGATTTGTAGAAGACGCATGCATAATTTTTATTAATAGCAATTGATGTAGGTGCTTTATTTTATTAGCATTTGTAGCTTGAGATTTCAATGTAGGTTTTGCACTTTTAGTAATAGTGTCAAATACCTACAGTCTCATATGCCCAATATTCTATCCTACTTTAATGTTAATTATTTTTATATCCACACTAATATTCCTAACAATAAAATGACCTGTCAAAACTCTTAAGTTTTATATTAACTATAATTTATAGAGCCTCATAATTAGCTTAAATAGCCTTCAATTATTTAAAAATTATTTGAAAAAAATAAAAATAAAAAGTATTTGAAATAAGCCTACATTTCTCATAGATCTTAAGTTTTCTCTTCAACCTCCTTGTCAATAGTTAGTCTATTAAAAACTTGAAAATAGGGGCGTCTGGGTGGCTCAGTTGGTTAAGGATCCAGCTTCGGCTTAGGTCATGATCTCACGGTTCGTGGGTTCAAGTCCCGTGTCAGGCTCTCTGCTGACAGTTAGCTCGGAGCCTGTAGCCTGTTTCAGATTCTATGTCTCCCTCTCTCTCTGACCCTCCCCTGCTCATGCTGTCTCTCCGTGACTCTCAAAAATAGATACAAAACAGAAAAACATTTAAAATCTTGAAAATAAATAGCTTTTATTAATTTATTAATTTATTAATTATGATAGCATCAATAAAACCAGCTGAGTTGGCCTCCATTCATGATTTCTTTTCTTCAAAGATGACCTAATTCCTGTTAGAGCATTATTCTCAACAAGCATAATAGAAAGAGCTTTCCTACTGATGGGATTTTTACCCTACACTGCAAAACAATGCTATTGTCCAAGCCATGACATCATGCCTTCTCCCATAGCAATTCAATTTCCTCCTGTGTGTGCTTTATCACAAATTGGCATAAAAATTGTGACTTTCTCAAGTTCCATTTAGGACTCTGATAGTACACTAAGAATTAACCACTGGCATTTAGCATTTTTACATATCTGCATTAAAGCCCTCTCCGTGGCTCTTATTCATATATTCAGGATTCATTATTCACAACTTTAATTATGAACAAGCTATCTCACAAGAGGGCTTTCAGATGAGTTACTTACCACATTATCATTATTATTTGGAATTGTGCTGTTAATAGGAACACTATCTCTTGCAATTTGTAATCCAAATATTTAATCTGGAAGCCATAAACACATATTAAAGTCTGTACCCAATTAGTCACTTTAACTGCCATATCTGTTTACAGGGCTCTGTTTATAGAGTGGACCCACTCTGTATAAACAGTCTATTTAGACTGGACCCAAAATTAAAAATTTGGAAATTTAAAAAAATTTCAAAACAATTTTTTA
>NC_043704.1:49262215-49263502 GCF_006229205.1 Suricata suricatta
CTCAGGCACACCTCGGGACACAGGATCACCGGTGTGTTCTCGGGACCCCCAAGCAGTAATACAGAATATAAACAACTTTAAGGACACAGTGGATTTATACACCCTTCAATCACATAGAGTTTCCACGTCTTGTAGTATCTAGAATATTTTCCAGTATCCTTCCCACATTCTAAGGAGCAGGAACATTCTAGGGCATTCTGTGCCTCATAGACATCGTATGTATTTGTGCATTTTCGTAATCCTATTCTACCCAGAGCAGTGAAAGTGTTGATTTCAGACCGAAACGGTTCTCCTTGAGTGCAACCACAGGACCAGATTCCATCAGCAACAGGAAACTGGGATGCAACACCCTCCCCTCTGAACCTGTCACGAAGGGACTTTTTTCAATCCGGGCAGGAATTTAATTCAAAGTGACAAGTGTTGTTGCCCAATGGAAGCCATGTTGGAGAGCAGGGAGAGAAGTCTCTGGGGTACAGAGGAGGAGTGTTCCAAACACCTAACCTTGAGTATCATTTCTGAGATGGTTAAAAATTAGGTGATAGCATAAAGCAGAACCATCAGAACCAAACACAAAATCTTTTTTTTGTTTCTTATTTCTTTTGTAGCAGGATTCTCACACTGAAGCTTTTCTTCCCAGGAAACAACTTCATTCCTCCTGGCACCTCTCAGCTGGGTTTGTACCCAAAGAAATGAGCCCTGAACACCACATGGCATAGTTTTTTATATATGGTGTGCCCCCAGATATGGTAACACACAAACATGTAGTGCAGCCACGTGGTCTCCTATTACAAGGTCAATACGGATGTTCTCAGGAACTCATGGCGCTAGGTTGTCTGCAAGGGTTTTATTGTTTCTTTCTTTAGGGAGGACACAGAGAGAAAGAGAGAAAGAGGGAGGGAGAAAGTAAAAAATGCAAACTGAGGGAGATAAACAGAGGAAGAGAATGAGAATCTTCACTAGGCTCCAAGTTCAGCGGGAATCCCGACTCAAGGCTGGATCACAGGTCCCTGGGATCACGGCCTGAACTCAAATGGAGAGTCCACTGCTCAACTGTCAGAGACACTCAGGTCCCCACAATTTCTACATGCGTGAAATTTTAGGAGAAAAAGACAACAGAGCCTCTGGCCAGGGGCACAAGACTTACCTTAGAACTGGCCATTTCTTCATTCATCTTCTCCTCTATGTTTCTTTCTCAGAAGATCTTTGTGAAGAAATCCCAGCTCAAGTAGGAGAAATTGGTCTGAAAAGCCAGCAAAGCAGTCTCTTCACTGGTAAACTGCTCGTCGC
>NC_043704.1:49263602-49275039 GCF_006229205.1 Suricata suricatta
TTAGACTAGATAATTGATTCTAAAAATAACAAAAATACTTGACATTTTTGAAAAGTGAATTGTATGTTCTGTTTCTATTAAAAGAGGTTTAGCTAAATCAGACTAACAGATTCCTACTGAGAAGAATTAGGAAAAAAACTTGGCAAACTATTAAAAGATAACCTTTTTGACAGCATTAGAGATATTGTGCAAGTCAGTCACAATTACCAATGTTCCTTTTATAAGGATCATGCATTACTTTATAAACTCAGTCATATAGCAGTAGGATTTTTGCAGTTCTTATTCAAAATATTATTCTAACATTGGCCAATCCACACCCACAACCATGTGAGATTACTTAAACATCCCTCGCAATGAACATTCTTGGCTTCACATTCAGAGTTCCAAAATATATTCTCTTACCTACTTGGATATCTTCCAATGATTATACACCAACTTTCATACTTAGTGCATCTCAAAACAGTTAAAAATTGATCACACAATAAAAGTTTTTTTAAAGGTATTCAAATAAGTCTCAGTTTTAATAAGATCTATGTGGACATTTGCTACTAAAAATTGATCTACCGCATCAAATAATTTTTATTACAATTCCAATTTTTAAAAACTGGAAAATCTAAGAAAGAGATCCAACATGACAGAGAAGTAAGGAGATCCAAAGTTCCCTCATCACTCAAACACAGTAATGATGAGGCCAAAGGACTTTGAACACCGAGTCTGGGCAGCAAAGTGAAAGAGACACCTACAGGGACCCACCAGGAGGACCTGACTGGTGCATAGATAGGTGCATGATTGCAAATGGGGAGAGATAAAATGGGTGGTGGAAGAAAAGAGGGGCAAGATCCCCTTCTGTGGAGAGAGAAAGGGAAGAGAAAGAGAGGCTGGGGAAGGATAGGACTATCTGGACAAGAGAAAAGCCACTGATCTGAATGGAGAGAGATCCCATCTCTAACTGCGGGGCTTCCCCTGCACTGGGGCCGGCTGCCCGCTTCACACACCTGCGCAGGAGGGGAGCCAGTCCCAGGCTGGGTAACTATTTCAGAGGCGCAGTCTGCAGTGGGAGAAATTAATCCCCTCCCAGTAGTGCTGTGGGAAAAGGTATATAACCTTTCAAAGGACAAAGATTGCATGTGCACACCAGCCAGAGCCATATATCGGCCGTGTGGATCAGGACTTCCCCCAAACCAGCGGCATTTCCCAGAAACCGGGTTGTAGGGAGCCGGACTCTAAGACAACGGGGTTTAAGTCCCAGTGAAGCTCCAGGGAGGCACAGGAGTCAATGGAGTGGGACAAGCCGCCTCCTTGGGGCACAAGGCACAGTGAGGACTGCCTGAACAGAATGTTTTGGGACACCCGGTCTGTGGAGGAGAGACTGGGATGTCGCCATTTTTCTCCCCATCACCAAAAGCTGGGGATTCAGGGAACAGACAGCGGGGGCCCACAGTGGCGGCAGGACCTGCCTAGCCCAAATCACACACCTCCTTGCTCATAATGCTATCTAATGGAGCGGGATTGATGCTGACCAACCAGACAGCCCCTCTTCCAAATCAGCACTGCCGCTGACACCCAGCGGTTTTGCATTGCCTGATTTAGTTCTTGGACAATTCTAATTAGATCCATAGACAGATAGTTGTTTTGTTGTTGTTGTTTTCCCCCTTTCTTTTTCCCTTATCTTTTACTCCTCTAGTCTGGTTATTCTGGTTGTTGGTTTAAGAAGACATATTTAATCTCTTCTTTTTATACCTGTTCTACAACTTCTTTTTTATATTCCTTTCTCTCTCTCTAGATTAAGCTGCATTGTTTCTCTGTCTGGTTAATTTTCATTTCTTTTCTTTTGGCTCACCCCTGTCATTTCTCTCTTTATCTGGGATAAGGCTTCTTCCATCAGCACTGCCTCCATCCTGGTGTTTACTTGTAGCTGATGTTTCTAGTTTTGTTTTGCTTGTTTGTTTCTTTGTGTTGTTTGTATGTAAGCAATGAACCATGTAAATCTACTCCAAAAACCAAGAGTAAACTTTACACACTGTATGTCAGCCAATTTGACAATATATTATATTATTTAAAAAAAACCCAGAAAATCTAGCCTATGCACCTTACCCTAATCAATCCAGTTACATAATTACAAATGACACTTAAAAATACCTAATGAATTTTACTCTTGCCTTTTTTCAATTCTGGTCTTTTGGATTCTCAATGATTATTTCATTCTCATGGTAATGTCAAAAAATACCAAATGCTGACAAATCACTTGACCTGAAAATACTGGTAATTAATCACCACACCCATACATTAGAGGTCAAACAGCATAATCACCAAATGAAGCAGGTTTCTTTACCATCAAAAACTACCCAAGTTTCTAAATCCTCTGAATTGTACGACAATATGGTCTTAACTTCTTATAATGATTTAATTATTCAAATATATATCTAAAATTGAACTTAAAAACACAGGTCCCTAAATACCTATGTGTCAGCCATACAGCTTTTGGAAACTCTTCAGTAGCCATCAAAGGAATATAACTAAGAGACACAAGCATTTTACATGTGTATACATGCCCTGCTCTTAACGTGAAGGAAATCCCCCAAATTTATTATAGTATCCCATCCAAGTTTATCACTCCTAATTAAAACAGGATGCCATAAAGCAGGGATTTGAAGAAAAAAATCCTAAAATCAAGAGTAACATTTAATAAAAATATCAGATAGTTCTTGGATTTTAACCATAGCCAATAATATGAAAAACTATGCTGGTTCTTCCAGAGATAATAGTGACTAAAATAGTCACTCTAATAGATAACAGTGACCAAAATCTTAAGTTGTCCCTATTCTGAATCATTAACTATTTCTTAATTGACTCCCATAGTCCATATAAAATGTAACCTGATGAAACATGGACTCTCTTCCAGGAGTAGACTTAATATAATAAATCTTAAAGGATTCTGCTTAGTTAAGTGTTCTTACAAAAACAATAATAGGATTCTCACAGTGATATCAACAAAGATGACAGAATGGGAGATTCTTGACACTGTTTTCCCTAGACACACACACACACACACACACACACACACACACACAACCAAATAGCAACTATCCACAGGAAGAATACACTTGTGAAAATCTCAGAACCTGGAGGTGAGGTTTTTCTTCCTTCTTTCCTTCCTCCCTTCCTCCTTCCCTCTTCTCTTCTCTTCTCTTTTCTTTTCTTTACATTTCTTTTCTTTCCTTTCCTTTTCTTTCCTTCCTTCCTTCTTTCCTTTCTTCCTTTCTTCTTTCCCCTTCCCTTCCCTTCTTCCTTCCTTCCTTCTGTTTTTTTTTTTTTTTAATGCCTTGACAGATGGGGTTGAAGTTTGTCTGGAAGAAGTTTAGATTAAGGGGAAGAATAACCAAAGATGTGAAGCCAGAGAGCTCTGAGAACGCTCACAGTTCATTATCGCCTGGTTTGGGCAGACAGTTTAGTGTAGTAGAAATGTTCATTTTCGTAAATCATTTATTTTCTTTATTTTTTAAAAGAATTCCAAACCACTAAACCAATGCTACCTGCTCAAAATGAACTCTTGGGATGGGGAAAGCATTGAAATTATACACCAAAAGCTTTTCTGACTAGTTCCCTTGTGTTGCCTGTGCTTTGAGCTTTATCCTATGACTTAAGCATTTGCAGTGTCAGAGGATTTGAATTTGCTTTTCGTTGCTTTGATTTAATCTCAGCATTCTTAAACACAACTCTCCAAATAGTTATGCTTTAATGGCAGAGGAGGCAAAAGTACAGAACATTCTAGGGTGCCTCAGTGGCCCAGTTGGTTAAGTGTCCAGCTCTTGATTTTGGCTAAAGTAATGATCTCACAGTTTGTGGGTTCAAGACCTGCATTGGGCTCTGTGATGACAGTTTGGAGTCTGTTTGGAATTCTCTCTTGCCCTCTCTCTCTGCCCCGTGCCCCCAGCTGCCTCTCTCAAAAGAAATAAACTAAAAAAACCTAAATTTAAACTATCTCTCTCAAAATAAATTAACTTAAAAAAGTACAGAACAGTTTACTTTTCATCTAATTCAGGGGAGGATGTGATTGATGTGTGAAATACATTGAACTAGGAAAATTTAAGAATGGAAAATTTAAGAATTGCTTGATGAATAAATGTACAAGTCTCAGAATAGGAGAAATTATACTATGAAATATAGGAGAAAAACAGGAGCAGAATACCCTAGAAGTTTGTAAAGGTTTTGGGCAAAATGATGATTAATTTCATGTGTCAATTTCTCTAGGCCATAGTACCAAACTCTTTGGTCAAATATTGTTTTAGAAGTTTCTGTGAAGGTATTTTCTAGATGAAATCAATATTAATTTTTTAAATGCTTATTTATTTACTTTTTAGAGAGAGAGAGAGAGAAATAGAAGAGATGAATGGAGTAGGGGCAGAGAGAGAGAGGGAGAGAAATAATCCCAAGCAGGCTCTGCACTGTCACCAGGCACCCCAACATGAATATTTAAATCAGTAGATTTTGAGCTAAGCACATTGCCCTCAATGATTTGAGGGTAGGCCTCATACAATCAGTTGAAGGCCTTGATAGAAAAAGACTGACCTTCCCAGAAGAGGTATTCCACAACCAGATGGCCTTTGGGCTAGAACTACAACTTCAACTCTTCCCTGTCTCCAGCCTATCATCTCATCCTGTAGATTTTGGACTTGCCAGCCTTCATATGTAAGCAAATTCCTTAAAATCAATCAATCAATCAACCAATCAATCAATCATTTAATCTCAATATCTCTCACTCTTGCGCTCTCTCTCTCTCTCTCTCTCTCTCTCTCTCTATAAATATATATATATATATGCACATTGGCCTGTATATTCTCTGTGTGTGTGTATATCTATTTCTCTATATATGTACACACAGAACAGAACCAGTAAGAGATATATGTGCATAGATATGTATATCTCCTAATACAGGCAAATTTCCAAAAATAAATCACTTTGGCATTTTATTTTATTTTATTTATTTTTAAGATTTTTAAAAAAATGTTTGATGTAATCTCTATATCCAACATAGGGCTTGAACTCACAACCTGAAGATCCAAGAATCCCACACTCCTCTGATCAAGTCAGCCAAGCGTTCCACTTTGGCATTTTAATAATGTTCCTGTTCTACCCAAAGAAGAACACAGTTTATTTTTCATAAGGAAAACACTCAATATTGTTACTTAATTTCTGAAGCTACAAGATTTAAATTCCTAATTTGGGGGGTTTTGTTCAACTATAGTGCAGTGCCAATAACCCTAAAAATATCTGTCATACTTACGTATATATGTTTACTTTCACTTCCCATTCTTTTCAGTTGAAGAAGAAATTAAGTATTGTTTACTTTTCCAAAGAACTTATTTCTGCTTGAGCTGGGGAATCTCATTGGCTGCTTCTTTCCTGGTTTTGCCCTTTTCCCTTTGTGTTTGAGAATCAAGCCATAATTAGAACTCAACTATGGCCGACCAATCCTGAGAGAGGGAAACAAAAAACAACAAAAAAAGGAGTGACATACCTACCTAGTGAAATTGTGACAAAATCGAACTTTGGGTCTGCTGGAGGCAGAGCAAGCCTGGCCTCCATGGGAGAGATTAACCATGTGGAAGGATTAGTTTAAGTCTGCAGTGAAGCACTAAGAAATTCATTGTGGTTGCATATTTAAGCTATATACTGCAGTCCAGGTTTTGGTTCTAATTTATTGATTTTTTAAAATATTTATCCATCTAGCTATGAGTCTACTTGTCTAACTGCCCAAATCAACAGGGAAAGGGAGAGGATAATCTATAAGTATTTGCAGGTTTTGACATTACCCGTTACATACCTCTCCAGTGGAGATTTTCAAAACCTTATGCAATCTCTCACGTCAAGTACAAGTATTTTCTTCTTTCCAATGTTTCCTTCTTTTCTAGAACTTCTAATAATAGTGTCCATTCAATACTAAATGTAGAAGAACCTACTATCATAGAGGGAAGTGAAAAATGTTTGACGAAATAATTAACATTCCAATTATATCTGATGGATTAAACACACAGGAGGAATGTCACTCGGTGTCCTAAGTTTCCAGAGGTTTCCCATGTATTCGTATGATCTCAGTAAATGAAGTAGACTGAAGTTCCAAAATACATGAATTTCACATTAATGTATTTAACCGTGTGAAGTTGTCTGCATGCATTGAGGGGCATACATCATATTAGAGACACAGGATTCTGCTGTCCTTTGGAGAGTTTATTCCATGAGAGAATAAAATGTGAGTGCATAAGAATTCTTTGTGTCTAGGTTCCCACTTTTCATCTGGAGAGTCTCCCTTTTCTCTAGGTTCTAAGAAAATCACATTTGTAGAATAAGGCCTAATTTCATAGGAAACAATTTGAAAACCCTAGACTGAGGCACAAATTGGGCTTAGGGTCAAAGTCTCAAGCCTGGCTGATAGCCCTTGGAGCGACTTTCATTTCTCCTTCACTGTGTTTTGCCTTTTTCCATTTCAGAGCCCTTGACTGAATTCCCACTTCCTACACTTTCCTCTTCTGGGCAGTGGAAGGTACATTATTATGGTTAGGGGTCTGTTCTTCCAGGCTACTGCTGCTAGATCTTTCTTTCTTTCTTTCTTTCTTTCTTTCTTTCTTTCTTTCTTTCTTTCTTTCTTTCTTTCTTTCTTTCTTCCTTCCTTCCTTCCTTCCTTCCTTCCTTCCTTCCTTCCTTCCTTTCTTTTTTTCTTTCTTTCGTCTTTTTCTTTCTTTTTCTCCTTACTTTAAATCCAAGTAAGTTAACATATAATGTAATAATGACTTCAGGAGTAGATTTTAGTGATTCATCACTTACATACAACACCCAGTGCTCATCCCAAGTTCCCTCCTTAATGCCCATCACCCATTTAGCTCATCCATCCACCTAAAATCCCTCTAGCAATGCTCAATGTGTTCTCTGTATTTAATAGTTTTTTACAGTTTACCTCCCTTTCTGTTTTTATCTTATTTTTTCTTCTCTTCCCCTATATTCATCTGTTTGTTTCTTAAATTCCACATATAAGTGAAGTCATATGATACTTGTCTTTCTCTCACTGACTTGTTTCACTTAGCATAATACATTCTGTTTCTACTCACATTGCAAATGGCAAAATTTCATTCTCCTTGATCGCCAAGTAGTATTTCATTCTATATATATATATACCACTTCTTCATCCATTCATCAGTCGATATATGTTTGGGTTCTTTCCATAATTTGACTATTGTCAATAGTCATTTGCTATAAATTTTGAGGTACATGTACCCCTTCAAATCAGCATTTTGCTATACTCTGGATAGATATCGGGGGGGGGGGCAATTACTAGGTCATAGAGTAGTTCTATTTTTAATTTTTTGGAGGCACCTTCATACTGTTTTCAAGAGTGGCTGCACCAGTTTGCATTCCCACCAGTCCTGCAAAAGAGTTTTCCTTTCTCCGCATCCTCACCAACATCTGTTGTTTCCCAAGTTGCCGATTTTACCCAATCTGACAGGTGTGAGGTGGTATCTCATTGTGGTTTCCCTTAGAACTGACACTCTGAGGCACACTAGAGTTCACTCACTAAGCACGTGGAGGGATCTGTACTGGTCTTCTGAGCGATGTGGCTGAAGGGTGCAGTTGGGGGGAGCTTGGCGTGATGGCTCCATTCTCTACTAGGTGGCGCTCCTTACCTTCCTGGGGTGGAAATGTGGGTGCCAGCACATGCAGGTGCTCAGTAGAGGTGAAATGGTTTTGCCTAGCTCCCTGGGCTCTGGCACAGGAACTTTGCACTCTCACCGACCTGCAGTCAAGCACCCCTCCTTTGTCTCATGCCTCTGTCAACACCCCGCCTCTACCCTTTCCTTGTCCAAGCTATCCACTTGTCAGGTGGCACCAACCCCCAGCTTTTATTCTCAGATGGGGTTGTGTTTCAAAACCCCACACTTCAGAGACCCCTGTGGCTTGGACCCACTCTGACTCTCTGGGAGACGGTCTCACTGAGCAATGGCCAGGTGTCAGTTTGCCCCAGAAAATGTTCATGTGAGAGCACAGTGGCAGGGGTTCAGAGATTGTGGCAAATCACAGCACACATCTGGTGCCAAGTCTCAATGCACTCTGATGTCTTTTTCTCAATACCAGCAAACGTGGCTCTTCTCCAGGGTCCACTGTGACCTTTGCCCATGGGGAGGCAATATGGCTTCTACAAAATGCTCTTCAAGCAGGGAAAGTGCTTTTCCCGGTGTGGCACATAGACCCCTTGGATCATACTGTCTGCTCCTGGGGATTCATCCTATTTCCTCACCAGAGCACCACCAGGCACAGCCAGACTCTGAATCTTCAGACTGAGCTCTACTGTTTACAGAGTCCTGGTGGTACTGAAACCCTCTCCTCTCTCCCTTTCAATGGTTTTGGAGAACAAATTTCTTGTTCAGTTCCCTGCGATTGTTCTCTCTCTCTCTCTCTCTCTCTCTCTCTCTCTCTCTTCTCTCTTTTTCTCTCTCTCTCTCTTTCACTTCAGCAGTCTTCAGGGGGCGTGCTTTTCTTAAGCAATCCTGATGCACTGCCCTCTCCTTTCTCTTTCTGTGTCCTCTCTGTGAAAAAATGGCTCTCTACCCTCTGTCGCCCTGTGGCTTATCTCTCCCCCAATTCACCTCTCTGCACCGTGTACCTGTCAAGTTCTGTGGCTCAAATTGTTTACTGTGTTGCATTAATCCTCAGCTCAATTTCCAGGTGTTCAAATGCTTTGGTGCTGGTCTTGCTGCATTTCAGGGACGAGCCACACTCAGGGTCTCCATACTCTCTACCATCGTAACTTGCGAGGTGCTTCTTAAAAGCAGTTTGCATGCCATGTTGGTGTGTCTCTTCATGCCTGCCTGTCAAGTGCTTAAGAAAGTGAGTTGAGTGAGTCATGATATGATCAGATTCAAAGTTCTGCTAAGCAAGAAAAGTCCATTAAAATCCAGGCCATGAATAGGGATTAGTATCAGGAAATTCAGGCCCATAATTCTTTTCACAATATTTTGCATTTTCAAATACACAGAAACATTGAAACGATTTTACATAGGTAGCTAGGTACCCATTAGCTAGATTCTTCCCTTAGCATCTTAAATATTTTATTTACTTTGGTTCTTTTATTGGGATATAATTCACATCACATAAAATTCACCGTTTGAAAGTATATGATGAAGTGGCTTTTAGTGTGTTCCCAAGGTTGGGCAACCATCACCATTATCGAATTTCAGAACATTTTTATCACCTCAAAAAAGAAATCCCACACCCATTGGTAGTCATTTCCCTGCTCCTGGCAACTACTATTCTGTTTTCTGTATCTATCGATTTTCCTGTTCTGAGCATTTTATAGAAGTGGAACTGTACTATATGTGACTTTGCATGTCTGGCTTCCTCACTTAGGATAATGTTGTTTCCAAGGGTCATCCATGCTGTGGCATGTATCAGTGCTTCATTTCTTCTGTGGCTGAAAACTATTCCATTGTCTGCATGTGCCACATTTTGTTTATGCATTCATCAGTTGATGGACATGTGGGTTGTGTTTCAATTCATTCATAGCGGTGCTTGGGTGGCTCAGTTGGTTGAGTGCCTGACTCTTGATTTCAGCTCGGGTCATGATCTCATGGTTCATGAATTTGAGCCTGCATTGGGCTCTGTGCTAACAGTGTAGAACCTGCTTGAGATTTTCTGTTTCCCTCTCTGTCCCTTCCCTGCATGTTCTTTCTCTCCATCTGTATAGCAAAATAAATAAATAAACATTTAAAAAAATACCATAGACTTGGGTGACTTTATTTCTCAGTTCTGGAGGCTGGGAAGTTCAAGACTGATGAACAGCAGATTTGGTGTCTGGTGAATATCTGCTTCCTAGTTCATAAATAGCTGTGTCCTCATGTGGTAGAAGTGAGAGAGCTCCTTGACCCCCTCACCTTTTTTTAATGCTTATTTATTTTTGAAGGAGAAGGAGAGACAAAGCATGAGTGGGTGAGGGACACAGAGAGAGGTAGACACAAAATCCAAAGTGAGCTGCAGGCTCTGAGCTGTCAGCACAGAGCTCAATACAGGGCTCAAACTCATGAGCCCTGAAATCATGACCTGAGCCAAAATCAGACGCCTAACTTACCAAGCCGTCCAGGAGCCCCTCCTTGGGCGTTTTTATAATTCCACTTATGGGCACTCCACTCTCATGACCTAATCACCTCCTAAATAACTTACTGCCTAATATCATCACACTGGTGGGTGTAAGATTTCAACATATAGATTTGGGGAGGGCACATTTAGTCCATGGAAGTTTGTTTCTACTTTTTGACTGTAGAAATAATGCTGTTGTCAACATTTGTTACCATCAATATTTCACTACACTTGTATTATTACGTATCTATCCATCCAATAATCCACTTAATTTTAACTGATACATTTCAAGGTAAATTTCAGATATCAGTGCATATTTCCAGCTAAATATTCTAATTTGAATGCCATTAGCTAGATGTCGGTATTTAGAGTTTTTTTTCTTTTTCTGTAAAATTTGTATGCAATTAAATGTACAAAGCTCACAGGTAAATATGCTGAGTTTTTAAAAATGCATGTCTGGCTAACTCAAAGGCTTATCAAGATATGAGCATTACTATCACCTCGGATATGTTCCCTCATGCCCTCTCCAAGTCAATATGCCCAGCTTCTAGATACAACAGGAGTTGTTTTGATTTTTCCACTATAAATATTATTAAATAATATATACCTGGGTTTAAAAAAGGAGTTTCTATCTAAATGGAATAATAGAACTTGTTTTGGATGTGTTGATTGATTTGACTGAGCTATTATTTACCTTACCTTATATTTCATATTTTTTATTTAGCCTATTTCAGTTTTTTCCCGTTGTCCTGACTTTTTTCCTTCCCCTTGCCCCTCAACTTATTTGAATATTGTACATCCTCATTCTATTCTGTAAAAGTTAATTTTTTGTCCCATGTAATTAATGCATATTTTTCTAACAATCAAGGCTTAATGTGTAACTATATTGTTTAACTAAACAAGAAAATTGGTACATTTAAGAATCTCTCTGCTCACTTCTAAAACCTCTCTATATTCTTATTCCATGTTTTATCACAGGAGAGTTTCTGGTTAGCAAATCAATAAATGTTTAAAATAAGCTTTAATAATTTCTTTGATATCATTGTTTCTTGAATTCCATATTTTCTTCTAGGATGATTTCTTTCCTCACTGATATACATCCTCAAGAAGTATATATTTTTTTATTTGGAAGAAAGAGAGAGAGAGAGTGCAAGTTGAGAGGGGAGGGGAGAGAGGGGATAGGGGAGAGGGGAGAGGGGAGAGTGGAGAGGGGAGTGGGAGGGGGGAGAGAGGGAGGGAGGGAGGGAGGGAGAGAGAGAGAGATAGAGAGAGAGAGAGAGAGAGAGAGAGAGAGAGAGAGAGAGAGAGAGAGAGA
>NC_043704.1:49275139-49282389 GCF_006229205.1 Suricata suricatta
TGCAGCCCATGGATCAAGGAGTTATTTGGACTTTCAAGTCTTATTATTTATGAAATGCATTTCAGAAAGCTGTAGCTGCCATAAGTGATTCTGATGATGGATATGGGCCAAGTACATTGAAAAGCTTCTGGAAAAGTCTCACCATTCTAGATACTATTAATAACATTTGCGATTCATGGGAAGAGTCCAAAATATCAACATTAACAGGAGTTTGAAGGAAGTTCATTCCAATCCTCATGGATGACGTTGAGGAGTTCAAGACTTGAGTTGAGTAGTTCAAGACTACAGATGTGGTGGAACTAGCAAGAGAACTGGAATTAGAAGTGGAGCCTGAGGATGGGACTGATATTCTGCAATTGTCTGATAAAATTTTAATGAAAGAGAAGTTATTTATTTCAAGAAAGCAAAGAAAATGGTCTCTTGAGAGGGAATCGACTCCTGGTAAAGATGCTGTGATGATTATTGAAATGACAGCAAAGGATTTAGTGCTATCCAACAGTATCATATGCTCCAGAGAAATCAATCATGAAAGGAAGAGTCAATCAATATGGCAAATTTCATTGCTGTCTTATTTTAAAATGTCACTACCACCCCAACCTTCAGGAACGGTCACCACGATCAGCCAGCAGCCATCAATTTTGAGGCAAGACCCTCCACCAGCAAAAAGATTATGACTTGCTGAAAGCTCAGATAATGGGTAGCATTTCTTCTTCTTCTTCTTCTTCTTCTTCTCCTCCTCCTCCTCCTCCTCCTCCCCGTCCTCCTCCTCCTCCCCGTCCTCCTCCTCCTCCTTCTTCTTCTTTAACGTTTGTTTATTTTTGAGAGAAAGTGCAAACGGGAGGGGCAAAGAGAGAGGGACAGAGGATTCAAAGCAGGCTCCATGTTGACAACAGCAAGCCTGCTATGGGGTTCAAACTCATGAACCGTGAGATTATGACCTGAGGTAAAGTCGGGTGGTGAGATCATAATCTGAGCTAAAGTTGGGCAGTCAACCAAGCCTCTCAGGTACCCTCAAGCATTTCTAAGCAATACATAGTTAGTTAGTTAGTTAGTTAGTTAGTTAGTTGTTAGTTTGAGAGAGACAGAGAGAGCATGAGCAGGAGAGGGGCAGAGAAAGGGTGACAGAGAATCCCAAGCAGGCTCTGCGTGGTCAGTGCAAAGAGCCCTACTTGGGGCTTGAACTCATGAAATAGGGAGATCATGACCTGAGCTGAGGCCAAGAGTCAGATGCTTAACCAACTAAGCCACCCAGGTACCCCAGCAATAAAATATTTTTTAATCAAGGTACGTACATTGTGTTTTTAGACATAATGTTATCTCATATTTAACAGACTATAGTATAGTGTAAACATAACTTTTATATGGACTGGGTGGAACATGAAAAAATTTATTTCACTCATTTTGTTGCCAAATTTGCTTTATTGTGGTCGTCTGGAACTGAAAACACAATATTTCAAGATGTGCATGTGTACACGTGTGTATATGTACGTATTTAATAGGTTTTTTTTAGATATGTAGTTGATCTATACGCCTAATTGAAAGTAATTGGAGAACAAGTAGTTGGTGAAGTTTAGGCCATCAGTATTTATTTTTTCTAATTGTTTTTATAATAAATGAAAACACTGAGAAAGTGTTTTGCTTTGGTGTACACCACAAGATTGTCAACGATGAAGAGTACCTTGTTCTTTGCTGAGGTGACAGTACTTAGCACAGACTCTGTCAAAGCAATAAACCCAACAAGCATCTGTTGGAGGAATAAATCAAGTGAATGAGCAAAGCTCCAAGGAAATTCGCACAGGGGGCGTTTTGGGCAGGACGTATATCTTTTTTATCTCAGTATTTTTAGTTTCTAACACAGTAGACTCTCAAAAGGTGGGTGTAGGTATGGATTAAATATAATTGAATGAGTCAGTTATTCTTTTTCATGGAACATCAGACTATATATGAGAAATGCTCTTGTGACAGCTCCCAAGTTGAATCCAAGTAATTTTCTCTTTACTGTCCATGTGTCTATCTTTTGTCTTCTGCCTACTCAGACCACATTCATAATGCATGGAAATCAATATATCTGAAGTGCCTAGCAGCGGTGCTTTTATGTATATGATCTCATTGGATTGTTCCAACATGGTTGCCATGTGGGACAGGAATCCTTGTCTCCATCATGCAGTTGAGTAAACAGAAGCCCAGAGGGGACTGGTACAAAAGCATATTCTGCAAAGCAACAGATGGACATAAGACTTTGGTGTCTTATGAGTCACCAAACTGAGTGTGCCACCTTTTATGAAAACTAGTCCTTAATATACCAGTCTATAGCAGATAGTCAGCAGGAATTTGTTAAAAATTGGAAGCTAAATTTCTTCAATGTTAGAATGAGAGTCAAAGAAAAGGAGAGAAGAAAATAATAATGAACAAAATCAAATATGATACACAGAAGCAATTTTAGATTTACTTTGCTTTGTTTTTATGTAAAAATCTGATTACAAGTATTTCATGGAATAATCTCTCCAAAACCTTCCTTTGATACTGACTGGAAATGTTTTCTTTTTATTTTAGAACTTCCTCTGGAAATTGTTAGATTATTAGTATAGTAACTTACTTATGTCCTTGATTACCAGTCCCAAGTGTCAAGGGAAAATATTACTAAAGGAAGTAAAAATTCTTCTTAGTTCAATTGGGTTTCTATGACCATTTAACTTAGTATTTTCCCTTTCTTAGAAATGGTGTACTCAGTATGTTGGAGCCACTCTGACTCTTAATACTGTGTCAGAAGTTGAGGGGCTCAGAAAGAGTTTGAACTAGACATCAGAGTAATTCCTCTCAGATTTCTTTAAATACTCAAAATTTGTACGCAGTCAACTTATGCCTGCTCTGCTCTAACCATGCACTGTGTTTGCCTAGTTGAATGGTTCATTCAACTTATGAGCTACTAAGTTACAAATAAAATTTGCTAACACTACCTATTTTATAGGTGTTTGTATTTTCATTTGTTAATTCACCAAAAATTGAGTATCTACTCTGTAAAGATACTGTGCTTGGACAGGGGACACAGAAGTGAATAAAATAGAGGCCCATTCCTTGAGGAACTTGTTGTCTATGTGGGAAGAGTAGGGATGCCAGATGTAGTAAGTAAAAATGCAGGATATCTAGTTATATTTGGATTTCAGAAAAGTAACTAAAAGCTTAGTATGAATGTTCATGAAGTATTTGGAACAGAGTAAAAACCTTTATGTTAATGATCTAAAATTGAAATTTAACTGAGAGTTTTATTTTATCTGACAACACTAGAAGAGAGACCTGGGAAAAGATAATGATGATGCACAAGAGTAAGTGCAAGAACATGGCTAAGTCCAGAGAGAGATGGAAATATGTGGCTCACTGTTAATTAGGGGTTTTATATGTAGGTTTTCCGTATGTGCTGGTAGAGAATGTGGCCCTTTTCTGCAATTTGACTAGGTCAGTAGATATACGTCCTGGCAGAAGTGTAGACTCTTCAATAAAAATGATGCTTTTGTAATATAACTGTGTAGGGAAATCTACAACCATATTGAGATTTGATTGTGTTGCAAAACTTCAAAAGCAGTTCGCAGCCATAAAAGAAGTGATTTTTGAGGATGAATCTGGTTACAAATGTCCCCTTATGATGTTTCTACATGGCAAACATGGAGAATGAGCATATTTACTCTTCTAGGAATCTAATGTTTTCTAGGGGGAGTAAATTGCTGTGGCAGAAATCCTGGGCCCTCACCTTTCAGGGATTGTATTCAGAGAAGGGACGTTAAAGCTGGAAGACTAATTGGACTTCACCAGTCCATGCGTCTTGTGCTACAGACAAGAGAACCGAGGCCAGCCTGGATTAAGTGGCACAGTGACCACAGAAACAGGTGCTTCTGTATCATTTCCGTCCTAATTTTCTTCCCAGCAGACATTTCATTAATATGCATAAGCACGACAAAGAGACTTTGAATGACTTTTGCTAAGTAGCAGAAGAAATGGAAAAAAAGAGAAAATATAAAGGAGGAGAAGGATGAAAAAGATGACAGTAGGGAAAGACACCTATTCTGTTTCAAATGTATGAACATGTAAAAAGACAAAAATTGTGAGGCATCTGGGTGGCTCAGTCAGTTAAGTGTCCAACTTTGGCTCAGGCCATGATCTCACACAGTCCATGAGTTTGAGCCCTGTGTCAGGCTTTGTGCTGACAGCTAAGAGCTTAGAGCCTGCTTTGGATTCTGTGTCTCCCTCTCTCTCTCTGCCCCTCCCACACTTGCAATTTGTCTTTCTCTCTCTCAAAAATAAATAAACATTAATGTTTTAAAAAATTATGAGTGTTTAGTGAAAAAGTTAACCTTAACTATTTTTCTATACTGGAGGCTTTGTCAGGGGACATAGGAGACCAATTCTGAAAATCTAAGAATAGGAATTTAAACTAAGTGTGTTATTCATATTTTAGCCCTTTATTTAAAAGAAATAGGAATTACTGTCACTGACTCCATGGAAACCTTGTAAGGTTTATTTCTGTATTTAATTTCCTTTCTTTTAATTTCCCTCAGATGTAACTGCTTATGAACTCCAGCACTGTCTTGTACTTCAAGAATCCTGGGGACCCATAAGAAATCTGATGCCCTCTGATTCTTGTTCATTGCTAGGTAATTTGGTTTTGATTCTCTCTCTCTCTCTCTGGTGTTCTGAACAGATAATGTGGGATTTCTTTTCATTTATTGTCCTTGCCATTTCAGTGGTACCTTTCAGGGTTACCCTTCAAGTGTGGGAAATTTCTCTCTACATATCATTTTTACAGTTCCCTTCTGTGATCATTTCTGTCAATTTACCATGTAAAAATTCTTTTTAGTCCATTGTTGGACATCCAGAATTGATTCTCTATTTCTTTCATATTCCTCTTCCCAATTTTTAATTGGGTTGTTTTCGTTTGCTTGTTATGGGGTTGCATAAGTTATTTATTTATTTTGGATCTTGATGCTATTGTGAATACAGGATTGTGTTCTTCTCAGATCTGTATTGTTAGTGTATAGAAACACAACTAATTTCTGTATGTTGATTTTGTATTCTGCAACTTTACTAAATTCATTGATTAGGTCCAGCAGTATTTTGGTTGTCTTTAAAATTTTCCATATGTAAGATTACATCATTTGCAAATAACAACCATTTTCTTTCTTTCTTTCTTTCTGATTTGGATAGCTTTTATTTCTTTGTTTTCCTTATTTACTCTGACTAGGATTTCCAGAGCTATGTTGAATAAAAGGAATGAGAGTAGATACCCTTTTCCTGTTGATCTTGGTAGAAAATGTTTCGATTTTTCCTCTGTTTAGTATTATGTTAGATATAGGTTTGTGGTATATGGCACTGACTATTTGAAGGTATATTCCTTCTGTACCCAATTTGTTATGACTTTTAACTATGAAAGAATGTCATATTTTGTCAAATACTTTCCCGGCATCGATTGAGATGATTATAGGAGTTTTATCTCTCATTCTATTAATGTGATGTATGACACTTATTGATTTGCATATATTGAATCATCCATGCATCCCAAGGATAAATCCTATTTGGTCATGGCATATGATTCATTTAACATGTTGTTGAATTTGGTTTATTAACAATTTGTTGAGAATTTTTGCATCTATATTCATCAGGAATATTGTCTTACAGTTTTCTTTTTCTGTTGTGTCCTTATATTGTTTTGATATCGGGATAATAGTATCCCTGTAAAGTGAGTCTGAGGATTCAAGTTTTTGGAAGTCTGAGACGTATTGATATTAATTCTTTAAATGTTTGGTAGAATTTACCAGAAAAGCCATCTGGTTCTGGACTTTTCTGTGTCGGGAGGTTTTGATGACTGCTTCAATCTCCTTCGTCATTATCAGTCTGTCCAGATTTCCCAGTTCTTCATTATTCATCTGGTAGATTTTATGTTTCTAGGACTGTATTCATTTCTTTAGGTTGTACAATTTCTTGATATATAATTGTTCATAGTACTTTCTTTTGAAGCTATATATTTCTCTAGTATCATCATTGTAATGTCCTTTCTTTTTTCTGATTTTGTTTGAGTCTTTTCTCTCTTTTTTGATTAGTCTAGGTAAACACTTTTAACTAGTTAATTAATTTTAATTTATTATTAATTATAACATTAAGACTTCCTCAATTATGTTTACCATTTCAAAAACACATCTTTTTTTAATCAGTCATTTCTATTGTGTTTCTGCAGTCTTTATTTTTCATTTATTTTCATTCTGATCTTTATTATTTCATATTTTGGTTAACTGTCTAGTTTCTTAAGGTGTAAAGTTGTTTATTTGATATCATTCTATTTTTTAATATATACATTTATTGCTATAAATTTTCCTCTCAGAATTGTTTTTGCAGCATCCCATACATTTTGTGTATTGTGTTTTGAGTTTTATATGTTTCAAGAAGATACTTGGCATTATTTCAGTCTTTTCAGATTTGCTAAGATTATTCTAGGGCATATCATAGAGAATGTTTTGTGTGCACTTGAGAAGAATGTGTATTCTTCTGCTGTTAAATAAAATGTTCATAAATATCTGTTAGGCTTCTTTGGTATAATGTATGTTTCAAATGCAGTTTTTAAAAAAAATTATGTCTATTTATTTTTGAGAGAGAGAAAGAATGCAAGCAGGGAAGAGGCAGATAGAGAGGGAGACAGAATCCAAAGCAAGCTCCAGGCTCTGAGCTGTCAGCACAGTGCCTGATGTAAGTGTTGAAGCCACAAACTGCAATATCATGACCTGAGCCAAAGTCAGATACTTAACCAACTGAGCCACCCAGGCTCCCCAAGTCCAGATTTTCACTCTAGATGATCTACCCATTGCTGAAAGGGGTAGTGAAGTCCCCTACTATTATTGTATTGGTATCTATTTCTCCCTTCAGATCTGTTGGTGTTTGCTTGATATATTTAGGAGCTCCAATATTGGGAGTGCATATATTTATGTTCTTTATATCTTCTTGATGAATTGACACCTTTATAATTACATAATAACCTACTTCATCTCTAATTCCTGTTTTTGGCTTAAAGGCTATTTTGTTTGATATAAATATACCTACCCTTACTTTCTTTTGCTTTCCATTTGCATGGAATATCTTTTTGTATTTCTTCACTTTGGCACTATGTGTATCCTTCAACCTAAAATGAGTTCTTGTAAACAACATATCATTGGGTATTGTGTCTTTAATTCATTTAGCCACTCTGTGCCTTTTGATTGGTGAATTCAATC
>NC_043704.1:49282489-49286718 GCF_006229205.1 Suricata suricatta
GGTGGTGGTGATGGTGGAGGGCACTTGAGGGGAAGAGCACTGGGTGTTGTATGGAAAACAATTTGACAATAAAATATTATGGAAAAAAAAGAAAAGTTAAAAAAATAAATAAAAGGAGTGAGTTGTGTACAGGGGGGTTAAATGGTTTATAGACAAGAAAAAAAATTCGCTAGAACCAACTTATTCATTATCATCATCATCATCTTCATCTTCATCTTCCTCTTCTTCCTCATCTTCTTCATCTTCCTCCTCCTCCTCTTCCTTCTTTTTCTTGCTTTTCTCAGCCTTGACAATGCCCTTTTAGCCACATCAGGCCTTTCTTTAGGTTGGCATGCAGCAATATCCTTTTCATATTTTTCCTTCAGCTTCGCCGCTTTCTTTTCATAAGGCTGTTTGTCATCAGTAGAAGTGTTATTCCACATCTCTTCCAACATCACCAATGGATAGGCCGGGGTGTTCTCCTGTGATTTTTGGGTCATACTCAGAACGAAACAAGAAAAAGCCGAAGGAGGCCTGTTGGGTGCCTTGGGATCCTTGAACTGCTTTTTTGTTTCCCCTTTAGGGGGGGATATAAGTTTTCATTTCTCTTTCATAACAGGCCTTGCCTGCCTTTGCCTGGTCTTTGAACTTTCCTTTCTCTTTAGCTGACATGGTCTTCCACTGCTCTGAGCACTTCTTAGAAAACTCTGAGAAGTTCACTGAAGAATCCGGGTGCTTCTTCTTGTGCTCTCTCTGTAAGTTTGCACAAAGAATGCCTAGGATGACATCTTGCCTCTCGACTTCTTAGGATCTCCTTTGCCCATGATTAATTATTTTCCTCAGCGACGCATAGAGTCGCTCAGTGTCTGTCTGGCTCTCATTTGCCCAGGCGCTGTCTCTATGGAACCTACTGTACTGCAATCGCAAATTATTAGTCTTGAGAGCTCTTCCACTTCCTTCAAAGTCAATTCTTTTAGCCCCAGAGCATCTTCTGAAGTTTGTCTCTGACAGAGCTGATCTCCATGAGCTCTTCTCTTAAATTGCAGGAATTTTACTTAGCTTCTTTCAGCATTGTCCTCTTCATAATCTAAAACTTTTTGTTTAGGGGAGTGATTCTCCCAGATCAGATATCTTAGTCCTTAACCGACCTTTTTTCTTTAGTGGGGATGTGGTAGGGAGAACAAAAGGACACAAGAGGAGTGATTAAGAGAATATTGGAACTTTATACAAGAAGACCCAGTAGGGTTTGTAAGAATGTTTGAGATGGGGACAAGAAAGGAATAGAGGATTTATCGAAGAAAATCCACCCTCTTCTTTTCTGTAGCCTTGTAGTAGTTTTCACTCTTTTGAGACTTCTTGAACTTGTTTTGTGTCTTTGGATCATAGTTTATAAGTTAATGTTTCTTTTTTCTGCTTCAGGGGAAATCTGTCAATGGATCTCTTTCAGTAAATGAAGAAAAATAGGTTTTGAGAAATATTTCAGTAAAAATTCTGAGCCAATATGAAGCGACAGTGAAACAGGACAAAGTTGCCCTTTATCAATATGAATAGCATCATTATTCATTGGGTTATCCATGAGTCTTTTTAACATTTTTCTCCTGAGAAGTAATTCAGTGTGAAATGAAGGAACTACGCAATCAATGAAGACACAAAGATTACATAATACTTCTTGGATACAAAGATAACATTTTAATGTGAGATCCAAAGGAAAATTAAAAAAAAAAACACTGTCCAAACATGGAAAAAGCACATTTCAGTAAAAGAAAGACAGAGAGCAAAAAAGAAAGGCAGACAGAATGTGACCTTACAGTCATCACATGTATTTTCTAGACACCATACATCATACCTAGAATGGATTATGTTCCAAATGTTCATTTGTGTTCTTTTGCTTAGGTGTTGGAACACTGTTGATTAGGATAGTAGTGACCTTAAGCATCAGTAATAACCAGTTCCTCCATGGAAACAGTCCTGGGAAATATTGTGCACCCTTATCACACAGCCCTGCTATTACACCAGAGTTGGCACATCCTTAGTCTTCAACTTAATAAAGATATTAAAATACACATTAATGAGAATGACATAGCTTAGAACCGTGGTTCTCAGCCAAGGGTAGATTCATCTTTGGGGGACATTTGTCATTGCCTGAAAACATTAAAATTTTTTTTTAAATGTTTATGCATTTTTTGAGAGAGAAAGAGCCAGAGTGAGATAGAGCACAACTTGTGTTGGGGAGGGGCAGAGAGAGAGGGAGATATAGAATCCAAAGCAGGCTCCAGACTCCAAGCTGTCAGCACAGAGCCCGACACAGGGCTCAAATCCACAAATTGCGAGATCATGACCTGAGCTAAAGTCAGCTGCTTAACTGACTAAGCCACCCAGGTGCACCTCAATTCCGGAAAACATTTTGATCATCACAGCAGCAAGAGTGGGAGTATTACTGACAGTAAGTGGGAAAGGCCCAAGGATGTTGCTAAACCTCTTATGATGCTAAGAACAGAGCTCGTAAGAAAGAATTATCCATCCTGAAATGTCAGTAGTGCTGAGTTTGAGAGACTGTGGCATACAATATTACCTGGGCGTGTAAAATCATCCAGACTTAATGAAACAGAAACCATGAGAGAGCCCCAGCATCTGTGGTTTCAGAAGTCTTCCAGGTGATTCTTAGTGATTCTCAAGTCTGAGAACTATTGGTAGAGCGATAACCTTGAATGGACTATAATTTTTAAATATTGTTTGGGGAGCCTGGGTGGCTCAGTCAGTTAAGTGTCCAGCTTCGGCTCAGGTCATGATCTCATGGTTCGTGGGTTCGAGCCCTGTGTCAGGCTCTGTGCTGACAGCTAGCTCAGAGCCTGGAGCCTGCTTCCGATTCTGTGTCTCCCTCTCTCTCTGACCCTCCCCTGCTTGTGCGGTCTCTCTCTGTGTCTCAAAAATAAATAAAAAACAGGATAAAAGTCATTAAAATATTGTTTGCCAATTTCTTTGCTTTATTATATTCAGGGTTACCACATAATTATTTTTTAAATACTTCACAACTTAAAGGGCTCATCATTGAGAGTAGTTTCTCAGCTTTACTTTGCAGAGAGGAATGGTCCGGCTCATAACCTCAGGTAATAGAAATAAACTGAAAAAGGGCACCTGAGTGGCTCAGTCAGTTAAGCATTTGACTCTTGGTTTCAGCTCAGGTTCATGGGTTCAAGCCCCCTTTCGGGCTCTGTGCTGACAGTACGGAGCCTGCTTGGGATTCTTTTTCTCTCTCTCTGTCCCTTCCCCACTCACATTCTCTCCCCCTCCTCAAAAATAAATAAATAAAGTTTAAAAAAAAGAAAGAAACTGTAAAAATGGGAAATGAAGAGAATTTTTCTGATGACTCGATAGCCTGCTAAATGAAGCTATGCTTATTGCAAGGCGATATGCAGGTGTGATGAGAGCAATTTCCTAAAGTGATTAATTGAGATTTCTCAATAATGAAAAATGGCATGATAATAAGATTGACTAATCACAACATGTCAAGTCAACAGGCTGATGTGGTGGCCTAAATATAATCAGTATACAGGAAGAATAAAGGATCAACTCAAGGATTCACCTAGAGGATATTTCAGACTTTTATACTTGACAACAAGTATGTTTCAATGTCGACATTGGTAAGGCTTTGAGTGAAGATAAAGGAAAAGTTGGGAATCCCTTCTAAAAGTAAACAAATGTGCTAATTAAAGTGTGACCAACAGGTCAGTAGCACTGACTTCATTTGGGAGCTCTTAGCAGTGCAGAATCTCAGTCCCCAGTTGTGGACTCATTGAATCATAACCTGTAAGCCCCACCTTTTCGTTTTTTATAAGTTCACCAGGTGATTTCCAGGCACACTAGAGTTTGAGAAGCCCTGCAGTCAACTAACTCAAGAAAAATATTTGTAGGAAGTAGATCATTTCCTTGCAGATTTTGCTTTGGCACACAATAGGAATGTCTTTATGAGTTCCATTGTTAATAACACTTGAATACACAAGGAAACTATATTCAGTAAACTTCATTCTTTGACTTTCTTGGAAAGATGCATCCCAATTCTGAAAGACCAGAAAATTTCCCAATGAAGTTTCTACTGTTGCCAACTTTGGGTCATATTTTGTTGCCAGCATCCAGGCACACAAGAGAAGAAAGGTCACATCTGTGACATGATTTTTCTTCCTTTCTTTCATTCTTCCTCTCAGCCTCCCATCACCAAGGCACAGTTCATTCATTCATTCATTCAACAAACA
>NC_043704.1:49286818-49298157 GCF_006229205.1 Suricata suricatta
AATAGGTGAAGTGAGTGACAGATCTATTGTCTAATGTTGCTCGATCAGTTTGAGCACATGTGATAAAAATAATTCTTTTTATATGCCTCTTATTTTAGCAGTTCTTTTCCTTTTCTTAATCTTTAGAAAGGGTGACAAATTAATGAGCAACGACAAAGCAATAGGAGGACTCCCAAGATGAAGGAGTTTTCTGTTTGGGCTGCACCATCAGCCTGTTTGCCCTGGATTAAAGTCAATCTCTTTTCAATCAATTCACCCAGTGAGGCAGGATGTCTCTCCGCACACTAATGTGACAGAAAATGTGACTTAATTTTGCTGTCTCTCTGATGGCCTCTCAGACAGGACATGCTGGAAAGGGTGGAGTCCTGGCTCTGCTACCTACTAGCGTTGAGACATTGAGTCAGGTCAGTGTCATCTGTAATATGTAAATTTACATATCCTAATATGTAAATTGACAATAAATGTAATAAAATTTATGAAAGCGCTTCCGTGTGAAGACATCATTAATCATGTAAGAGAACACTATTGTCTTTTTGGGTCTTACATTATTTCAGAATAAATGCTCACTTTGAGTTACCATGATGAAATAAGGAAGTGAGCTACCGTAGATGGGATTCTAAATCCGAGTGGTTCCTGTAAAACACCCTCACTGCATTTGTGTACAACAGCCCTTCCTCCCCCCAAATGTACTAATCCTAGCTAGAATTCCCAACAGCCTCTTACCAATTGCTTCAAAAGACTTACTCATCTGACTTTACCATCAAATGCCTCTAACAGGGGACTGTTACTTGTATGTTCAGTTTTGAGGTATTGTGAAACAGAAAAGGCTATTCACATTCAACCTGTCGAGTTCTCCTGTGAAAACGTTCTATTGATATTAACCAGGTGAGCATGGATGCCCAGTCAGAGTAAAGGAACTAAATTTAAACGTAGACATTCTCCCTTAGGTAAGCAAAATAAAATTTCATTGTTTACTGATATTTATTGATTAAAACTTGATGCATATAGAAGCGCCTGGATGGCTCAGTCAGTTAAGCGGCCTACTCTGGCTCAGGTCATGATCTCACAGTTTGTGAGTTCAAGTGGCAGCAGGCTCTGTACTGGCAGCTCAGAGCCTGGAGCCTGCTTTGGATTCTGTGTCTCCTGCCCCTCCCCAACTCGTGCTTTGTCTCTTCTGGTCTCTCAAAAATGAATAAACATTAAAAAATAACTAAAAACTTGATGTTTTTATAGTTAATTAAACTAAACAAATTGTTATTACAGAGGTGTTTAGAAAAGTACATATAAAATGAGACATTCTTCTATCTTTATAACTAAGTCTCAAGTTTTATTTGTTTGTTTTTCTTCCCTGAATGAGTCTTCTCAATCTTATGCTAAGATTTGATTGATAGGCCCTTGAGGAGAAATTTTTTTGAGAATATACTTCTAGTCTTTGCCTCAATTTATTCTTTTTTTCCATCACAAAAATATTGTCATACATGACACAGTGATTCCTGTTTCCTCAGCTCTTCTTTCCTCATTCCTGGCCAGACAGAACTGGTCAGTTACTGGTTCCCATCTATGCCTAGAAGAACGGCCCTCTCCATTCTTTCAAAAAATTTTTCCTTAAAGAAACTTTTACCTTAATTCCATTTATTCCTTCCAGAGTAACAAATGTAAGACAAGTATAGTGAGATGTGTTGCAATAACAGATATATTTCTAATTAACAATCTTGATTTTAAGAATGTATATATTTTATTTTAATAGTTGATATTCAAATTGGTTTCCATAATACACCCAGTGCTTCTCCCCACAAGTGCCCGCCACATGACCATCACCCCCTACCCTCCCTCCCCATCCCCCTTCAGTCCATGGTTTGTTTTCAGTATTCAATAGTCTTTCATAATTTGTGTCCCTCACTCTCCCCAGCTCTCTTTCCCCCTTCCTCTCCCTATGGTCCTCTGTTAGGTTTCTCCTGTTAGACCTATGAGTGCAAACATATGGTATTTGTCCTTCTCTGCCTGACTTATTTCACTTATCATGACACCCTCGAGGTCCATCCACTTTGCTACAAATGGCCAGATTTCATTCTGTCTCATTGCCATGTGGTACTCCATTGTATATATATACCACATCTTCTTGATCCATTCATCAGGTGATGGACATTTGGGCTCTTTCCATGATTTGGCTATTGTAGAATGTGCCGCTATGAACACTGGGGTACATGTGCTCCTATGCATCAGCACTTCTGGATCTCTTAGGTAAATCCCTAGCAGTGCTATTGCTGTGTCATAGGGGAGTTCTATTGATAGTTTTTTGAGGAACCTCCATACTGTTTTCCAGAGTGGCTGAACCAGTTTACATGCCCACCAACAGTGTAAGAGGGTGCCCTTTTCTCCACATCCTCCCCAGCATCTACATTCTCTTGATTTGTTCATTTTAGCGACTCTGACCAGTGTGAGGTGGTATCTCAGTATGGTTTTGATTTGTATTTCCCTGATGATGAGTGACACTGAGCATCGTTTCATGTGCCTGTTGGCCATCTGGATGCCCTCTTTGCAGAAGTGTCTATTCAGGTCTTCTGCCCGTTTATTCACTGGGTTATTCATTTTTCGTGTATGGAGTTTAGTGAGTTCCTTGTATATTTTGGATACTAGCCCTTTATCTGATATGCCATTTGCCACTATTTTTTCCCATTCCGTTGGTTGCCTATTAGTTTTTTTTTTATTGTTTCCTTTGCCTTGCAGAAGCTCTTTATCTTGATGAGGTCCCAGTAGTTCGATTTTGTTCTTGATTCCCTTGCCTCTGGGGATGCGCCAAGGAAGAAATTGCTGCGGTTGAGGTCAAGGAGGTTTTTTTCCTGCTTTCTCCTCTAGGGTTTGGATGGTTTCCTGTCTCACATTCAGATCCTTTATCCATTTTGAGATTGTTTTTGTGAATGGTGTAAGAAAGTGGTCTAATTTCATTTTTCTACATATTGCTGTCCAGCTCTCCGAACACCACGAGTTGAAGAAGCTGTCTTTTTTCCACTAGATACTCTTTGCTGCTTTGTCAAAGATTAATTGGCCATACACTTGTGGGCCCAGTTCTGGGTTCTCTACTCTATTCCACTGGTCCATGTGTCTGTTTTTGTGCCAATACCATACTGTCTTGATGATGACAGCTTTGTAGTAAAGGCTAAAGTCTGGGATTGTGATGCCACCCGTTTTGGTTTTCTTCTTCAATATTACTTTGGCTATTCGGGTTTTTTTGTGGTTCCATACAAATTTTAAGATAGTTTGTTCTAGCTTTGAGAAGAATGCTGGTGCAACTTTGATGGGGATTGCATTGAATGTGTAAATTGCTTTGGGTAATAATGACATTTTAACAATGTTTATTCTTCCGATCCCTGAGCACAGAATGTTTTTTCATTTCTTTGTGTCTTCTTCAATTTCCTTCATAAGTCTTCTATAGTCTTCAGCATACAGGTCTTTTGCATCTTTGGTAAGGTTTATTCCTAGGCATTTTATGGTTTTTCATGCAATTGTGAATGGGATTTGTTTCTTGATTTCTCTGTTGCTTCATTTTTGGTGTATAAGAATGCAACTGATTTCTGACCATTGACTTTGTACCCTGCAACTTTAGTGAATTCATTGATCAGTTCTAGAAGGCTGCTGGTGGAGTCGATCAGGTTTCCCATGTAGAGTATCATGTCATCTGAGAAAAGGGAAAGTTTGACTTCTTCTTTGCTGATTCTGATGCCTTTTATTTCCTTTTGTTGTCTGATTGCTGAGGCTAGGACTTCCAACACTATGTTAAACAACAGTGGTGAGACAACATCCCTGTTGTGCCCCTGTTTTCAGGGGGAAAGCTCTCAGTTTTTCCCCATTGAGGATAACATTGGCTGTGGGCTTTTCGTAAATGGCTTTTATTATGCTTAAGGAAGTTCCTTCTATCCCAACTTTCTCGAGGGTTTTTATTAAGAAGAGATGTTGTATTTTGTCAAATGCTTTTTCTGCAACTATTGACAGGATCATATGATTTTTTTCTTTTGTTTTGTTAATGTATCACATTAATGGATTTGCGAATATTGAACCAGCCATGTAACTCAGGAATAAATCCTACTTGATCATAATGGATAATACTTTTTAAATGCTGTTGAATTCGATTTGGTAGATCTTGTTGAGTAGTTTTGCGTCCATATTCATTAAGGATATTGGCCTGTAGTTTTCTCTTTTTGTTGGGTCTGTCTGGTTTAGGAATCACAGTGATATGTGCTTCATTGAATGAGTCTGGTAGTCTTTCTTCCATTTCTATTTTTTGGAATAGCTTAAGAAGGATCGGCATTAACTCTGCTTTAAGTGTCTGGTAGAATTCCCCTGGGAATCCATCCGGCCCTGGGCTTTTATTCATTGGGAGATTTTTGATAACTGATTCGATTTCTTTACTGGTTATAGGTCTGTTCAGATTTTCTATCTCTTCCTGTTCGAATTTTGGTAGTGCATGTGTGTTTAGGAATTTATTCATTTCTTCTAGATTGTCCAGTTTGTTGGCATATAATTTTTCATAGTAATGTCTGATGATTGCTTGTATTTCTGAGGGATCTGTTGTAATAGATCCATTTTCCTTCATGAGTTTGTCTATTTGCATGTTCTCTGTTTTCTTTCTGAGGAGCCTAGCTAGAGGTGTATCAATTTTGTTTATTTTTTCAAAAAACCAACTCTTGGTTTCATTGATCTGTTCAGTTGTTTTTGTGGATTCTATCTTGTTTAATTCTGCTCTGATCTATACTATTTCTTTTCTTTTGCTGGGTTTGGGGTGTTCTTGCTGCTCCCTTTCTAATTTCCTTAGGTGCTCTGTTAGGTTTTGAGTTTGTGCTTTTTCTGATTTGTTGAGGTAGGCCTGGACTGCAATGAACCTTCCTCTTAAGCCTGCCTTTGCTGCGTCCCAGAGAGTTTGAATTGTTGTATTCTCATTTTCATTCGTCTCCATATATTTTTTAACTTCCTCTCTAATTGCCTGGTTCACCCAATCATTTTTTAGTAGGGTAGTTTTTAACCTCCACATTTTTGGAGGTTTTCCAGACTTCTTCCTGTGGTTGACTTCAAGTTTCATGGCATTGTGATCTAAAAGTGTGCATTGTATGATCTCAATTCTTTTGTATTTATGGAGGGCTGTTTTATGACCCAGTATGTGATCAATCTTGGAGAATGTGCCATGTGCACTCAAGAAGAAAGTGAATTCCCTAGTGTCAGGATGCAGAGTTCTAAATATATCTATCAATTCCATCTGTTCCAGTGTGCCATTCAGGTCCATTGTTTCTTTAGTGATTTTTTTGTCTGGTTGACCTATCCTTTGTTGTAAGTGGGGTATTATAGTCCCTGGCAATTATCACATTCTTATCAATAAGATTGCTTCTGTTGGTGATTGTTTTATGTATTTAGGAGCTCCCAAATTCGGTGCATAAATGTTTATAACTGTTAGCTCTTCTTGATGTAGAGACCCTGTAATTATTATATAATGTCCTTCTTCATCATTTGTTACTGCCTTTATTTTAAAGTCCAGGTTGTTGGATATAAGTGTGGCTACTCCAGCTTTCTTTTGGCGTCCAGTTGCATGGTAGCTATTTCTCCATCCCCTTACGTTCAATCTGAAGGTGTCTTCAGGTCTAAGGTGAGTCTCTTGTAGACAGCAAATAGATGGGTTTTTTGTTTTTGATCCATTCTGCTAACGTGTGTCGTTTGACTGGAGCATTCAGTCCATTGACATTCAGTGTTATTATTGAAAAATGTGGGTTTATATTCATTGTGTTTCCTGTAGAGTGCATGATTGTAGTATGTCTCTAGTACCTTTAATCCTTGCTACATTTCTCTCATAGAGTCCCTCTTAAGATTTCTTATAGGGCTGGTTTGGAGGTAATGAATTCTCTCAACTCTTGTCTATTTGGGAAAACCTTCATCTCTCCTATTTTGAATGACAGGCTCACTGGATAAATAATTCTTGGCTGCATATTCTTTCTGTTCATCACATTGAAGATTTCCTGCCATTCCTTTCTGGCCTGCCAAGTTTCAGTAGATAGGTCTGTAAGCACTCTGATAGGTTTTCCTTTGTATGTCAAGGCCCTTTTCTCCCTAGCTGCTTTCAGAAGTCTCTCTTTGTCTTTATATTTTGCCAGTTTCACTATGATATGTCTTGCTGAAGGTCGGTTTACGTTATGTCTTAGGGGAGTTCGGTATGTTTCTTGAATTTCAATGTTCTTCTCTTTCCCAGATTGGGGAAATTTTCATGTATAATTTGGTCTAGCATGCCTTCAAGCTCTCTGTCTTTGTCTTCCTCTTCAGGAACTCCCATGATATGGACATTGTTCCATTTGATTGTATCACTCGGGTCTCTGATTCTCCTTTCATGTTCCTGAATCATTTTCTCTCTCTTTTTCTCAGCCTCCTCTTTTACTATACCTGTGTCTTCTAATTCACCTATTCTCCTCTCTGCTTCTTCAATCCGTGCAGTGGCAGCCTCCATCTTATTATTCATCTCATTTAGAGCCTTTTCTAACTTGTCACAGCTATTTTGAAGGTTCCTAGTCTTTGTATCAATATCTTCTCTGATAGCTACTGTTTTTTTTCAAGGCCAGCAATTAATTTTATGACAATAGTTCTAAATTCTTGTTGAGTTACGTTGCTTGTGTCTGTTTTGAGCAGTTCTGTAGCTGTGAATTCTTCCTGGAGTGTCTTTGAAGGAGAGTTCTTTTGTTTTGTCATTTTGGCTAGCTTTCTGTCTCTTATCAGTTTTAAAAGCTCATTCTGCACTGTGCACCTATTAGTACGGCTCTATTAAAGAAGGCTCTTTGACTGTCCAGGGCCTGTCATTTCAGGAGATGTTCTTTTAATGATGTCTCTCAGTTTCTCTTGTTGTGCTTCTAATTAATATATTTCCTTACTCAGTGATATTTGAGACTTTCCACTATGTGTGCTTAGGCCTGTTTTTTGAGGTAGTCCTGAAAAGGAAAACAGACAAACACACAGGGAACACAAGCATGCAAATGCACTGACAGATCCGGTAAACAAGCAAACCAAATGGGAAAGGAAGAAAGGGAGCAGGAAAGAAAAGAGAGGACAGGAAAGGAGAAAGAAGGAACAAAAGAAAAAAAGAGAGAGAGAAAACAAAAAACCTGGGGCACAGAGACAGCCAGAGATAAAGGATAGTCTGAGAGCCTAAAACCTGTGGAGGTTAAAGATAAGAATGAGAATGTAAGGACACAGGTCTGATTCAGGCTTCCCTGTACTTAAAGGGGAAGGTGCCGGCTTCTCTGTATCATTTCCCAGGGAGGGAGGGACAACTCTTGGGGCGCCCAATCAGGAGAGGCCAGCTGACACCTTTGACCTTTCTAGGGGTGGGCCTAGTCACGCCCTACATGCAGGCCTAGTCACGCCCTACGCAGGGGTCCTGGGCCCACTCTGATTGGTCAATAATCTAAATGTTGTGATTGGCTCCCACAACTGCCAGTATAGATGGGGGGGTAGGGATTGGAGCACTGTGCCTGTGTCATCATTTCCTGTACCTCCCCTTTCCCAAACTCATAAAAGCCCTACCCCGCCTTTGTTCGGGGCTCTCTTTCCCCATGTGGCCATCGGGTTGGTGGAGTCTGTGAGCCCTAGCTTAAGCCCGTAATAAAGCCCCTTACTTTTGCATGCGTGGCTCGGTCTCCCTGGTAGTCTCTGGTCTTTTTTTGGGGGCGATATTACAAACTTGGGCATAACAAGATAAGCGAAAAATATCTGGATGGTAAGGGTTGATCTAATCACAGCAGTGTTAAATGTTGGTCTTTCCCAGACTGCAGGAGGAATAGAGAGAGAAGGATGAAATATGGAAATAGGAAAGAGAAACAAGGAGAATATTATGAAAGCATAAAAGTTAAGAATAATTAGGATAGAAAAACTTGAGAGAAAAAGAATTTTTTAAATAGCACCAAGAGAAGAATCCAGCTCTCCAGCAAGGATGGGCATGGTTGGATTGTAAGTATGCTGGGTCTCAGGGCCTGGTCTCTGAGGCCCCGCCTTAGTAGATGCTGGGAGAAGAATGGAGGCAGCGCCTCAATCCCCTCTCAGACCCTGTGTTTTTGGCCACTCTCTTAAATTCAATCTCCCTGTGCCTTGGGCGGGTCGAATTGTTTCAGTTTTCTAAGGTCCGCTAGGCCTTCAAATCCCTTTAATTTTTCTGCCACCGCCAAAGTAACCTCTGGCTGCCAAGCGGCTTTCTGGTCCGGGGTGCGGGGTGCGCAGGGGGACTGGGGAGCCAGCGCTTCCCTGGCTCCTCCTGAGGTCTTAGGGGCTGCCTGGCCCTCCAGATCACGAGGCCACTGAGGGGACCGGGTTTCTCTCCCTGTGCCCAGCGGCTGCGAATGGAAATTTTGTCTCACCTCCGGCCTTGGGCTAGGGCTAAGTTCTCCCTTCAGTCTCTTCTCTTCCCCTGGCTCCTACCTCCCTGGGAGCCGTTACCACCCAAGGTCTTGCTCTGCCTCTCCCCCGAGGTGCACTGCAGCGTCTCCCGTGCAGCGCGGCTGGCGCGTGGGCAGCTCTCAAAGTTCTCTGCTGGCCTGGCCTGCCGACCTGCGTGTTCAGGGCCCTGCTCAGTGCTGTGCAGCCTCTGCACCATGCTCTCTGCGCCAGGCCTGGGGCTAGGTCTCTGGGCACTCTCTTTCCAGCTCCGCCTTGGGCTGGCGCCCCTTCCCTCAGTCTCCGGTCCCGGTCCCGTCTCACTCAGTCATCCATGGGGTTGATATCAATAAGGTGTCCATGTGCACACCGCTGCTCCTGGAGATCAGATGGTTGTGGCTTGTAAAGCCTCTCACTTTGATGTTTGCAGGCGTGCGGAGGTATCAGTGTTCCCAATTCTCCGCCATCTTGTCTCTTCCCAAGAAAGTTTATATTTTAAACTTATTTCCATATGTTGGATTTTCCTCTTATTTTTCATAATAAAACTAAAACAATGTAGTTCAGTATTATATTGTTAATTTCAGAATTTAAAAGTCTAATTTGAGTTGACAAACTTTCTAATTTAATAAGTAGATCAGCTCTGTCAAAACATGGATTACAACTTATTTGTAATACTTTATAACTCATTCGCTTTTCTCCTACAATTTATCTAAATAAACTTAGGCCTTGTAGATTTGTGCAGCAATTTTAAAGACTAGAACTATCTCTTCTGTGGTTCCTGACAAGAAGAAAGGAAATTACTAAGTCCAAGTTCAAGAGTAACAAGTTCACTCAAAGTGGAAAGTTCTAAAATTTTTTTGTATTTATTCATTAATCTAATAAATAGTAATTGAAAACCACTATGTAGAATTTACTTGGCTTCAGTAGTTCAAAATGTGGAAAGTCCCAAATCAAATCAGGCTACATTTTGAGTTGCTCAAACAGTGGCCTTAATATGATTTTTTTTAAATTTTTAAACGTTTATTTATATATTTACATATTTAATATAATTTATTGTCAAATTGGCTTACATACAACACCCAGTGCTCAACCAAGTGCCCTCCTCAATGCCCATCACCCACTTTCCCCTCTTGCCCAACCCTCATCCACCCTCAGTTTGTTCTTTGTATTTAAAGAGTCTCTTGTGGATTGCCTCTCTCCCTCCTTGTTGGTAACTATTTTTTTCCTATTCCCTTCCTCCATAGTCTTCTGTTAAGTTTCTTAAGATCCACATATGAGTTAAAACATATGATATCTGTCCTTCTCTGATTGACTTATTCTACTCAGCATAACACCTTCCAGTTCCATGCATGTTGCTGCAAATGGCATGATTTCATTCTTTCTCATTGTCAAGTAGAATTCCAGTGTATATACAAATCACATCTCCTTTATCTATTCATCAGTTGATGGACATTTGTGCTTTTTCATAATTTCGCTATTGTTCAAAGTGCTGCTATAAACATTGGGGTACATGTACCCTTATGCATTAGAACTTGTGTATTGCTTGGGTAAATTCCTACTAGTGCTATTGCTGGGTCATAGGGTAGTTCTTTTTAATATTTTGAGGAACCTCCACACTGTTTTCCAGAGCGGCTGCACCAGTTTGCATTCCTACTAGCTCAGCTGGATACCAACCACATAATGCTGGATTGAGATAGAGCACAGTTGCAGAGTTGAGTTTGATTAGAGCGAGTTGAGAGGAGGAAAATAAGACATAATTTGCTTCTGATAAATGAAATACTGAGTTGATCTATTTATTTGTTTTCTCTTACTGTTTCTGGGCTTCTGGCTGTTAGTCTCCAGATCTCTTTTTGTTTTCATTGAGAGGTATTGGAAATACTGTGTTTAAAAAGAGGGGTAGGGGCTATCTAATACAGAATTGTCTAACTAAAATTACTTTAATATACATGTGTATGACTTGATTATCAATACTAGCATAGCTTGAAGGATAAAGTTGCTGACTAAAATGTTAATATTGGTTCTATCTTGTTGGAGTTATTCAGTAACAGTCCAATATTTAATCAGTGAGAGAGGCTTCGGCTTGAGAAATTTGAGTCTGCCTTACATTTTGTTCATTTGAGCATATAAAGCATGTAATAATGTCCACTGCTACTGAGGATAAATGTATACATATATTAATTATCTGTACAATTCTTTGTTCCTTTATAGTTTTTCTTCTAGTTTTTTTTAATTAAAAAATTTTTTTCAAGTAATCTCTACACCCAGTGTGGGGCTCAAACTCACAACCCCAAGATCAAGAGTTGCATGCTCTACCAACCAAGCCAGCTAGGTGCCCCTGTTATTTTTTAAAGAGATGCTACTGGAGGTCCCTTGGAATAAAGCATTAGAGTCAAGGCAATACCATTAAAGGATTTTTAAGTTTTTAACTCTTTGTTTTGCTTGCATTTGTTGAATTAATACTTTTTCAGTAATAAATTAGGTCCTGAAAACCACAGAGTTAATGGTAGCATTTGGTTACAGGGACCTAAAATGCTTAAAACTTTGGGGAGAGAGTATTGTTTTCTATTGGGTTTTTTGTTTTTACCTAACCTAGTTTTAATAATAAAATATTCTTTGAAATGAAAGAACTGAAACATTTGAAAAATCTTATCTTCTTAATGTATCTTCTCTAAAGCAATTACTCTTAGAATTCTTACTTTATAAAATTTTATTCTCTTAAGTGAAAATAGAGTATTAGAATAGAGTATTACATATAGACATTGTTTTCTCAGAAAAGCATTGGAAGATTAAAGATACATTTTTTTTGCTGTGTAATAAACCATGAACAACACGTGATTTTAAATTAGAGCTGTTGTGAAATAGAAGTAATTGAGAAAATATGTGCATTTGGATTGCTTGAGTTGGGACACTGCAGTTATGCTTAACAGACTTTCATTTTCTGGTCT
>NC_043704.1:49298257-49302129 GCF_006229205.1 Suricata suricatta
CTTGGTTTGATGTGGTAAGTCTTGGAGTCTGCTCTCAGAGGCTCCGCCCCTGCCTGAGGCGAAATGAGCAGCAGGAGGTGAAGTGCGCACCTTCACAGACTCAATTGCGGAGTCCCCACCCCCAGTCTGGATCGCGGTTGCAATGGGGAAAGGAAAAAAACAAAAAGCAAAAAACCGAGTCTCTCTTAGTTTCCGATAGTCCAGCTCAGGAAGCTGTGCGCTGCTAGAAATGTGCTGGGAGCTCCCACATTCTAAGCGCACGCTCCCGGGCCTCCACCCGCCACTGACTCCTGGCTGAGGGTCCTGTCGGTGCGCGTCTTATTTCTTCCCTGTGGGGACCCGGAATTCGCGCAGTCCGTGCAGGGGGCCGGGTGTGCCGGGGAAACGCAGCCCGTGGTCTCGTTCCCAAAACCAGGTTCGAATTGCTCGCGCCTGGTGCATTCGCTGCTCGGGTCGCTTCCGCTGCGGCGCGCGCCTCTCCAGAGCAGCCGCTTTTCACAGCCACAGGCGCCCTTGATTTCCCGCCGAGATGGCTTAGGGCTGGGGGCTATTCCTTCTCTTGCGCCCCGCTACCCAGCAGTTATCTATGGAGTGGGTTTCTGTCTCCAAGGGCAGCTAAGCGTTCTATACCTCTTCCCCAGAGACAGTTCTATGAGTGCGTTCCGACTCTGTCTCTTCCCTTTGTCTCCCGGGTGCCGGCACTTGTGCCACGTTGGGCTGGGGATCTTATCTCCCCTGCCCGTCTGGGCTGGCCCGTTCTCGGATCTCCCCCATTCGCCCCCACTCACTCAGGTATCTTTGAGGTTCTATTCCCTCTGGAGTTCGTATTTTCTCCTCCCGCTCTCTCAGTTGAATGTAATATCCTTCTCAGTTCGAAAAACGGTGCGGAGGGAGTTTACAGAGCTCCCTTCCTCTCCGCCATCTTGGCTCCTATCCCAACTCACTCCTTTTAAAGAAAAAAACTGAAATGTAAAAAAAAAAAAAGACTAATAATTTGCTTTGGAATAATAAGGTAGATTTAACACTTCTATGTTCACATTTTACTTGACTTTATGTAAGGTATCTATAAATTATTGTCTTTGAAATGTGATATATTTAGCTCTTTTTGTTTAACTTTTTAAATGTTCACTTATTTTTGAGGACAGAGAGAGAGAGAAAGGCAAGTGGGGGAAAGGCAGAAAGCAAGAGACACAGAATCCGAAGCAGTATGCTTACTTCTTTAACATGTCTAAAACTGAAGTGATACTTGCCCCCCAAATACTTCCTCTCCATCAGAATCTTCAATGAAGGAATTTCTTTTTTGGCCTTCAAACCCTGGGTATAATCATTAATGCCTCCTTATTCAGTCCCGCTCTCCAAACTGCTAACAAGTCTCATAAGTTCTTCCTGTTAAATATTTCTAGAATCGCATGGACAAGAGAGAGTTTAGAGAAATTTAGTGTTCCAAAGTGAAGAAGATAGCACAACATTGAAATGAAAGAAAAATATGAGTTTGGACACATTGGAGAGACTAAGAGAAACGTTGCCAGTTTGACCCATCCCACCTAAGCTACACATGATAATGCTAAACTAGCTAAGGTGGCTTCTTCATAAAGGAAAAGGGTAGCAGAGTAGATGCCTAGCTACTCAGTTGTGGGGGACATCAGAGAAACCCATTTTTCTCCGGCAGTACCCATAGTATTGAGGCAGGACCTCTGTGACTGGGGGGAGGGAGAAACTTGGGAAAGAAGCATATAAGAATATCAAAGGCATTCCAGAGACTTGGTTACTGCTGACTGCTCTCAAGACTTCTGAAGGAAGTCTGCTCACAAGTCTTTGACAGAACCTCACCCAACCTTCCTCCCAGCAGTCAACCCAAGGCTCCAAGTGTCAAATTCACACCTCTCCCCATTCTGTGACCAGCTCCTCTACACACTCCCAAGTGTGGTGGTGAGTGAACTCTAGTAAACAGAATATCAGACTAGTCTTTGGACAAGGGGGAACCACAAACTTGAACTGTAGCAACACCTGCTGGGAAACAAAAGAGAGGTTCGTAGCAGACAGCCTGGTGAGTTATAAAAACCATGGAAGACATAAAAACTTAAGATTTTGTCATGATAAGTATCAAGAATTGTGGACCAGGTCATAGAAAACTCCAGGAAAAAAAAAGAACCAGTGAATCGTACATCCCACCTGAAGACTGTTAGTAAAGATTTGAGAAGGAGTTTGCTACTTCAATTGTGAAAGCAGCAATGCAAAATTGCAAGAAACATAAAGAATGAAGGAAACATTTTATACCCAAAAGATAACAATATTCCTACAATAACTGAACTCAAAGGCATGGAAATTGGTGACTTAGCAGATAATACAAAATAACTTTTCCTCTTGTGAAGAAACTCACCAGCCTACAAGAAACACAAAAAGACAATCCAATGAAATAAGGAAAACAATTCATAAATAAAATGAGAAATTTAGCTAAGAAATGGCAATCATAAAAATTAACCAAAGAGAAACTTTGAAGTTAAAAAAATTCAATGAATGAAATTTAAATTTCAGTAGCATCTAGGCAGAGTAGACCAAATGGAAGATAGAATCAATGATGTAGAGAATATGAACTTTGAAATGACCCAATCAGAAGAGAAAAAGGAAAAAGAATGAAAAGGGGTGAAGAAAATATATGAGGTCTATGAGACTCCATCAAATATTAGAATAATTGAGGTTCTAGAAGGACAAGAGATTGAAAGTGGGGCAGAAAGTTTATTTAAAGAAATAAAAACTAAGAACTCTCCAAACCTGGGCAAAATCATTAACATTCAAGTTCATGTAGCTATTAGATCGCCCTATTATCTTAATGCAAAGAGACCTTCTCTATGACACGTTATAATAAAACTGTCAAAAATCAAAGACAGAGAAAATCCTAAAAGCAGGCAGAGAAAAAAACCTACAAAGGAACTCCCATTAAACTGTGAGCAGATTTCTCAGCACATGCCCTGTAGGCCAGGAGGGAGGGGAATTACATATTCAGAGTGTTGAAGGCATAAAATTGCCAATGAAAGATAACTAATAGGAAAGTTATCATTCAGATATGAAGGAGAAATAAAGGCTCCTCCAGACAAATGAAAGCTGAAGGAATTCATACACTATACCTGCCTTGCAAGAAATGCTGAAAGGAGATCTTGAAGCTAAAATGAAAAGACGCTAAGATATGAAAACATGTGAAAGTATACAACACTTCGGTAAAGATAAATAAATAGTCAGATTTGGAAAACTGTCTTCTGTAATAGAATGGTGTGTTAACCATTGAACTATAGTGTAAAAGTTAAAGGAAAAGTATTAAAATAACTATATCTACTATAATTTGTTAATAAATACACAATATAAAAAGAGGTAAGTTCTGAGATAAAAAATAGAAATGGGATGGGAGTAAAAGGGTGGTGCCCTCACATGCTGATAAGCTTAAAAATTGGCTGTTTTATCTATATTTTGTGTGAACCTCATGCTAACCACAAAACAAAAACCTAGATTAAAGTAACAAAAAAATTTTAAAGGATAAACAACTCACACCACTACAGAAAATCACCTATTTACAAAAGTAGGCAGAAAGAGAGGAAAAAAGAAACAATGGAATGACCAAACATAAAGAAAGCAACAAGATGGCATTAGCAAATCCTTACATGTCAATAATTACTCTAGATATAAATGGATTGAATTCACCAATCAAAAGGCACAGAGTGGCTAAATGAATTAAAGACACAATACCCAATGATATGTTGTTTACAAGAACTCATTTTAGGTTGAAGGATACACATAGTGCCAAAGTGAAGAAATACAAAAAGATATTCCATGCAAATGGAAAGCAAAAGAAAGTAAGGGTAGGTATATTTATATCAAAC
>NC_043704.1:49302229-49314562 GCF_006229205.1 Suricata suricatta
CCGTCCCGGGCTGGCCCGTCCTCAGATCTCCCCCGTTCGCCCCCACTCACTCAGGTATCCTTGAGGTTCTATTCCTTCTGGAGTTCGTATTTTCTCCTTCCGCTCTCGCAGATGAGCATAATATCCTTCTCAGTTCAATAAATGGTGCGGACGGAGTTTATTGAGCTCCCTTCCTCTCTGCCATCTTGGCTCCACCCCCCAAAGAGCTTCTACAGTATTTCCTTAAAACAGAATAAACCTTCTCTTTTTTTCTACTAGCAGATTATGTGCTAGTAACTGTATTTGTCATTTTTTTTAATAGTGCCATGCTACAAGTGATGCAAATAAATGGAATATTCCGATGAATACGAAGCTATCCTTGAGGAAGATGATGGTGATGGAGGATGGGTAGATACTTACCATAACACAGGTAGGAGGATAATAGAATACCGTATTTTAGTTTAAATTGCTTTAAATTCCTTTACAATCTGTTATAGCAGCAGTGATTTAAAAAATAACAACTGATACCATATGTTTTCACTCCTAGGTCTAACAGGAAAAACCTAACAGAGGACCATGGGGAGGGGAAGGGGGAATGAGATAGGGAGAGGGAGGCAGGGAAAACCTGAGAGACTCTTGAATACTGAAAACTGAGGGCTGAAGGGGGAGAGGGAGGGGGAAGGGAGGTGATGGTCCTTCAGGGGGCACCTGTGGGGAAGAGCCCTGGGTGTTACATGGAAACCAATTTGACAATAAACTATATATGCAGTTGAAAAATAAATAAAAAATAAATAATAAAATACAACAATAAAGGGTATGTAAGCAACAGTTGTCCCAATAGACTTTTGCCTGAAAAACAACAGGAAAACAAATTGGAAAAAAAAGGAAAAGTGCCCTTGGAGAATACCAAATTTCTATAGTACTGCTACTTCAGTAGCAATTTGAAAATATCTGTATCATTTTCTTTATTTCTAAAGAAAGAATGGCAGTTGGTATTACTGAGTATGCATGCTGCTTTGTTTTCGAATTCTGTATTTACATGTGATTCCATTGCTGTATGATGAACTTTAGGACAGGAACTACACATATTTATTTTACTCAGCGACCAGACATTTAGAAGTATTTAATTATTTGTTGAATGACAAGCACTGTATACTCCACGAAGGTAGAAATTCATTGTTGAATCCTGAATATTTATCGTAGTATCTGATACAGAAGTTGTTTCATAGATTTTTGTTTAAGGAATTGACTAAATTTAAGCCTTTCATAAGTGTATGTTTGCAGAACTTGTAAGTCTGAATATGATTTTTAATTTCAAGTCCTAAGAACCTGTTTTGCCACTATATTTATATAGCTATTTGGATGTAGGTTAATATATGCTGCTGTAGCTAATATATTAATATTAGTTAATGTTAGTTAATAGTTAACAGCAGTTAATTTACATAGTTATGTAAGTACCACTTATGGCTTAGTTTTAATGGAGAAAATAAGTTCTGTGTTTAAGTCTAGGATACTAAAAACAAATGTTTCTCCCTAAGTCCTAGAGAGTAGCAGGTGTATCAAAAGTAGTCGTAGCACAGGGTTTCTCAGTCTTAGCACTACTAACATTTTGGGCCGCACGATTCTTTGTCGTAGCATTTCCTGTGCACTGCAGAATGTTTAGCAGTATCTCTGGGCCCTGTAGCACTCGCCCGGTTGTGGTAACTAAGAATGCCTCCAGACAGTGCCAAGGGTTCCGTGAAGGACAAAATTGCTGCCATTTGTTGAGACCCACGCAGTTGTCAGAGGGCTAAGTAATCTGCCCAGGGAAAAAGTACCTTGTTAGGTCAGTTTTTCTCTACTCTTAGAAAGGGACACTGCCCTGTGTTTCTTTATGGTGACAAAAGCATAGATTCCGTGCTTGGGCTTCTTCATTTGAAACTTGCTTCTTTCTTTTTCTTCCAAGATCTTATTTAAATTCAGTAGTATTGGTTTCGAGAGTAGAATTTAGTGATTCATCATTCACATGTAACCCCCAGTGCTCATCCCAACAAGTGTCCTCCTTAATGCCCATCACCCATGTAGTCCATCCCCCACCCCTCCTCCCCTCCAGCACCCCTCAGTCAGTTCTCTATAGTTAAGAGTCTCTCATGGTTTGCCTCCTTCTCTGTTTTTATCTTATTTTGCCTTCCCTTCCCCTATGTTCATCTGTTTTATTTGTTAAATTCAGCATATGACTGAAATCATATATTTGTCTTTCTCTGACTGACTGAATTTGACTTAGCATAACACACTTTAGTTCCATCCATGTTATGCCAATGGCAGACTTTGTTCTTTTAGATGGCTGAATCATTTTCTGAAACTTGTTTCTTTTTTTTTTTTTTTAACATTTTATTAATTTTTGAGAGACAGTGTGATCAGGGGAGGGGCAGAGAGAGAGAGAGAGGGAGACACAGAATCTGAAGCAGGCTCCAGGCTCTGCACTGTCAGCACAAGCCCGATGCAGGGCCTGAACCCACGAACCATGAGATCGTGACCTGAGCCGAAGTTGGACACTTAACCGACTGAGCCACCCAGGTGCCCTGAAACTTGTTTCTTTCTTATTGTGTTGAGTGTTAGTGTGAAGGCCTTGAGTAAATGTGGTTTGAAAAGCTTCTTAAAGTCATTTCAAAAATCATCCTCTTTTCTCCACCAAGTAGTGATATTAGACTTCTTTCTTTTTTGATCTTTCCAAAATTGTTCAGCTGCTCTGCTTTAGTTTCCCTGAGTCTAGAAGACAAGGAAAGCACCTCTGTAGGAAATTGTTGACTAACTTAAGCCATTAGTTATATCACGGTATTTCTCATGTCAAGTAAATGAGCTGATCTGTTGTCTGGTTGTATTCTATCCCATAGTCACTAGCTCAAAATCTAGGTGCATATTTACAAAGGAATTCATTACAGAAATAATAGGTATCAGTATGATTGGATGGATGAAGTTCTATTAAATTCAACAACTGAAAAAATGTTTGCTCTGCTAGAGAGATATACTTAGAATTTTAGTTTAAACTATGCCTTGATCTGATTAAAACACTGCTTCCAATGAACTCAGAAGGCCATGTGCCTGGTTTCTTAGTTACCTTAGTTCTCATTGCTTCATCCTTGCTTCTCAAAGGTTTTTTTTTAATTTTCCTTAGCCCTTGTATTAGTCATGGTTCTCCATAGAGACAGAAACAATAGAATGTATATATAGATATAGATTATAGTGGTAGATAACAGGTATAGATATATAGGTATCCATAGGTTTATTTTGAGGAATTGACTTATGTGATTGTGGTGGCTAGCAAGATTCCAGATTATAGGACAGACTGGCCAACAGGCTGAAGACTCAGGTAAGAGTTGATTGCTTCAGCTTGTGTCTGAAGACAGTCTGAAAGCAGAATTCTTCCCTTCTCCTGAGCACTTCAGTTTTTTTCTTATAAGACTCTTCAACTGATTTGATGAGGCCCACCCACGTTATGGAGAGTAATCTATTTTTCTCAGAGTCTATTGATTTAAATGTTAGAGTCAAAAAAAAATCTATAAAACACCTTCACAACTACATCTAGCCTGGGTTTGTTCAGGCATCTGGACACAGTAATGTAGCCAAGGTGACATAAAATTAACCATCACAGTCTTTGAGAATGTTACCCTCATTAGAGTCATTTGAGCTTTTTTTTCTTTGTTTTGAATACTACTCGATTATTATATTTAGATGAATTGAAGAGGTTTATTTTCTTTGCGTCTATCAACTGGATTCAGGGAATCATTTTGTAATACCAGTTCAGTGTGCTAAGATTTGGGTCTTATTGTTATGAAGTAATCATATCTATTGTGTAATACTTTCCAGAAAAAGTATGAAGTAAAATCATTGTGCTAGAGCTGTAGATTGTGACATTTTCTATTACTAAAGGTGAGTTATTCTTTGGACATGTTGAACAGATATATCTACGTTTTAGTAGATTAAAAAAAGGAGCAAAGCATATTTTGTAAGTAGAGTTTCTTTCCTCTAGTATATCTCATCCTTGTTAAACTATCAAATTAGAAACAGTGGTATGTTCTCTCTCTCCCTGTCTTTCTGCCCCTCCCCTGCTCGTGCTCTCTGTCTCGCTCTCTCAAAATAAATAAATAAACTTTTTTTTAAAAAAGAAGGGGTGGGGGCTACCTGGGTGACTCAGTTGGTTAAGCAGCTGACTCTTGATTTCAGCTCAGTACATGATCTCATGGTTTGTGAGTTCGAGCCCTGCATCAAACTCTACTCTCACAGCTTGGACCTGCTTGAGATTCTCTCTCTCCCCCTGTGTCTCTGCCCCTTTCTTGTTTGTTCTCCAAACAAACAAACAAACAAACAAACTGACATTATTTTAAATTAGAATTGTTATTTAGCTGACTTGTGGTACTGCCATCTGCTTAGTGCCACCTTCATTGAGACAAGCACGTTCACGGTAGTTGCTTAATGGGGTACAGTGGACAGAGCGTTGAACTAAAAGGTAGCACATACGGATTTGAATCCCAGTTTCTTCACCAACTAACTGTAAGACTCAGCAAGTCTCATTCGTTTCTTCATAAGGAGAAATTATTACCTAATCACCTCAAAGGATAGTGTTTGTAAGGATAAAATAAGCTATGGAAACAATAAAATGGAAAGGTCCGTATAAATTTGTAAAAATACTGCTAACATTGTCTTCTTATTTCAGAGAAGTTGTGAGAATTTAGGTGATTTTAAGTGTTTATATATTGCTTGAATCTGGTAAATGGCAGATGTTTACAATTTAATTTCGGTTATTTTTTTAAATTTTAAACAGGTATCGCAGGAATAACTGAAGCAGTTAAGGAGATTACATTGGAGAGCAAGGGACTGGTTAGTTAGTTACATTTCTACATTCAGTGTTATAGTTATTTGCATATGTATATTCTTATTCAAACTGATTCCTCCTCTCACTTTTTTATACCAACATATCAAAACTACTGCTTCCCAATGCTTATCTTCCTTAATCTGAGTATGATTTAATAAAAAGTTTTTTGAGCTTATAACTGGTTAAAAACAACTATGTTTCACTAATTGGGAAGGCTACTAGGGTAGTTTAAAAGAAATGTTTTTTATTTTTAAATCTAAGTATAAAATTTTCTATAAATAGAGGTTTTTGAAGAGGTTGATGTACTTAGTGATTAGTAGGTGCTGATGATACATTGTTCAAACTTTGTTCTTTAAACATTGTCTGAAGTAATTTACTCATTCCCTCTGTAGTTTCTTAATTTACTGCTATTTTGCATGGAAGTTTTTGTTTTTGAAAATTTAAAGGTAAACTTTAACATCATCCAGAGTATTTTTGACTGAGTGGGAGCTAAATAAGTTGGGTTTTATTGTATGGTTTGTTGTGGTCTTGGGGTGGGGGGTAAAAATCTGTCACTGGGGGGAATTTTTCTGCTTGAAAATTTACAGTTAATTCAAACTAACTATATTATAGAAGCTTTTCATTTCTACAGAGAAGATGATTGCAGTTGTCCTCTTGCTTTTATATTTGAAATAAAATGAAAAATATAAAATGCCTTTATTATCTTTTCATTATTTTGTTAATAGGTCTCTTAGAGAACAGAATATTTGAGCAGAATATTTGCATTTGTTTTCTCCTTATGAAACATTTGCTACAAGATTAAGATGCTCTTTTTTGTGTGTTTTTGTCATTTGGCTCTTTTAGGATTCATAAGTGAGTCTTAACAGGTAGGTTAGAATCTAAAACAAGTTTGCTTTTTAAATGTACGGTTTAATGCCTGCTAGGGATTAAGGTTCTGTTCATTGGCCTGAAAACTCAGCCTTTTGAAATTCTGCTTTTTAGAGAGTTTAAATGACTAGGAAACCCCAAAATGGCTTTGGCCTCTTTAGAAAATCTTGTTTACTTCAGCTGTTAATTATGTATGCGTTAGCCTTTTGGAATGATAAATGGCAGCATAGTATGGATAGCATTTTATGATAGGTTTATGGTAATTCTTTCAAGAATATTTTTATAAATGCGGTAGTGGTTAATATGGTACTTGATCTCATCTAACATACTTATGTCCTACTGAAGTATGAATACTTAGAATAATGTACAAGTTGAATGTATCTTTCCTGTCATTTCCTATTTAATATAGAATTTATATTTTTCATAATTTAATTTTCATAGACTATTTGTTGTCCAGATCCAAATATTAATCTTCCTTGTTGCTTTCTACTGTATTGTTTCAAGTATGAGCACCATGACATCCATGTGATTAAAATTTCCCTTAGTGATCTCTTTGCCAGATATTGGCTCATCTGATAATTGCCGGATGCTATCTTTCTTCTATGGTTTCACGGTTTGATTATGATTATGATGCATACATACTATTTAAGTTTCTAGTGGTAAATAAAATCTTTCCTAAGTAAAATTGTAAATTAGGTGAAACTAGGTATCCAATTTTTTTTTTTTATTATGTTGACTTCAGATTTTCAGAATGTTGCTTTTGTGAAATAATTCCATATTAGGCTTGTCTTTGGTTAGCATTAGTCTTTCATTTTAAATATAGTTTAAAAATTAAACTGAAATCTTACATGTTATAATAACTGTAAAGTCTGATCATTTTACTTAATTCAACTGAAGATATTGTTAACAAATTAGAACACAGTAATGATTGATTTATAATAAGGTTAACTTATAAATGTATTATGACTTATAAATATATACCTTTTTTCCTTTAAATTATGTGTGTAGGTTATAATTATGAACCAGTTTCCTAATACTAATGAATTGGTTAAATAAAAATGCAATTTTTTTGGAAGGGCAGCTGACAGCTATTTTAAAATGGTTAGCTTAGGTGATTCTTGATTCTTCTATAAGACCTTTTATATTTTTCAGCCATAGCACTTAGTGTATCACTTTTAGTATTTGGTTTATGGGTTTGTCATTTCCAGTGGAACAGGAGTTTCTTGAGGATAAAAACTATCTTTTCCACTAGAATTTTCAGTGGTTTGCACTGTGCTGATGTATGAGTGCTGAGTGTTTGAACTAATGAACTATATTTAAGTGATTTTAAATATAATTAATTTCAAAGGCCAGTATAAAACTTCAAGATTGCTCAGCAGTATGCGAGGAGGAAGAAGAGGAAGATGAAGGAGAAGCTGCAGATATGGAAGGTACTTGTGTTCTAGATTTGCTTTGATCACACTAAACATTGATTTTGGAGGATTTATAATTGAGGTGGACAAGAATTCAACACCATTGAGTTCTAGATTTTAACATTTAACAGCCTAGGGAGGATTCTGTTTAAACTTAATTAGTGCAGAACTTACCTTGGTCTTGGAGTCTTCTACTTTACCTAGAGCATAGCCTCGATAGCATTGTTTCTAGTGGGATACATCTTAGTCATAAATTTTTAATTTTTGTACAGCTCCAATGCTTTTTTTTAATGTTTATTTTTGAGAGAGAGTGTCCGCATGTGTGGACACATGCTTGAGCAGGTGAGGGCAGAGAGAAAAGGAGACAGAGAATCCCAAGTAGTTTCCATGCCGTCAATGCAGAACCGGATGCAGAACTCAAACTCACAAACTGAGACATCATGACCTGTGCCAAACTCAGGAGTCAGACACTTAACCCACTAAGCCACCCAGGTGCCCCCTCAAAAGCCAGTTCTTAAAACCTATTTCAGAGCACAGTTTGCTCGTGTATTATGTATTTTCTTTTTTCCTTTTGATCAAATACTTAGAATTTATGGTGAGATAGAAAGGTTCTGTAGCGTGCACAAGTGGAGAATGGTGCCCAGGAGAGCTGAGGCACTGTAGTAGCAAGTGGTGTTCGCTCATGAGATGACACAGAGCTGAATTGCCAGAAGAGTACTTTTCAGCTTTGTTTTCTAAATTGCTTTTGAGTCTTCATGAAACCTAGCTGTATATCTATTCCCAAATTCTAGAAAGAGTTTGGCCCTTATTGTTTGTGGTAAACTCCCATTCTTGGAAGAAATCCAGGTGTGTTACTTGTAACCAGAATTGCTCACAGCAGCTTCACATACCTTCTCAGTGATCGACTTCTGTATCTACACCTCCAATCCAGATCTCCTGAACTTGAGAGGTACTTGTGTAGTTTCCTCTGCACCTGGATGTCTCATAATTGTCAGAACCACCTTCTTGAACAAATACTTTGTGCATTCCATCCGTCTGAATGGTGTACATTCATCCAAGCTGGGATGGAGGGTAGGAAGAATGTTGTGAGTAAAGCACTGTTTGTAGAGTATAGGTTGTTGACTGCCTTAAATATCTGACAGCCTTTTAGTGTGTTTGTTACATTTCCCTTGGATAGAGCTGCGTATGAAATTTTGCTTTAAAAACCATCTTGATGGTATAGCAGGTAATATAATGGTAATATAACAGGCGATTTTCATTCATTATTCAACAAATATTTATTGGGCAATGTATCTATGTAGCAGGCACTGTTCTTGGTGCTGGAGATAAAGCAGTAGATATCTTATGGAGCTTATATTCTAGTTATGGGAGACAAAAACAATAGGTAAGCAATATACATTATTAGGTGGTTATAAGTATTAGAAAAATGAACAAGGGAGAAGGGACAGGGAGTCTTGGGCAGGGATGAGTGTTATTTAAAATAGGTTGGTCAAGAAAAACCTCATTGAGAACAATAGTTAGTGAGTGAGCAGCTATTTGGATATCAGGAAGGGCAGAAAGGCCTTGAGGTAGGAGCTTGTGTGGCTTAATATAAAATACTTTGAGCAGGGGTGCCTAGCTGGTAGGGCATGTGACTCTTGATCTTGAGGTCATGAATCCAAACCCCACATTGGGTATAGAACTTACTTAAAAAAAAAATTCCTGTGTCCAGAGAGGAGTGAGGACAGAGAAGTAAGGCATGGAGTCAGTGAGGTAACCTTGGGACCAGATTCTGTAGGCCCATGGCTTTAACTCAGTTGAGATGAGAAGTCATTGGAGGGTTTTTCTTTTTCTTTTTCTTTTTTTAAATTTTTTACTGTTTATTTATTATTGAAAGAGACAGAGCATACATGGGGAATGGCGGGGGGTGAGGTGGGCAGAGAGAGTGGGAGGCACAGAATCAGAAGCAGGCTCCAAGCTCTAAGCTGTCAGCACAGAGCCCGACATGGGGCCCGAACTCACAAATTGCCAGATCTTGACCTGAGCTGAAGTTGGATTCTCAACCAACTGAGCCACCCAGGCGCCCCCATTGGGGGGATTTTCTAACTAGAAGAGCAACTTAGAATGAGATTTAACGTTTTTACAGAATTACTATAATTGCTGTGTTGAGAACAGATTGAAGGGAGTCAGGGATAACAGTTAAGAGGCTGTTTGGATAATCTGGGCAACAAATGATAAGAGCTTGGGCTCCAGTGGCAATATTCAAAGTGATGAGAAATAGATTTCTGGACATATTTTGAGGGTAAGGTCAAAGGGATATGCTGCTGAGTAGGAAGTGGCATGGGAGAGAGAGGGTAGCCAAGGATTTTTGTCCTGAATGTCTTGCAAGGTGTCCTCAACTGAGAAGAGAAAAATCGCTTTGGAGGGGGAGTTTAGGAGTTCAGTGTTAGATGTGTGCTGTTTGCTGTGTAGATTAGCCATTCCATTGGAGCCATACGTAAACAGATATTGTAAGCAGGGTTAAATTTGGGGATCAATAACATTTAAAGCCCTTCAGACTAGATAAAATCATCAAGGAAGTAAGGGCAGATAGAGAAAAGACAAAGTCCAAAAAGTGAGCCCTTGGTTACTATAGAGTTAAAAAAAAAAAGAAGAAGAAGAAAGACAAAGTTGAGATGAAGAAGAACCAAGTGTAGAAATTAGTAAAGGAGAAGCCACTGAGGTGAGAGGCAAACCCAAGGAAAAGTGTTCGAGGAAAGTGGGAATAAATCATTCTCATGGTCCTGTGAGGTCAGTTAAGATGAAAACTGGGAATTTAGCCCTGGATTGAGCAAAAAGGAAATCACCGAGGATTTTAAGGAGCACACTTTATGCAGTTCTATAAACAGCCTTGCGTTATACAGTGGGGTCACTGAGGGTTCTACAGTATTGTGCCATTTGGTGTTGCTAATGGACAGTAGCATGGACCAAGCCTTGGCGCATACTAACATTCCCTGGCTTTGTCGGGTAAAGTGCCTGCTGCTTTGTAAGTGCGGAGTTAGCCCTCTCATACCTCTTCAGTATCTTCAGTTACAAACAAAAGCAGGAGCTCCTGGGTGGCTCAGTCGGCTCTGTGTCAGGCTCTGTGCTGTCAGCCTGGGACTCTCTCTACCAGCCTCTTCCTTTTTTTCTTTTCTTTCCCCCTCCCTTTCTGCCCCTCCCCTGCTCATGCTGTCTCTATCTTTCTAAAAATAATAAATAAACTTAAAGTCAATAAATAAGTACATTAAAAGCCCAGGTTTTGAATGATACTCTGAAGTAATATATAATTTGGTTTAAGAAATCTTCTCATACTTCATTAATCTTTTGTTGCTTTCTATAACAGAATATGAAGAGAGTGGATTGTTGGAAAGAGATGAGGTTTGTAAATTGAGTTTTTAATTAACTTTTACTGAATAAACTTGCAGATTAATATTCCTAATAGTATCTTCATCTTTCTAGTAAACTGTTATTTATATGTTTACATTGGTTATAGCATACAACATTTTAGCTTTGACTTTAAGTCCTATTTGTTTTTGGAAAAGAATATACAGTCGGAAGAGTACCTTTTCTAAGTTGTCACGTTCATACTAATTTTAATGGGTGCAAATTTTTCTCCATTATTGCCAGGCTACCCTAGACACAAGGAAAATAGTAGAAGCTTGTAACGCTAAAACTGATGCTGGAGGTGAAGATGCTATTTTGCAAACGTGAACTTACGACCTTTATATCACTTGTGATAAATATTACCAGACACCACAGCTATGGCTGTTCGGCTCTGATGAGGTGCGAACAAAATATATTTAAAATTTTTGGATTTCATTCCTTTGTCATTAGGTCCATGGGTATATACTGTGGCCTTTTAAATTTTCAAAATCATTTGTTTTATACTTCCATGATTAATACTGAACTTGATTCTTATTTTAAAGAAACTATGACTTATTCAGTGTGACAGTAACACTGCCAAGAAATAAACAGAAATAATTAGTTTCATATTTATTGCTTTGTCCCTGAGGTTATTCCTTCAAAATATAAGAGAAATTGAATGTAGTTTGTTGTAGTAAATGTTCTGGCTATTACATTTGTTGCATGTATAAGGCATTTACAGAATGATCATGTTGCATGTGTTTTTTTTTCCTTGAGACAGATTTTTTTTTTTTTACTTATTTACTTAATTAAATTAAGGGATAACGGAAATAAAGTGAACTTGTTTTAACATGTCATTCATAGGACTATAAATGGGATATTAAAAAGTTAAAATAGGCCCCAAAAGATGAGTTACAAAGTTACAAAATGTTTTGACAGCTCTGAACTTGCTTTTTTGTAGGATCTTTACTGCATTAGGTGGTGGCTGAAGTCACGTAACCTCGGTGCACGGACTCCTCCCTCCTCCCTTCCCTGGTATAAATAAGTTGCAAACTCTCCCCCAAATAGTCTGGTGATTCTAAATAGCTTGGAATTCTGTGTTGCAAGTGGTATGGGAGGTAGGAATATATCTATTTTAAACATTGAAGTTTAGCCTGAAATTTTTAAAGTGGGTTTTTTTTGGTTTGTTTTTGTTTTTTGAGAGAGAGCGTAAGCAGGGGAGGGACAGAGGATCTGAAGTAGATTCTGCGCTGATAGCAGCAAGCTCAGTGTGGAGTTCCAACTCAGGAACCACGTGAGATCATGATCTGAGCTGAAGTTGGATGTTCAGCTGACTGAACTACCCAGGTGCCCCAAGCCTGAGGGTTCTTAAACAGTGATTTCAAAGCATTTTTTATCAATTCAGCAAAGGCAACCTTTAACCGTTGAGCACATGTATGAAGACATCAGTCAAGATCATGTGAAGAAAACAGTGACCATTGAAAATCACCCTCATCTCCCACCTCCTCCTATGTGTTCAGTTCACCCATGCAGGTGTGTGTGTGTGTGAGTGTGTTGTGTTGTGTTGTGTACACTTTATGGATTTATTACTTGGGAGTCTGTAAACAAAGTGTCCTAACAGAAAAGCTTAAACTTTTCTGTAAAGTAAAATTCCCTTTTATATAGACAGCAACATGCAGAAGAATGAAGCTAGACCACTTTCTGACACCATACACAAAATCAACTCAAAATGGCTGAAGGACCTGAATGTGAGACAGGAAACCATCTAAACCCTCAAGGAGAAAGTAGGAAAAAACCTCCTTGACCTCCACCGCAGCAATCTCCTACTCGACACATCCCCAAAGGCAAGGGAAATGAAAA
>NC_043704.1:49314662-49320971 GCF_006229205.1 Suricata suricatta
ATCAGATAAAGGGCTAGTATCCAACATCTACAAGGAACTCACCAAACTCCAACCCAAAAAACAAATAACCCAGTGAAGAAATGGGCAGAAGACATGAACAGACACTTCTCCAAAGAGGACATCCAGATGGCCTACAGGCACATGAAATGAAGCTCAACATCACTCATCATCAGGGAAACACAAATCAAAACCACACTGAGACACCACCTCACGCCAATCAGAGGGGCTAAAATGAACAAATCAAGAGACTATAGATGCTGGGGAGGGTGTGGAGAGACGGGCACCCTCCTACCCTGTTGGGGGGAATGTAACCTGGTGCAGCCGCTCTGGAAAACAGTGTGGAGGTTCCTCAAAAAACTATCCATAGAACTCCCTTACGACCCAGCAATAGCACTGCTAAGGCTTTACCCAAGGGATACAGAAGTGCTGATGCATAGGAACACATGTACCCCAATGTTCATAACAGCACTGACAGCAATAGCCAAAACATGGAAAGAGCCTAAATGTCCATCACCTGATGAGAGGATAAGAAGATATGGTATATAGGGGTGCCTTGGTGGCTCAGTTGGTTAAGTGGCCGGCTTTGGCTCAGTTCATGTTCTCACAGTTCGTGGGTTTGAGCCCCGCATCGGGCTCTGTGCTGACAGCTAGCTCAGAGCCTGGAGCCTGCTTCAGATTCTGTGTCTCCCTCTCTCTCTGACCCTCCCCTGCTCGCGCTCTCTCTCTCTGTCTCTCAAAAATAAATAAAAAGACATAAAAAATTTAAAAAAAGATGTGGTGTATATGTATATATATATATATATATATATACATATACACCACGGAGTATTACATGGCAATGCGAAAGAATGAAATCTGGCCATTTGTAGGAAAGTGGATGGACCTCGAGGGTGTCATGCTAAGCTAAATAAGTCAGGTAGAGAAGGACAGATACCATATGTTTGCAATCATAGGTCTAACAGGAAAACAAGAGAAACCTAATGGAGGACCAGGGGGAGGGGAAGAGGGAAAGAGAGTTGGGGAGAGAGGGATGCAAAACTTGAGAGACAACTGCATACTGAAAATGAACTGAGGGCTGAAGGGGAAGGGGCAGGGGGGAAAAGAGGTGGTGGTGATGGAGGAGGGCACTTGTGGGGTAGAACACTGGGTGTTGTATGGAAACCAATTTGACAATAACCTATTTAAAAATAAAAGAAAAAATATTCTTGTGTTGAAATATATAAAAAAAGGAAAAAGACACCAATATGTTTAATTTATTAAGAATATTTTTTTCCCTCTGTGTGTGTTTAGGTATAGTATAGTTCTTTGTGATTTTACTGTTTTCAGCTCCAAGAATAGTTTAGAAGATGCTTTTTAGATTAAAAAATATTCCTCACTTTAAAAAGAGCGGGGAAGAGTGAGGGACACAGATCAAGGGAGACTACTGAATACTGGAGATGAACCATGGACTGAAAGGGGAGGGGGACAGGGGGAGGGGGTAATGGTTATGGTGGGGGGCACTTGTGGGGAGAAGCACTGGCAGTTATATGGAGTTATATGGCAAATAATTTGACAATAAACTATTATTAAAAAAAATAAAAATTTTATGTATTCTGCTGGAGTAAAAAAAAAAATATTCCTCACTTAGACATGGTTTCCCCTATTGTGATGAATCTTACTATGATGCAGATTATAAAGTTATCCTTGTGTTTTCCTATGTAACATATTTATCTCCTTTGGTTGGTTAATGAAGGGAGATGTGTGCAGTTTCTATTTTCCTTTACTCTTCAGTTAAGAGATTTTCAGCCTTGCTAAACCAAGTGCATTTTATAATTTGAGATTTTCTTTGTATCCTTGTGTTTTCTTAGGGCCAAGTAAGTGAAGCTGGCTATAAATGCATAATTTATTCTTTTATTTCTAATGGTTAATTCTTACAAATCACTGAGAAATTCTGGTAACAATATTCTTCAGATGAAAACTTTGGTATTCCATCGACTAATTAGATATAACATTCTAGATTTTAAAAATTGTTAATATTTTTTTCTTAGTGTTTGCAACCTCTTGATTGGATTCTCAGAGTTTATCCAATAGAATGCCTAGTTGATTTTTCTAGTTTATTTATGTCAGGAGTTGTTAATATTGCTAGCTGAAAAGTAATTCAGGAGTCATTAGGTTTTAGTTTTGAATGATCTAAAAGGTTTTCAGTTTATTCTGTCAGCTCCTCTGATGGTTTGAGGTTTTAGGATGGTGCTTATCAAGCCGAGACATGTCTCTTTCTTAGCTGTGTTAATGGGAAGAGAGATAAGTGATTTAACTGGTAATTAATGTTCAACATTTTAATAAATGACTATATTAAGTTGGGCGCTTATAAGGTAAGATTTCAAGTACATTTTGGGCCTGGTCATGGGCCACCTCAGATTATGTTTTTGGATTCTCAGGACTCCAAGAATCTTTTTTTTTTTTTTTTATGCTTGTTTATTTTTGAGAAAAAGGGAGAGAGAGAGACAGAGCTTGTGAGCGGGGGAGGGCATAGAGAGGAAGACACAGAATCCGAAGCAGGCTCCAGGCTCTGAACTGTCAGCACAGAGCCTGACGTGGGGCTCGAACTCACAGACTGAGAAATCATGACCTGAGCTGAAGTCGGACCCACAACCAACTGAGCCACACAAGTGCCCTGAGAATCTTTTTTTCTAATGATTTTTTAAAAATTGTATTTTATTTTTATTTTGAGAGAGAGAGGGCCCAAGAGAGCAGAGGCTTATTTTGGCTTCTTCTCAGCTAAATATTTGAGCCGTTGAAATCCCTGCATTGTAAATATTTCTTTGTTGTTGTTGTTTTGTTTTTTGATTAGCTGTTACCATGTAGCTTTTTTGAATTTGCCTGGTCTGATTCTTGTTTATTTCTTAGAGCACACAACCTTCGCTCTGCAATATACCCTGGCATAACTCCCCTTTCTCTGGCTTTCTGCTGCACTACCCCTCAGCCCCTGTTGTAGGACAGCTACCTGGTGCCATTGTGTTTGTGACTACCATAGCTCATAAAATGTAGCCTGAGCGCCAGTAAAATAGTCTACATGACTCAACAAACTGATATGTTGGGGAGTAGGAAGGAGACTATTTTATAATATGACTATTACGTTAAAAGTAATTCACTAACATAATGTAGATTCCTTCACAGATCAAAATTTGCTTTTCCTATGCTGATCTAATTAATCTATGCTAAAAACATTTATTTATTCTTTTGCTTTCAGGCATGCTGAGGTGATGAAGAAAATCATTGAGACTGTTGCAGAGGGTGGGGGAGAACTTGGTGTTCATATGTACATGTACATGTCATTAGTGGCACATTGGCTCTAGGATTTTTTTCCTGTTTGGGACATGTAGTACAACGGTGATGGCACAGTATCTATAACATCTTTTAGCCCCTCCTATCTGGAAGTCTTAATAGGAGTCTTTATTTAGGAAATGCTATACTGTGATAGTTATGCTTTGTTCAGATAGTTAGCACATGTTCTTTTGTGCACCTGTCAGCTCTGCCTTACAACAGAACCTCAGGTCAGGATTTAGGCAGCAGCTTGCCAATTGCTTTTGCTTGTGGAAGGGGCTGTGGCTAAGAGTATGTGAATATATAACCATTGCTCTTCATGGAAAAGAAACTCAATGGGCGTAATTTATTGGTGAAAGAAGAGTGACCTACTAATTTAGGAATAACGCGAATATCTTTTTCCTAAGTATATTTCCGCTTTAACTATTATAAAAAAAAATGTGCTTCCCATCAGGTAAAAGTAAAGTTAGGTTGGGTCATTCTGAGGTCTCTGAAGCAAAGAATTCAGCTTAACAAATAGGTTAATAAAAAGCAAAACACACAAAGTATATTGCATGTATTTTTAAAGTATAGCAGATTTTTAATTTAAGAGCACCCTTCTTATATCTTACTATGGTTTTCCTACTTCGTTCTCTGGCATTGACAAGAGGAATAAACAAAGTAAACTGCTGGGTCCTGAAATACATGTACCCATAGCATGGGTCATCAAAAGCAGCCCAAGTCAATGAGGTAGATGCCAAATAGTTTGAATTAGCTTGGTGCTAGATTGAAATAACACTTGGTGGTTCATGCCACTCAGGGTTAGATGTAGCCTATGAGGGCTCACCCCTGTCTTGGAACTATAAACCACCTAAGGATTATTAATCAGTGTGTCCCTCAGAGGAACACTGGGCTTATTTGACATTGAAACAAACCAAGAACTTTTGGTCCAAACCAGATTAACTCCTGAAACCCTACTACATATGACTTAAGCATGCATCTGTGTTGGGCACTGGGTAGCAACTTGTAAGACTCTATGTATAAGAATTGAGTCATCAGTTCCCCCAATAAAAATTAAGGTCTTAATATTTTCAAGTGCAGTGCAACATAGAAAACATTCTCAGGATTTTATTAAAGACAGTCCAGTGTAGCAGATTCTATGGCAAGTACATACACTAACTAGAATCAGTCCTACTGGAGGATTTCCACTTAATTATTTTTTTCTCTTTTGTTTCAGTGCTTTTATATTTTTTGCCCTGTCTTATTTTCTAACATAATCAAAGAAACTGAGAGGCAGTAAAGGAACCATTTCCCACTCATTTAAACATGAACAACCTTGTTCTTACTTTCATATCAAAAATTGGGCTCGTGTGAACTTATTAGGAAGTTTCACATTTAAATCTTAAGTGGGAATAGGTCGAGCAGTCTTATAGTTACAGAGAACCTCATATTGAATAGACACAAACTTCCGTGAGTGGTTTTTTTCATATACTTAAGATTTTGTCTTATGTTTTTTTCTGAGAAATTGATTAAGAAAGGCAATAACAATGTTAGCTTAAATCATAGTACTATTTACCAATCTATTTTCCCTAGCTAAAGACATTTAGGTACCTTCTAATTTTCTTGAAGTTCATACAAGCTGTCATTCCAACAATAGAATATGACTACACAAGACACTTCACAGTGTAATGAAGAAAGCATAGAATTCATCCTAATTACTGGTTCTAATTTTTAAAGAATTAACCCATAGATGTGACCATTGACCATATACACCAATATGTACAATTTCTCTAATAAAGGGACTTATATATGTTTATGCATTAAATAAAGTTCCACTACCAGCCTTATTTGTTTAATAAAAATGAGTGTAAAGAGACTGTTTTTCTTGCTTCTTATCAAAAAGTGACAGTAGTATTTTCTTTTAATAAGAACTCTGGAAATGGGGGTGCCTGGGTGGCTCAGTTGGTTTAGCATCTGACTCCATGTTCAGTTTCTGCTCAGATCATGATCTCACGATTCCTGAGATAGAGCCCCATGAGCTGTCAGCACAGAGCCTGCTTGGGGTCCTCTCTCTTTGCCCCTCCCCTACTTGTGCACGAACGCGCTCTCTTGCTCTCTCTCTCTTTTTCTCTTTCTGTCTCTGTCTTTCTATCTCTCTCAAAATAAACATTAAAAAAAAAAACCTCTGGAGATTGCATGGTAGAATATTAGAATGTAAAGGGATCTCTTGGTTGTATCACATCAGTGTATAGATCTGGGTGTAGAAGTCCAGAAAGGTCAAATGCATTCTATTGTGGGTCAGTCAGGGAGTGGGACCAGAATGCCCATTAGGATATTCTCTTTATACTTTGCCTCTTGGCTCTGTTCTTTCCGTTCTCCACATGATGGATGGCTAACCCTGCCTCTAAGAAACCTCACCTGGTTTTTGTGGGTTTTTTGTTTTGTTTTGTTTGTTAGTTGGTTTTTGTTTTGTTTTGTTTTTTCTCATTCAGGAATATTCTCCTTACTTTCAGTGCCCCTTTACTTTTTCCTTTTTCCAATTGTAGTTCCGTTCTTTTTATTGCAAGGACATCTGCATAATAAAGATAATGACTTGGTAGAGCTAAGATGCTGTCTGGTATGGAGTCAAATGGAGATAGAAGCACGGGCACCACCTCCTGGCACACTTCAGATCTGCTTGCTCATAAAGCCAGCCAAGCCTTTTCCGTTCTTCATTTAATCTTCCAACCTGATTTTACTGAAGTGTTCTATTTTTAAATACCTTTAATGTAAATGACGTCCTTTCTTAGATATTATCACATAGTCCACGTTTTTTCCCAGTTAAGTCTTACTTATCAATAGGACAGATAACCTCAAATATTTTCAAGTCAGCAGTCATATTTACCTCAGTCACAACTGGGCGGCATAAGTCATTTTGTTGGTCAAACCTTTTTAGTTTCAGAAAGTTTTTCCAATTGAAATCTTTGTATAGACCCGTAATGCATACAAAATGGATGTGTTAATGGTATGAATGTGTTTTTTAACTCA
>NC_043704.1:49321071-49323533 GCF_006229205.1 Suricata suricatta
ATGAGTTTTATGAGAACAATTGTTTTGATGAAATTCAGATTATGGATGATGGTCTTAAAGCCTTTGCAACTAATTTCCTTTTTATATTAGCTTCATGGTATTTTAAACGTCCGATCTATGTAAATAGTAGAAAATAGCAATAGTTTTTCCTTTATTTTCTAACTTTATTTTGAAATAATTTTATGTTTACAGAAACATTACAAGTCCTGTATACCCTTTCCCCAGCTTCCTCTGTTGTTAATATCTTATGTAACCATGATGTTTATCAAAAATAAGAAATTAGCATTAATACCATACTATTAACTGCATATTTTACTCACATTCCGAGTTTTTGTACTTAATGTCTTTTCCATAATCCAGTCCAGGATTCTATGTTGTATTTAGTAATTGTGTCTTAGTCTCTTCCAATCTGTGACTGTTTCTGTCTTTGTCTGTCATAATCCTGTTGAAGAGTTATGGTCAAAAATTTTGTATGATACGCCTCAATTTGGATTTATCTGATGTTTTCTCATGGTGAGACTGAGGTTAAAAATTTTGAGAAGAAAAACCACAGAGCTGGTGTGCCCTTCTCTTTGCATTATATTAGGAAGCAGTTGGTTAGGGTGGTGTCCACAAGGTTTCTTTGTTCTTAATGTTTATTATTTATTTTTGAGAGAGAGATAGAGCATGAGCAGGGGAGGGACAGAGAGAGAGGAAGACAAAGAATCTAAAGCAGGCTCCAGGCTCTGAACTGTCAGCACATAGCCTGACGTAGGGTTCAAACTCACAAACTGAGATCATGACCTGAGCTGAAGTCAGAGTTTCTTATTTTCAAATTCCCATTGTTTACAGCTGGTAAGGAATACAACAGACTTACATATACTGATGTTGTGTTCTGTAACCTTGCTAATTTCCTTATTAATTCCTGTTGTTTGTTGTAGGTCCTATAGATTTTGTATATAGACAATCATATCTGCATATATAGATAATTTTACTTTTTTGTTTCCAATCTATGTGTCTTATATTTTTCTTACCTAATTGAACAGTACAATGTTGATTAAGAATAATCTAAGTGGACATTCTTATCTGTTCCTGATTTTGGGGAGAAAAGCACTCAGTTTCTCACCATTAAGTAGGATGTTATCTGTAGTTTCTTGTGTTATGCCTTTACTAGATTAGGAATCTCCTTCTATCCCTAGTTTGCTGAATTTTTGTTATAAATGTTAGATTTTGTCAAATTTGTCTTCTGTATCTATTGAAACAGTCATGCAGTGTTTTGTATTATGCCTGTAAAGAAAGATTACATTGGTTATGGAGACAGCCTTGCATTCCTCAGATGAACCACATTTTATAATTACATATGGCTGGATTCATTTTGCTCAAATTTTATTGATGAATTTTACATCTGTTTTCATGAGGGATATTGCTAGTGGTTTTCTTCTAATGTCTTTGATTTTGATTTTGGTTTTACAGTAATATTAGCCTTGTAATAAGAGTTGGGAAGTGTTCCTTCTCTATTTTCGCAAAGATACTGTATAGAATTAGAATTTTCCTGTGAAATCATCTGGGCTTGGAAATTTTTGGAGAGGTTTTAAATACAAATTCAGTGACTTTCTTTATGATATAACTATTCTTGAGTTTGGTAATTTGTATTTTTTAGATAGATTTTGTTCTGTAGTAGAGAAAGAGGGGAACATTCTTGGTAGAGTTTCTGGCCCTCACACGTAGCTGGTGTTCCCTGCCCTGGGTCTGCCCACAGTGGATCCTTCTTAAAAGCTCCTTCTGATTTTTCCTATGAACGCCACGTGGAGTCTATGGGAGAAGAGCCTGCAAGAGAATGTGGACCCCCCTCCCCCCGTCCCATAGGTTTGGCCCCAAAGGCTTCACAGTATTCTCATTCTGAATCTACCTTCACCTGCTTCCCAGGGATACTTTACTTTGTCCACTGGGCTTGTGCCACCCCTCCTTTTTCCTGGGGGAAAGCTTTTGGGGCAGTTGTTTCCTCTGCAGGTTCACGGAAAGTCTTAAATTTGAAGCAAATAGTTTTGTTCTTTTTTTGCTGCAAGGATGGAAGAAATACTTTTTCCAGGTCTCTGCATCTTGAGGCAGTAAGTCTTTGTTTGTTACAACATCCATTTCTGGGGTGCCTGGGTGGCTCTTTTGGTTAAGTGTCTTAACTCTTGATTTCAGCTCTGGTCATGATCTTACTATCATGAGATCGAACCCCCACCTGGGGCTCTGCGCTGAGCATAGAACCAGCTTGGGATTCTCTCTCTCCCTCTCCTTCTGCCCTTCCTCTGCTCATGTGTTGGGGCCCAGTAGGCAATAATAACCCTCAAACAATATTTTGCCTCTTGGGCCGCACATATGGCTTCTGTTCATCCTATGATTTACTTTATTTTCTGGGAGTGAACATAATCCTCTCCCAAAAGATTTGCTTAAGGATAAGCATCCCACCCTTGAATAATTAATGCAGGGCGTTA
>NC_043704.1:49323633-49338013 GCF_006229205.1 Suricata suricatta
TTCTGCCCTTCCTCTGCTCATGTGTTGGGGCCCAGTAGGCAATAATAACCCTCAAACAATATTTTGCCTCTTGGGCCGCACATATGGCTTCTGTTCATCCTATGATTTACTTTATTTTCTGGGAGTGAACATAATCCTCTCCCAAAAGATTTGCTTAAGGATAAGCATCCCACCCTTGAATAATTAATGCAGGGCGTTACGGAATGTATATCTCCTCATAGAATTCTTCAGACCTATCATATGTTTAAAACCAGACTATCATTAGGGGATTCTTTTTGCAATGACTTAAACCTGTTACTTACTGATAAGAATGATGTAATCACCCAGGGTATATAAGACCCTGGCTATCTCAATAAAGGAGTGTCCTTTTTTACCAACCGCCATCCACACTCTCTCTCTCTCTCATCTGTCTTGTCTTGTTCGTCTTGTCTGTCTTCTTTCCTAGAGATATTTTCACCGACACCAACCCCCTACTCCGGACCTTTCGACTGTGGTGCGTGGGCTGGTCCCCCGCATACAGAGTGGCGCCCGAACAGGGACCCAAGTAGAAGGCAAATCGAAGGTAAGGTAAGTGAAATTTTCTCTGAAATAAGGGAAGGTAAGTGAAATTTTCTCTGAAATAAGGGAAGGTATGTGAAATTTTCTCTGAAACAAGGGAAGGTATGTGGAATATTCTCTGAAATAGTTCCACAGGTTTCGGGTTGGTTAGGATCTCACCCAGGGTGCTGCAGACCCCTCTATGACTAGATAGAGAACAGGGGGTGGGGAGCGGGAAAAAATTGCCTGGATGGGTGCTTTCCTTATACAGAAAATAAGGAAAGTGGAGAGATTGCCCAGTTCAGTGTTTTTCTAATGTCTCGATCTTGTTTGTAAAATCTTTTGGGAGAGGATTATGTTCACTCCCAGAAAATAAAGTAAATCATAGGATGAACAGAAGCCATATGTGCGGCCCAAGAGGCAAAATATTGTTTGAGGGTTATTATTGCCTACTGGGCCCCAACACTCATGTGTGCCATCTCTCTCTCTCAAATAAACTTTAAAACACCAACACCTGGCTGGCTCAGTCGGTTGAATGTCTGGCTTCAGCTCAGGTCATAATCTTCTGGTTCATGGGTTCAAGCCCCAAGTCAGCTCTGTGCTGACAGCTAGCTCAGCCTGGAGCCTTATTTGGATTCCGTGTCTCCCTCTCTGACCCTCCTCTGCTCAGACACTGACTGTCTCTCTCTCTCTCTCTCTCTCTCTGTCTCTCAAAAAATAAATAAAAACATTAAAAAAAACCACCTTCAAAATATACTCCTCAACTACACCAAATGGTGAATGAACATTTATCCAGACCTCTGCACATAAATGATTTACCCTGGAGATACATGATAATGTGATAATGACTTGAGAGCTCCTAAAGCAGTCTTTGAAACTTCCTTCTCTAAATAATGCTTAACTTATTTTTTAGGATATAGACTTCTATTTGAAGTAAGGAGAGACAACCAAGCAACTTAGGCCTAGATTTTCCTAAAATACTAGGTAGGAACAACCAGCTCCTTAGAAGGAATTCTTTTATAAGCACATGAGCTCTAGTAAGTTGATTTATGATTAAGATTTTACTTTTTAAGCTACAGGATGGAAAGTGCTTTGAATTTATAATTTATACTTTCCACTTGCAAACAGACTGAAGGAGCATAGTCTTGCAGTAAGAAATTGCATATGCCTGAATTGAGGTACACCTGCCCTGAGGAGAGTATGAAGTAGGCCAAAACAGTCATGGAGGGTAAAATTAAAACCTTTCTAGTGGAAAATGTAGGAAATACCTTGTGACCTAGCATGTAGAAGTCTTCTTAAATACCAATCCTTCCCCCATAATTCAGGAAATAGATTAGTATTACTATATCAAAATTATGAATTTAAGACTATACAGACAAATTTAATAGACAATGGTAGTTTGGAAAAGGATATTTATACAGTCTAACACTGACAAGGGATCCATCTTCTTTGACTATCCTAGAAAGTCCTACAAATCAACAACAGAACAATTAGGGTGTCAGTTCATACAGAACAAATTGCCCCAAAACAATAATAAGCACTTCTTGTCTCACTGTCTGTAGGTCAGGAATTTGGGAGTGGCTTAGCTGTGTTTCTGGGTCAAGGTCTCAGTGATGCAGTAGTCAGCATGTTGGCCGTGGTTGCAGGTGCTTGAAGGGTTGATTGGACCTGGAGGATCTCCTTCTAAGATGGCTCACTTGGCAGATAACCAGCAGGTTGGTGCTGGCTAGTGGTTATTTCTCACCATACGGGCCTCTCGATCAGGTTCCTTGAGTGTCCTCAGGACATGACAGTGGCTTCTGAGAGCAAGTCATCTAAGAGAATGGCGGATACCACAATATATTTTATGACCTAGTCTGAGAAATCACACATTGCAGTTTCCGTAGTAACCAATTGGCTACACAGGTCCGCCCTATCCAGTGTGGAAGGAAACTATAAAGATGTGAATGCCGCGAGGCAAGGATGATTGTGGGCCACCTTATAGACTCTAAGTCCATGGCCAGGAATTCTAATTTTTTTTTAAAAAGATGAAATATGAATAGACAATTTATAGAAAAAATATCAAAAAGCTAAGATGTTTGTTGATACCCAAACTTGGGATACTTGGGTGACTCGGTTAAATGTCTGACTCTTGATTTCTGCTCAGGTCTTGATCTCGCAGCTTGTGAGTTTGAGCCCCACATCGGATGCTGTTCTGATCACACGGAGTCTGCTTGGGATTCTCTCTCTCTTCCCACCCCCCTCCCCTTTTTCGACAATAAACAAACATTACAAAAAAAAAAAAAAGATACTCAAACTTACCAGAAAGATGTTAAAACAAGATGATGCTTCTTTATACCTATTCAGTTGGCAAACATTTTTTTGGATGATTGCCACATTCAAAGACGTGTGAAGATACTGGAACCAACCCTTGTGCACTGCTGGAGTGTAGACTGACAGCCATTTTAGGGAGGAATCTGATAGTGCCTGGTCAAATTAAGAATCTCATAGGGATGTATTAAACTCAGTTTTTGCACCTGGGTTTCTCTTTTACTACTTGTGTAGAATATTTTACTTCTTGTCACCAAATATGTGGAGGTTTTTCCCCACATCAAGCAATTTTCTGTGATACCAGTTGTGCATTGTGTAATTCAACTCAGTTCTCACTACCTGGAGATAGTATCAGTCGCAAAGGTTAAGGACTCAGTCCCACAAGACTGTATCCACCCGAAGTCAGGTACCAGTTCCAAGTAATAGGTCCCTAGGTTACTCAAAACTTAGTCCAATTTGGCTACAAATGACAGGTCCCCACAGTGCCCTTCTCAGTCTCGATTAATTTGCTAGAGTGGCTCACAGAACTCAGAGAAACACATGTTTCACTGGTTTATTAAAAGATATGATAAAGGATACAAACGAACAGCCTGATGAAGAGATATATAGCGTGAGGTCTGGGAGGGTCCTGAATGCAGGAGCTTTTGTCCCTGCGGAATTGGGGTGCTTCACCCACCCAGTGTGGCTGTGTTTGGCTAACTAGAAGCTCTCTGAACCCTGTACAATTGAGATTTTATGAAGACTTTCTCACATAGACCTAATCGATCATTAACTATTTCTCACCCCTCTCCGCTCTCTTGAGGATCGGAGGTGGGATTGAAAATTCCAAGCTTCTAATCATGGCTTGGTCTTGATTAGACCAAGAAGCTACCTAGAATCACCTCACTAGAACAAAAGATGCTCTTAGGGTTCTTATCACCTAGGATTTCTAAGAGGTTTAGGAGCCTTGTGTTAAGACCTGAGGGCAAAAACCTATATATTTTTAAAAATAATTTATTATTTTTATAATATGTAATATATTTGTATCACAATATAAATATGATTTATTTTTAATAAATTATTTTATAATTTATTATTTTTTATGATTTTATTTATTTATAACTTACTATTTTACGGAGAACAGAGAGGAGGATGCCATCGCTTTATTTGTGGTATCAGGAGTTGGAAGCGATCTGGCTATTTTCATTGGTGGTGTTACAAGGTCCTACATGGCTATTAGAAACAGAATACATAAACATGACACAACATGATAGATCTTAAACACAGTTTTGAATTTAAAAAGTAAGTCTCAGTTATTTTCTTTGCAGTTTTTTCTGATTTCCATTTTGATTTGGCTGTTAGACATTACAAACGTAGTACGTCTAAACCGAAGCTCCCAGTTTGGTATCCACTGCCAAACACCACAACTACCACAACTGAGCGGCTAAAAACCCATTCTCTCTTCCAGTTTTCCCCAATTCAATTAATGTCATTACTACCAATCCAGTTGCGGGGCCAAAAATCCTAGGAGTCATCTTTGATTTCTCTTTCTGTTAGCCCTACGCTAAATAACACATATGATGCCTTAGTAACAAGTCCTGTCCTCTCTACCTCCATAGTACATCCGGGTGCCTGGGCTTTTGCATATTGAACCAGCAATTCACATGATCCTGATGCAGGAGATTCATGGAACACATGCTCAGAAGCCCTAAGAAACACTCTCGCCTGCTCTTCACTGAGGAATAACCTTTTCCTTTTTGAATAATTTGGTGGCTTGCTAAGAGGGAAAACTTAGAAGATACTCATTCGGGCTTTTTAGAATAAAGATCATTTTCTTGACTCCATTGTTAGTGAGTAAACAGGTCTCAGATGAAAATACCTTTCCAGGATTACTTCCAGTACAGTTGATAGTATGAAAGTGTTGGTTTTAGAGAACAAGAGCTAAGAGCTAAGAGCACAAGCTAAGAGCTGGGCTCTAGAGCCAGTGTTTAATTCCCACTTCCCTTACTTTAGTTGTGCAAACTTAGTTGGTTTGCTGGCCTTTGAACCTCCAGGTTCCTCACCTACAGACTGAAAATGGCATTTTCTAGCCAGAGTTATTAAAAGGATTGAATGAGCACTACTGCCACCTCTCTAGACCTAATTTTGAGGTCACAAGTAACACATATGTCCAGCAGAGGGCAGTAGAACTGCACAAGAATTCAGTATTTAAGCATACTGGAGAAGTCAGTTACTAAAAATCACTGAGTCTCCTGATATTTTTTGTAGCGATGGAGGAAGGAAATGGATGATGTTGGTGAACACCCTTTGCGTTTGAGATTCTCACCCTTCCATTTATTGAATAACAATGGTGCATCCAGTTTACTTTAGTTATTACCCCTTTATCAAATACGTGGTTTGCAAATATTTTTGGTATCGTTTTAGTAATTATTTGCAGTTTCTTTTTTTTATATAGTTTATTACCAAGTTGGTTTCCGTATAACACCCAGTACTCTTCCCCACAAGTGCCCCTCTCTATGACCATCACCTGTCCCGCCCCGGCCCTGCAGGGCGGAAAATCCTCACGGTTTCCGTTCAAGCCTCTAGCTTCTTCCTTTATTTTTTTCCCTCTCCTTTTTGAAAATAATTCACTCTTATATAGAATTTGGGGTGGAGAACTGATCCGGGTCGGTTACCAGGTAAACAGAGTCACATGAATATTAGAGAAGAGGAAAAACCAAAACTGCAAACTCCGGACACAGCTTCAAAGGGAAGAGCGCAGACTTGCGTCTGCAATGCTGGGGAGGGGAAGCTAGAGCTGCATACCGAAATAAGGTTTTGATCTTTTGTGCTCCTTGGCCAAATCTACATCTGGCGCAGCAAGACAGTCGCCAAATTATTTTGACCAGGAAATGGCAATCTCCAGCCTCCAGATGCAAATCTTGTTTACTGGTTCACTTCCCTGAGAGTGATAATCCTTGCCTGAGGCAGCCAGAAAACTTGGCAGCTCCCGACAATCACCCCCTTCCTCTTCCCCCCTCCCTCTAATTATTTGCAGTTTCAGTCTCATAACACCTTTCCTACCCTTCATATCTATCCTTCTAAAATTAGGGACATGGACTCAAATTATTTTTGTCACATCAAAGTATAATTGACCAAATTATGATGTGTTTAATGTGTATAAAGTGATGATTTGATCCCCTCGGCTGTTCAAGGTGTGTTGTGCTTCCATATGAATTTTAGGATCGATTTTTCTACTTCTGTGAGAAATATCACTGGAATTCTGATAGGGATTGCATTGAATTTATGGATTGCTTTGAGTAGTTGGACATTTTAACAGTATTCTTTCAATCTGTAAACATGGACTATCTATTTATTTGTATCATCTTCAATATTTTATAGTTTTTTTTGTGGGAACAGATCTTTCATCCTGCTGGTTAAATTTATTCCTAAATATCTTATTGGTTTTGAATCTATTATAAATAGGATTTTTAAAATTAATTTCTCTTTTGGATAGTGCAGTTAGTGTATAGAAGCACAACTAGTTTCTATATACTAATTTTGTACCCTGAAACTTTACAAAATTTATTAGCCTAATAGTTTTTTGTCAGACTCTAGGGTTTTCTATATATAATGTCATATTATCTACATAGATACATACATACAGAGAAGATTTAACTTCTCCCTTTACTATTTTCTTTTTTTTTTCTTGCCTGATTTCTTTGGCTAGGACTTCCACTATCATATCAATAGAAGTGGTGAGAGTGGGGATTCTTGACTTGTTCTTGCTCTTAGAGGAAACCTTCCAGCTTTTCAGCATTGAGTATGATGTTAGCTGTGGGCTTTTCATAGATGCCCTTTATTTTGCTGGGATGCAGTCCATCTGTACCTAATTTGTTGAGAGTTTTTATCATGAAAGGATGTTGAATTTTTTCCAAAATTTTTTCTTAATATATTGGGATGTTCATATTCTTTTTATCCTTCATTTTGTTAATGTGCTGTAATATATTTGTTGATTTGCATATTTTCACCATTCAGGAACAAACCTCACTTGATCATGGGTAGAATCCCTTTTTTTTCTTTAACTTTTTAAAACATTTATTCATTTTTTGAGAGACAGAGAGAGACAGAGTGTGCACGGGGGAGGGTCAGAGAGAGAGGGAGACACAGAATCTGAAGCAGCATCCAGGCTCTGAGCTGTCAGCACAGAGCCCAATGCCAGGCTCAAACTAACAAACTGAGATCATGACCTGAGCTGAAGTCGGATGCCCAACTGACTGAGACACCCAGGCGCCCCAGGTTCCTTTCATGTACTGCCAAATTCTGTTTGTTAATATTTTGTTGAGGATTTTTGCATTTATGTTCATCAGAGATATTGGCCTATAATTTTCTTGTAGTGCCCTTGCCTGTCTTTGATATCAGGATATTTTTGGTCTTCTAAAATGAATCTGGAAGTGCTTTCTCCTTTTTTTAAAAAACTTTTTGGAAGATTTTGAGAAGGATTAATATTAATTCTTCTTTACATATTTGGTAGAATTCACCAGTGAAGCCAGACAGTCCTGGACTTTTCTTTGTTGGGGGATGTTTGGTTACTGATTCAATTTCCTTATTTGTTATAGTCTGTTCACATTTTCTATTTCTTCATGATTCGATCTTGATAAATTGTATGCCTCCAGTAATTTATCCATTTCTTCTAGTTTATCTAATTTGTTGGCACATTGTTCATATTTTCCTATAATCCTTAGTATTTCTGTGTTATCAGCTGTACTGTCTCCCTTCATTTATGATTTTGAGTCTTCCCTGCTTTTTACTTAGTGTAGATAAAGATTTTTCTATTTTGTTTATCCTTAGTTTCATTGATCTTTATAATTGTTTTCCTAGTCTTTTCTTTTTCTTTTTTTCTTTTTCTTTTTTGTTTCTGTTTGGATACTTGTTTTGCCTTCCTTCTGCCAATGTTGATCCTAGTTTATTTCTGGTTCTTTGAGGTATAAAGTTACTATGTGTAATCTTCCTTCTTTTTTATTATAGCCATTTATCATCGTAACATCCATATTGATGCTTTTCCTGCATTCCATAGGTTTTGGTATGTTTTGTATTCATTGTTGTTAGTCTTGAGATGTTTTTTAGTTTTCTTCTGATTTCCTTTTTGACTCAATAGTTGCTTAAGGGTATTTAATTTTTATGTATTTGTGAATATTCCTGTTTTCTTGCTTTTACTGAACTAATTTCATTCTGTCATCTGATGCATATGTGAGAGAAATCAGGGAAGGGCATTGCATTAGTCTGCTTGGCCCGCCCTAACAAAATACCACAGACTGGGTGGCTTAAGCAACACAGTTTAGTTTCTCACAGTTCATGATCAAGATACTGGCAAATTCGGTTTCTGGTGAGAACTTTTTTCTTGGTTTGCAGATGGCTGTCTTCTTACTCTGTCTTCATATGGCCTTTCCTCTGCAATGTGCAGGTAGAGTGAAAGAGAGAAGAGATTTCTCCTTCTTATGAGGATGCCAGCCCTAACATATTAAGGTTTCATTGTTATTACTTCTCTTCACCTTTATTACCTCCACATTATTACAGTCACATTGAGCGTTATGGCTTTAATATGTGAATTTGGAGAAAGGGGAGGGACGCAGTTCAGTCCAGACAGGCATTTTTTTAGAGATATGAATCATAATTCCTACAGCAAATGACAGGAAACAGATAATTTCTTCATGGAATAAGTTCTAGGGAAACACTGAATAAAGAGAAAGTTAATAGTGTCAGCCTGGGGTGTGGAAGGCTTTTGTAGGACATGAGGCGTTCACCTTCATTCATTTATTTACTTGGGAGAGAGTTGTTGGGCATTGACTGTATGCCTAGCTCTATGTTTGGTGCTAGCATGTAAGATGAACAGGAAGTGATAAATGCCACTGACCATCTCAAATCGACTGGGGCATGTGGAAATGTGCACGTTCTCTGACCTGTGCAGGGTGCTGGTAGCCTGGAATCCTGAGTTGGTGAATCATGGAACCTGTTATGTAAACTGGCTCTGTGTTTCAGATTAAGGTTTTAGTTTTAGATTTCGTGTGGTTTTGATGATGTACCATGATTAGAGACAACTAGAGATTCGCTCAGAATAGTTTTGCAGAAAATCTGGCTCCCTAAAGTCCTTTCTCCTGACCAGTCTTCCAGCCTCAAAATACAACAATACACTTTAAAATATTAGGAGGGGGGAAATGCTTCCAGGAGATGAAAAAAGTTTTTTCCCACTTAGGCATGGAAGTGAGAATGGGCAGAATGATAATTTGATCAGGCCATTTTGGTTTCAGCTAACATTTAAACACCATACAATCTAGTCTTCATAGGACAGATTCAATCCTCTTACTTTACAAGCGAGGGAATGTAAGCTCAGAGAAGTTAGAGGCTTGGCAGTAGTCACAGTGCTAATAACAGAACTGGAAACAGCATCCTGTCTGGGTGTCAGTTCCTCTTATACTACTCGGGTATGTTGGTGTTTATATTTACCACAATGTAAGTAAGAAATTGAAAGCTGGCTTTCAAAAATTTTCACGCTTTGACATTGCCAAAACATCCAAGCACTTATCACTTTTTTTTAGTGATTAGCTTATGTTGATTTAATAGAAGTCTTGATTCCAACAAATTGAGAAGAAAAAAACCGGTCTTTTGTCACAGGCTGTGAAGTGCTACTACTCTACAGTGTGCCATCTGTCGGGTAGTGTCTGGCGGGACGGATAGATGGATGGCATCTACACTGTGGGTCAGCCGAAGCCCTGGAGACTCTGGCATATGCCACAGAATTTGCATCGGATCTCTGCCCTACCCCATTGGTTCCTTCCCTCCTCACCAAATATCAGTCTCCCCCAAGAGCCTGTCCCCGATTCCCTTCTTGTCTCCCTCTGCACTCCCTCGAGTTCTCATTTACTCTCTCAGAGGTGCATTATGGGCCTGTCTTCAAAAACTGTTTCCTGCCCCAGCTCTTCTCCAATTTCAGTTTCTCACTTCAATTGTCCTGCTTTTCCCACTCAACATACTGAAAGCTGAGAAGACACAAAAGTCTCTCCTTTCCAACCATAGCTCTTTCTGATCATGTAGTTTCTGTTAACCTCACCTGTTTCAAGTTTCTCAACTCCATATCTAGTCATTCATCAAAAATCTATTTTGAGATTTCATTCAAAATATTTCTGGCACCGCTTTCTTTCTTTCCACGCCCACTGCCACCAGGGCAGCCCAGTCCTTTAGTAAGTGCCATGGGCTCCTCCCTGGTCTCTCTGCTTCTGCATGCTCTTTCTTTGAGCACATCCTTCATGGATTCTGAAGTGCTTTCTAGTTGGTAGGACTTTTATTCCATTTGAAAGCGTTTAGTAACTCTCTATGATGAGATAAGTTCCAAGCTCTCACACTGATGATGAAGGCCTGTGCAGCTGCCTGCTCCCAAGTCATCTTTCCAGCCTTGACTCTCACCTCGTCATCACACAGCTTCTCTCCAGACAGTGGAATTTCCTATTGCAGTTTGAGGCCGTCCCTGTACTTTCCGAGGCTGCATTTCTGTTCAAGCTATTTCCTTAGGCCAGCCTCTCATTTCTGCCCACTAGATGCCACTGTCCTTTTACAGACCAGCTCTGATCCGACTTTTCTCTCTCACCGTTGTCAGAAGTGATATTTCTGCCTACTGAACTACAGAATTTCGACGGTGCCTCTCTTGTGGCACAAATTTCATACTATTTTGCATCATTGTTATTTGTATTAATGTAAAATCTTTCTAGATTGTCTGCTCCATGGGGAGAGTTGTACTTTATGCATGTAACTGATATGTTGAATAAACAAGTCACATGGATTAGAATCAAAGCATCACTTTTTTGAAAATTCTTCATCATTCTTTGAAACTTTATTCAGTAAGAGTAATCTTTCCCTGACTCTGGGTAAAGGCTCCACCAGGCCCATGAGTGTTCTGATCTCTCTTGGGTAATAGATTGTCCTAGAATCATGTTTGGAAACACAGTCATGATTCAGTATCACTGTGCCCAATCCACTGTAGAAGACAAACCCCTCAAACTGACATGAAGTTTTCTCTCTTGGTCTTGCTGGGATGAGCACCCCGCTTTCTATTTTCTCCCTGCTCACTTCTTTCCTCACACTTGATAGAATTTTATAAATTGCAGTTATCTATTACAATCCTCTATCGTCCACCTTTGACCATTATGATCCTTTTCAAGTTTTCTCCCAATCCTTTTGCTGTAACCTAGTAATCTTTCATAGCTTCCTTGCTATCTTTCTGACAAGATGTTCTAGGTTTATTTTGTACGTTTCCTGCCCTACGTGCTGAATTAACTTTGTCCAATGGGCACTGGTTTTTGGTTGTTGTCTTTGTTTGCTTTGTTTTGTTTTTAAGTGGGAAATGTTATGTTAAGACCACAGTTCAGGTACTAGAGATACATATTGCTACTACTGGGTTGGTTCATTTTTAGGCCTCTTGGGTGGATAGATCTTAGAAGATCTCCATCCCTCTTTCTGTCTTTTCTTCTCTTCCTCCTTCCTTCCCTCCTTTCTTCCCTTTTTTCCCCCTTATGCAACTATCTCCTAGTTAAGTCCATGTTTAAAAATATATTTATACATACTTTAGGGTAAAATATTTAATGCCACCAACGAAAATTGAGAATGCTACAGTCTTTGACCTCTGTATTATATCTATATCTCCTTTCTTTCACTGAGACTCATGGTTCTCAGAGATATAGGAATTGATGGAATTATATTATCCTATAAATACATACTTACTTTATCCCACATTACACACATAATAGTCTAGATGCCAATATTTTGGTTTTTTTTCAGGAAAACTGCTTAATTATATTCTTAAGTATTTTTGTTCTCTTGCTTTTTTTTCCACCAAGGATTTATATTAATCCCATATTGCATCCTCCCTTGGGTTTGTTTCTTGTTTTTTTAATTTTAATTTTAATTTAATTTAGTTTAATTTAATTTAATTCCACTCTAGTTAACATAGAGTGATATATTAATTTCAGATGGAGTGACTCAGTAATTCTATACATTACTCAGTGCTCAAGATAAGTATACTCTTAGTCCCGCTCACCGATTTCACCCATCCCCTTACCCACCTCTCCTCTGGTAACCATCTGTTTATTTTATTTAAGAGCTTGTTTTTTGGTTTGCCTCCTTTTTCCTTTTGGTTGTTTCTTTTGTTTCTTAAATTCCACACATGAGTGAAACCATATGGTATTTGTCTTTCTCTGACTTATTTCACTCAACATTATAGTCTCTAAATCCATCAGGTTGTTGCAAATGGCAAGATTTCATTCATGACTGAGTAATATTCCTTTGCATATATATCCCACATCTTCTTTAACCATTCATCTATTGATGGACACGTGGACTGCTTCCATAATTTGGCTGCAATAAATATTGCCACTTAATAGAACTAGAGGTACATACATTCTTTCAAATTAGCATTCTTATATTTTTTGCGTAAATACCCAATAGTGCAATTACTAGATCAAATGGTAGTTCTAATTTTACTTTTTAAATTAAATTTAGTTAAATTTTTAATTTTAATACTGTCTTCCGCAGTGACCACACCAGGTTGCATTCCTGCCAACGGTGCACGAGGGCTCCTTTTTCTCCACGTCCTCATCAACACTTATTGTTCATCATGGGTTAGCCATTCTAACAGATGTGAGGTGATGTCTCATTGTGGTTTTGATTTGGATCTCCCTGATGATAAGTGGTGTTGAACACCTTTAATGTGTCGGTTTGCCATCTGTATGTCATCCTTGCAGAATTATCTGTTTATGTTCTCTGCCCATTTTTAATTTGGGTTATTTGGGGGCTTTTGGTATTGAGTTGTATAAGTTCTTTATATGTTTTGGATACTAATTCTTTATTAAATTTGTCATTCTACAATTCAGTAGGTTGTCTTATAGTTTTGCTGATTGTTTCCTTTCTGTGCAGAATGTTTTTATTTTGATATAGTCTCTATGGTTTATTTTTGTTTTTGTTTTCGTTGCCTCTGGAGACCTATTTACAAAAGAGTTGTTATGGCTGCCTGATGTCAGAGAAAACACTGCCTGTGATTTCTTCTAGGATTTTTATCAGTTCAAGTATCATATTTAGGTTCTTAATCCATTTTGATTTTATTTCTGTGTTTGATAAAAGAAAGTGGTTCAGTTTCATTCTTTCACATATTTCCAGCCAGTTTTCCCAAAACTGTTTGTTGAGGACACTGCCTTTTTCCTGTTGCATATTCTTGCCTCATTTGTCAAAGATTAATTGACCATTTAATTACAGGTTTATTTCTGGGTTTTCTATTCTGTTCTGTTGATCTATGTGTCTATTTTTTGCTATTACCATACTGTTTTGTTAACTATGGCTTTATAATATAATGTGAAATCTGGAATGATGATTCCTACAGCTATGTTTTTCTTTTTCAAGATTGCTTTGTGGTTCCATACAAATTTTAGAATTGCTTTTTCTAGTTTTGTGAAAAATGCTATCTGTATTTTGATAGGGATTACATTAAATCTGTAGATTGCTTTGGGTAGTATAGACATTTAAAAATATTTGTTCTTCCAATCTATGAGCATGGAACATCTTCGGTTTCTTCTTTCATCAATGTTTTGTAGTTTTCAGAGTACAGGTCTTTCACTTCCTAGATATTCCTAGGTATTTTATTATTTTTGGTGCAGTTAGAAATGAGATTGTTTTCTTAATTTCTTTCTGCTGCTTCATTATTAGTGTATAGAAATGGAAGGATTTCTGTACATTGATTTTGTATACTGTGACCTTACTAAATTCATTTATCACTTCTAGCAGTTTTTTGGTGGAGTCTTTAGGGTTTTCTATATATAGTGTTATGTCAAAGAGTGAAAGTTTTATTTCTTCCTTACTAATGTGGATGAGTTCTATTTCTTTTTCTCATTTGATTGCTGTGGGCAGAGCTTCCAGTGCTATGTTGAATAAAAGTGGTGAGAATGGACATCTTTGTCTTACTCCTGACTTCAGGGGAAAAGCTCTCAGATTTTTCACCATTGAGTATGATGTTAGCTGTGAGTTTTTCATACATGGCCTTTACTTTGTTGGGGATGTTCATTCTTAACCTACTTTGTTAAGGGGTTTTATCATGAATAGTGTTGTACTTTGTCAAATGCTTTTTATGCATCTATTGAGATGATCATATAGTTTCTATCCTTTCTCTTCTTGATGTGATGTGTCACACTGATTGATTTGCGAGTATTGAACCACCCTTGCTTCCCAGGAATAAATCCCATTTGATCGTGGTGAGTGATTTTTTTAAATGTATTGTTGGATTCCGTTTGCTAATATTTTGTTGGGGATTTTTGCATCTTTGTTCATCAGAGATACTGGCCGGTAGTTCTCTTTTTTGTAGTGTCTTTGTCTGGTTTTGGTATCAGAGTAATGCTGGCCTCATAAATTTGGACGCTTTCCTTCCTGTTTGAGTTTCTGGAATAGTTTGAGAAGAATAGGTGTTAACTCTTTAAATCATTAGTCGAATTCATCTGTGAAGCTGTCTGGTCCTGGAGTTTTGTTTGTTAGTTTTTTTTTT
>NC_043704.1:49338113-49350029 GCF_006229205.1 Suricata suricatta
GATGCAGAAAAAGCATTTGACAAAATACAGCACCCTTTCTTAATAAAAACCCTTGAGAAAGTTTGTTAGTTTTTGATTACTGATTCAATTCAGTTACTGCTGGTAATTGAATTTTCTATTTATTTTTGATTAAGTTTTTGGAATTGATTATGTTTCTAGGAATTTATCTATTTCTTCTAGTTGTACAATCTTTGTGGCATGTATTTTTTCACAATATTTTCTTACAGTCCTTTGTGTTTCTGTGGTGTCAGTTGTTATTTCTCCTTTTTCATTCCTGATTTTGCTTATTTGAGTTCTCTCTCTCTCTCTCTCTCTCTCTCTCTCTCTGTTTTATGAGTCTGGCTAAAGGTTGATCAATTTTGTTGATCTTTTCAAAGAATCAGCTCCTAGTTTCATTAATCTGTTCTATTTATTTATTTATTTTAGTTTCTCTTTTATTTTTTTTTTCTGCTCTAATCTTTATTATTTTCTTCCTTCTGCTGGTTTGGGGTTTTGTTTATTCTTTTTCTGGCTCCTTAAGTGTAAGCTTAGGTCATTTATTTGAGATTTTTTTGTTTCTTGAGGTAGGCTGTATTGCTATAAACTTTCCTCTTAGATACACTTTTGCTGCATCCCAAAGATTTTGGACCACTGTGTTTTCATTTTCATTTGTATCCAGGTATTTTTTAAATTTCCTCTTTGATTTTTTGGTTGACCCATTCATTGTTTTATTGTATTGTATTATTTAACCTCCATGTGTTTATGTTCTTTCTAGATTTTTTTCTTCTGGTTGATTTTCTAGGTTCATAGTATGTGGTCAGAAAAGATGCATATTTCGATCTTTTTGAGTTTGTTGATACTTGTTTTGTGGCCTAATATGTGATCTATTCTGGAGAATGTTCCATGTACACTTGAAAAGAATGTGTATTCTGCTGTTTTAGGATGAGATATTCTGAATATATCTGTTAAGGCCATATGGTCCAATATGTCATTCAAAGCCACAGTTTTCTTGTTGATTTTCTGCTTGTATTATCTGTCCATTGATGTAAGTGGTGTGTGAAAGCCCCCTACTATTATTGTGTTACTGTTAATTACTTCCTTTATGTTTGTTATTAACTGTTTTTGTATTTGGGTGCTTTTATGTTGGGTGCATAAATACTTATAATTGTTATGTCTTCTTGTTGGATTGTTCCCTTTATGATTATATAATGTCCTTCTTTGTATCTCATGACAGTCTTTGTTTTAAAGTCTATTTTGTCTGATGTTGGTATTGCTACTTCTGGCTTTTTTTTCCACATTTATCTGCATGATAAGTGTTTCTTTATCTCTTCACTTTCAACCTGCATGTGTCTTTAGGTCTGAGTTGAGGCTCTTGTAGGCAACATATAGAAGAGTCATGTTTTTATCCATTGCATCATCCTATGTCCTTCGATTGGAACATTTACTTTATTACACAAAGAAATTGTTTATAGTTATGTACTTATTGCAATTTTGTTACTTGTTTTGTGGTTATATTTGTAGTTCTTCTGTGTTGCATATTGAATCTTCTTTACCTGCTTTCTATTCTGTTACTAGCTCACAAATCCTTTTCACTTACTCATTTCTTTTCAATTTAAAAATTTGTTTCATGTTCAAAAGCATTCTGTTTTGCCAATTCACTCGTGTTTCTTTTTATTGTCTTTGCTTTGAAATATGTTTTATTATTTTATTTCTAATTCTTTTTTGAATTATCACTTTGAGTTTTTCTGATCTAAACTATATTGTTCTTTCATGTCTTGTGTTATTTAATTTCTTTTAGTTCTTATTTTAATCTCTTCTGCAAACATGTCTTTCTGTTATGCAAAGCTTTCATTATTTGTAGGTAAGCTTATTCTGTATTTATTTTCTTTTCTTATAATAATTTTGTATGGGAATTGACCTCAATACTTTCCTGTTTCTTAGTTTTCCCAAATTTTTAAAAGGAAGAATGATTCAGTATAGCTCTTATAACTTCAGAAAGCTCCATTTTCTTTCTTTTTTTTTATAGAGTTCAAAAATATTGTGGCTTACTTTTTAAACTCTATTTCCCTTCCCCACTTTTATATGAAGCTTTTTTTTTACTCTTCATCTTTATCATCTCTGTTGTACTTTTCTCTGATATCACTCCTAATAGTTACTACTCAGAGTATGGCCCTGTTCTGGGAGGAAACTTGGGGGCTCCATTTTGAAGGTTCATGGGGACTAGACTTCTCTAGCCCTCTAATTGGCTTAGGTGTTTACCTGCTGATTGAGCGGGCACAGCCATCCCAGTTTCAGCTGCTGTTTTCCATTTGGCTTGCTATGTGCTCCAGTGATTTAGTTCTCTCAGCGATTTGGTGGTTCTCTTATTCTCATATCTGAGAGATGCTGTTGCATCCCTCTTATTCCTCTAGCACAGAGCTGATATCATACAGATTTATCCCTATTGGTAGTCTGTCTTCCTCTGTGGTCTGTTGGGCAGTGGGTTATCTGGGGTTTTGTTTACTTATTGTGGTGGGGGGGGTAAATATTATTTGTGAGTTTTTGGCTTTACTATATAGTTGCTCTATTTGTTTTGATGTGGAGATTTGGAAAGATTCAAAAAGCATGCTGCTCAGCTTCCCAAAAATGAATGATGAAGTCCTGAATCATGTTGAACATAAAAATTTCCAAAACTTACTGTTTCTCTTAATAAATCTTTTTTGAAAGGAAAAGGTTCATTTGACTTTTCAGAGCTATCTATCTTTTTTGTTTTAACAGTGTTTTTTTCTGAAACTATTTTCTTTTATTTGAGACAGAAGGACAGCAGGGGAGAGTCACAGAGGGAGAGAGAGAATCTTAAGCACAGGGCTCAATCCCACAACTTTCGGATCATAACCTGAGCTATAATCAAGAGTCAGATACTCAACCAACTGAGCCACCCTTGCGACCCTTATCAGTGTTAATAATTACGGTGTCTTGGTTTTTGAATTCTGTGTCTCTCCTCCACCTTCATGTGAACATTTTCTTACATATAGACATTATCTTTACATAGATATCCTATGGTTTTTAGTCATCTCACCCTCCCTCTCTTCCTTTTTTTCCCTCTTAAACCAAAACAAAAACTAATAAAAAGGTTGTACTTTCTGATTATTGACTTATATTCAAGAGGAAATGCAGCAGATGCTTGTCTGAGCCCCACCTATATTCCTCACCCTCAGCCACGTTTGTGAACATTGCCCAACTTCCAATTGCTGGCACCTACACTTCTCTCTTTACAGGTTTTCCCTGGCCACTAGAGTCTGCTTGGTTTACCTGAGCAGCAGGCTAGAAATGTTAATACCCATCTTGTGAGCAGTATTTAACTAATGACTGATGAGAGCAGATGGATATCATTGAAAAATGGCCCACTCTAAGATATCCACACCCTAATCCCTTACATCTACAAATATGTTACCATACCTAGCAAAAGTTATTCTGTAGATGTGACTCTGTTCATGATCTTTAGAAGGGAGATTTTCCTGGATTATCCAGGTGGGGCCAGTCATACCACATAGTCCTAAAAACGGACAGAAGGAAGTCACAGTCAGAGAGCAATTTGAAGATGCTATGCTGCTGGCTTTAAACATAGAGGAAGGGGACACTAGCCAACGGATACAGGTGGTGTTTAGAAGCTGACAAGTCAAGGAAACAGATTCTCCTCTGGAACCTCGAGATGCAGCCTGGTTGTCACCCTGATTTTAGCCTAGTATGTCCCGTTTTTCACTTCTGACCTTCAGAACTGTAAAATAATAAATTTGTGTTATGTTAAGCCACGATGTTTGTTATGGGAGCAATAGGAAACTAATTAAAAGGTTAAATGCCCCAGCTTCCTCAGTCGTTGAGTCCTTGAGTGGGATGACTGTGAGTCATCTGTTCAGTATTGGCTTTCAGGGTTCCTAGAGGTGAGAATCAAGTACCTTAATTACAGCAATAACCTGCTAGAAAGCAAACCACCTATTAGCCTCCTTCTCTTTCCTGTCTTCTTTGCTCCCCTACTGTATTGGGAATATCTCAAAATAAACTGCTTACACTCGAGTTCTTGAGCTGGGGTTTGCTTTAGGGGGAACCCAATCTAAAATGGAACTTGAGATGGCTTTGGTGAAAGACTGATATAGGCACTTCTTCAAATTCTTTACGTTTGAATTGAAAGAGAAGAGAGTTTTATATTGATCATAAATTTTCATCAGTTCCAAGATGCAGTAATGCAGGGGCCTTGGGAAGTGGGGTGGAAGCCTGAAGCTCAAGTGGTCACAAAACATAGTTCCTGTATTTTTTACAGAATCTTTTTTTTTCTTGGACATGGTCATCATGTGGTTCTTCAGTACTTAGTGTAAGACTCTGCATTCCAAGTCTCCAGAATGACTTCTAGAGTCTCCACTGCCACCAGGGAATATGAATCTAGAGAAGAAATTTGTGGCAGATACTGTATATTAGTTTGTTCTGCACCAGAACTTCTCAGCCTTGGGACCATTGACATTTTGGGCTGGATAATTCTTTGTTGTGAGTTGTGTCCTGTGCATTGTTGAATGTTGAGCTACATGTGTGGCCTCTACTCACTAGATGCTACTATTACCCCCACCCCAGTGTGACAACCAGCAATGTCTCCAGTCATTGTCAGATATACCTAGGAGACAAAATTACTTCTCAGTGAGAACCATTCTTCTATGTAACTCCAACTCCTTTTTATCCTACCTTCTAGTACTCTGGAGGCAGGCAAGCTGAAGACCACATTGCCCAAACTCCCTGGTAGTTAGGATTCTGTGGATAATACTTGGAATATGGAAATGAACATCATGAGGGAGCAGCATGTGACTTTTCTGACAAACACCATCCTGGAGGTATTTCTTTTGTTTTGTTTCTAGAATAATAGTGAAGGTCTAGTCTCTGGCTTCGCAGAAACTGATTCAGCAGGATGATTTTGCCATAACAACCCTATTAGATAACTAGATATGTCTTTTCAGGATTTCTTCTCAACTATGTAGCACCTAAGTTGGTTTTCTGGTGCTTCAATGAATTTGAAATGAATCCTTTTTTGATTAAACTAGTTGTAGACAATTCTGTTATCTGAAATGCAGTCATTTCTACCAAGAGAGTGCACAGAGAGTATCACAACCTAAACTGTGGCTTTGGCTATAAGAAAAGAGTAGGGAGAAAGATTCTAAGGATTTATATTTTGTAGAATGGAGAGTTTGTGAACCAGGTATATGATGTCAATTTTTGGAGGCCAGAAGCCAGACTAGCTATACCTGTTACATTAACCAAAATATGACAAAGAATTCAAAATGTTAGTGTATGTGTGCTGATTCCAGCTGCTTTCAGCAAAGCCCTGTAAGATACAAATCAACTCAAGGTAGAGGTGGAAGGAAATAACACTTGGCTAACAGAGGCCATGGGCTTGTAGCCTACGATCTAAAAAAATTAAGCCTTCAGTAATTTGGAATCTTGCAGAGTTAAAAAATTCCCCCTTGGGACTTACCCATAGGTATTGAAAAGCTATGTTCACACAAAAGCCTGCACATAGATGTTTTTTGCAACTTAATTAATAATTGTGAAAACTTGGAAGTACCCAAGATGCCCTTCAATGAGTGAATGTGTAAACAAATAGGTACAGCAGCGCCTGGGTGGCTCAGCTGGTTAAACCTCTGACTTTAGCTCAGGTCATGATCTTGCAGTTTGTGGGTTCAAGCCCCACGTTAGACTCTGTGCTGACAGCTCAGACCCTGGAGCATGCTTTGAAATCTCTCTCCCTCTCTCTTTGCCCCCCCCGCACCCCCCCCCGCTCATGCTCTTTCTCTCTCTGTTTATCAATAATAAATAAGTGTTAAAACAAAAAAACAGGTACATCCAGGCAATGGAATATTATTTGGCATTAAAACAAAATGATCTATCGAGTCATGGAAAAACATAGAGGAATCTTAAATGCATATAATATTAAATGAAAGAAGCTGATCTGAAAAGGCTACACACTGTATGATTCCAACTATATGACATTATGGAAAAAGCAAAACTATGGCCATAATAGTTACCAGGGGATGGAGAAGAGAGAGGCAGGGATGAGTAGGCAGAGCACAGTGATTTTAGGGCAATGAAACTACTATGATACTACAATGTCATTATACATGTGTCAAAACCCATAAGAAGTACAACACTGAGTGAATCCTAATGTTAACTGTGGGCTTTGATGATAATGAGGTGTCAAGGTTGGTTCATCTATTGTAACAAATGTGCTTCTTTTATGGTAGGGGAGGCTGAACTTCTGTGGGGAGAGGGAGTATATGGGAACTCTGTACTTTCTAGTCAAATGGAAAAAGGACCAGTCTGTGGAGGTTCTGCTGCACTCCAGAACCCTTTCAGAACTGGAGGACTTATTTTCTCCAGCTGCTTAGAGTGTTTCTGGATGAGAGTTCTCAGCTGTAAATCTTAACTGGGAATTATCTTATCTGGAAATTTGCTGAAGAGAAGTACTTCACCAAAGGACCTTCCCTAGACACAGCTTATATCCAATGATTAGGCAATCCGGGTATGTAAAGCTCCTGTCTTCTTACCCTAGGAACTAACCAAGGAACCTGTCCACTGTTGTAGCAGAGCACCCTTAGCTCTTGACCTTCATTTTCTTTATAAAATTTTCTGTGTGTGTGTGTGTGTCTGTGTGTGTGATTTTCCTAAAAACTGTAAAGAAATCATATTGGCATTTTTGCCCTTGATGACCTAAAAAAAGATGGAGAAACATGCTATTTTTATCAAAATGGACCAAATATTATCCAAGTATTATTGACTACTGTTATATAGTAATTTAAACTATGAACACTATATTCTTTCCTCATTTTGGCAGACTAGTTCTAAAAGTGGGACTCCCCTATGTTATGCTTCATTATTATAAAAAACACATCACACAATAATCAAAAACTGCACATGAAAAAATTTAAAAACACTTTAATTGGAATGTTAGGGACCTATAAGTTGCCTTTCAGTTCATAGGCCATGGAACCATGAGAAGCTTCAAACAAATCTGATGGGGAGGATATATGTCTTCTAAATACCATGACTTGGACAAACTAGCAAGGTGAGATATTGATATTGTCCCTTTTGGAGAGGGGACTGCGTTCTTCATAGATATTTAGGTGGCCAAAGTGGCAGTGATAGAGACTGCTTTGGCTCATCTTTCTCAGTAACGGAAATTAGAAATTTAGCTGGGTACTTTTCCTGCCTGGATAGATTTTATTTACAAGTCTTTCTTGCAGGAAGATGTGGTTAGAAGGTTGTGAAAGTTTGGTGTTGGATTTAAAGAAAGCATTTCATTCATCCCCATGGGCTACCTCTTTTGCCTTTCTCCCTCCTTCTTTGAGCCTACAAGTCAGATATGATGACTGGAGCTGAGAACATCCATCTTGAACCAGAAGGAGATATATTTGCTGATGAATGAGGATCCAGGATGTTAGCAGCCTTGCTCCTGCCTACCTGTAAGCCTCTTTTTCATATAAATGGAGAAATCTTCTATTTTTTAAGTTTATTTATTTATTTTGAGGGAGAGAAAGTGAGCAAGGAAGGGGCAGAGAGAGAGGGAGAGAATTCCAAGCACGTTTGTGCTGTCAGCATGGAGCCTGACACAGGGCTTGATCCCATGAACCCATGAGATCATGACCTGAGCCAAAACCAAGAGTCAGATGCTTAACTGACTGAGCCACCCGGGAACCCCAAAACAATCTTGTGTATTATTTAAGCTATCACAATTTTGGATTTTCCTACTATATACAGCTGAACTTAATTGAAACTGATACAGAAGTCAAGTGATATAATGCTAAAATAGTCCCTCAACCTGTGATTGCTCTTCCAAGGGAGGATTAGGGACATACTGCCTGGCATCCTCCATAGTTATTGGGTACACTGAGATTTATAGAAGATAATTGGGCCTGAAAACATCATAGCTTCCTGTGGTGCAGCCACATCACACTCTTTCTAAAAGAAATTCCATGAAGCTCCATAGTGATGCAAGTTTCCTCTTGTATTAGTGTAGAATATTTACTGGACATTAAACATTTGGATACTTACTAGGAATTTGTGTGATGGAGAGCAAAATAACATCACTCACTACTTTTCTGTTGCCAGTGTAACAAATAACCACAAACTCCGTGGCTTAATACAACACAGATTTATTCTTCTATAGTTCCAGAGATCAGAAGTTCAAAATGAGTCTTTCAAGGCTGAAATCAAGACGTCAGCAAAGCTGATTTCTTCTCGCAGCTCCAGGGGAAGAACCCCTTTCTTGTCTCTCCCAGCTTCTAGATGCTGTTGACATTTCTTGGCTTGTGGCCACATCATCTCAATCTCTGTTTCTGTTGTCACATTGCCCTTTCCTCTGTCTCTGACTCCTGTATCTCTCTTGTAAGGATCATTATAGGTACATCAAGCTCACAGCGATAAACTAGAATGATCTCTCCATCTCAAGATACTTAATCAAATCTGGAAAGTAACTTTTGCCATATAAGGTAGCAGATGGTCCAAAGTTCCAGGTTTTCAGATGTGGACACATTTGGGAGGCTGTTATTCAGGCTACCACACTCACTTAGACATCTTGATTTAGAAATCATCCAGGAAGTGTTTTTTCTAATGTAAAAGCAACAGAAAGTATTAGAATAGGCTACTTTTAAAAAGACAACTTCTATAAATTAAAAGCTACTATTAAAATGTTAAAAGGCAAAAACTATTTGCTGAAAATATGACAGGCAAGGTGATAAGAATTTGATATAGTCAATATACACACTATTAAATTTTAAAAACAATAAGAAAGCCATTGATTCCAGTATCTTGAAAGCACTTAATTTCACATGAATAACAACTCACAAATGTGAAACACCCCACAATCTATTCATCCTCATGAAGCATAAAAACACAGAACAAATTGAATGTTGTACTTTTAAAGTTATGATGATCGTAATAAGGTATTTCTAATGGTAACGAAATAGTTAACTGGATCTGGACAGTCTCATAACTCGTTTCTAGGAAGGTACATTGGTCTTTGAAGTTGTATAGTACTGGATATAAAGAATCCTAGAAATGTTTGTATCTTCAGTATTCCACTTTGGGGAAATCATCCAAAATGTAGCAGAGCCAAAGTGTTTGTCTTTATGTGAAAAATTGGAAAAACCTAAATGTCCTGTAATAGGAAAATGGCTAAATAGCCCTGTAATTATAATATTTCATATTATTCAGCTATTTAAATATATGTTACTTGGGGCACCTGGGCGGCCCAGTTGTTTAAGCAACCAACTTTGGCTCAGGTCATGATCTTGTGGTTCATGAGTTCAAGCCCTGTAATGGGCTCTGTGCTGACAGCTCAGAGTCTGGAGCTGCTTCGGATTCTGTGTCTCTCTCTCTTGGCTTCTCCCTCACTCATACTCTGTCTCCTCTCTCTCAAAAATAAATTTTAAAAAAACATTAAAAAATTTTTTAATGTTAAATATATGTTACCAGAGTGTTTTTTTTTCTAAATCAGCTGGAGAAATGCTTGTGATGGGCCAGGCAGTGCAATCATGCCAGGCAGCTGAGCAGACCACTAAAAATCTGCTCATGCCTCCCTGGACTTTCTGAGTTTGCTTTCAAACCATTATGTTGTACAATTGAGAACACAGTTGACCTTTGAACAGCATGGGTTTGAATTGAGCAGTTTCACTTACACATTTTTTTTTTCAATTATTATTTTAGAAAATGTTTTGAAGATTAGCAATAATTTGAAAAACCTTGCAGATGAACTCCATAGCCTAGAACTATAGAAAAAATTAGGAAAAAAGTATGTCATAAATGCATAGATAGTAGTCTAGTTTATTATTTACTACCATACTATACACTAATATACATAAAATATACACAAAATACAGAAAGTTAAAAGTTAACAGATCCCACACACACACTTAATGGACTGCATATGGCGGCATGTGCAGTTGAGAGAAATGTAAACAAACATAGACATATATTAAATTGTAATTGCATAAAATGTACCATAGTACATTCTGTAGTGCTGTAATCATTTCATAGCCACCTCCTCTTGCTACTACAGTGATCTTGAGTATTGCCAGTATCCACTGAAAATGCCCGGTGAGATTAACCATCTCTGTGTGAGCAGTTCCTCTCTCTGGCAAATTGTAGATCACAGTAAAAAGATCTCTCCTGGCTCTCGCTATTAATATTTAAGTTTGGGGAACATCAAAAGTTATTTTCAGATTTTCACTGTGTGGGCGGTCGGCACCCCTACGTTGTTCAAGGGTCAGTTGCGTAATAAAGTTGGGTTTATTAACACGGACTAATCAATATTAAAGGGATAAATGACTGAAAGGTAGTCAGTTACCTTTGGCACGGCTCTATCAGATGTTAAAATATGAATACTGCACTTCCAGACCAGTGGCTGAATGGCAACTGGTTGCTACCTCTAGCCCTCAAGTAGTCCCTGCTCATCTGATGTCCTGGGACCCTTCCTCTCATTTTGGACTTCCTAATTGTTGAGCAAGTAAGATGACTGGTGCAGTTGGGGCCTTCAGAAAGCTTTCCTGGCTCTGTGGCCGGCATGCAATCTGACTGGTACCATACTGGTTCTTAAATGTGTATGTATTTCCCTTCAGGACAGACTACTTCCAAATTATTTCTTTAACCTTACTCCAAACCAAGCTAATTCCATAGTATTTTGTTTCAAATTACTGTTTACTTCATCTGCATTTTCCTCCCCTCATAAAGCCGTATAAATAAGAAGAGGACTCGTGAAGACAAATGTGAGTGAGCATGAGCAGTGAAGCTCTGAAAAAGCCTTTCACTTTTTTTTGAAGGGGGGGTCAAATTCCCACATCCTCTTAGCTACCATCACAGTTATAATTGAAAATAATGTGACTTTTGCATGTTTCTGTTTCTTTTCTATGCCTGTGTTTTCTCTATTTTCTCCATGATTTGGCTGATTTTTACAGTTTCTCTGGAATTGACTGATTTAATCCGGCTATTTTTACTAACTAGCTGTCATGCCTTCCTACCTTCTAAAAAGATTCCCCCATATGAAGATTACTACCACTGAACAAGCAGAAAGGGGCAGCAAAATACGAAATTGTATATTCCATGTTGTCTTAACTATGCAAAAGTAACATGTTAGAATGGGTTCTCCGAATGCAGGCTCCAAACTGTGCGAGGATTATATTAGGAGAAATGCCTGTGAGAAGTGGGGAGGTACGAGAGAACAATGGGGAGATGGGAGAAAGACCACAAAGCAATCCTGATCCATAGTGATGAGGAGCAGGAAGTAGGTTAGGGGAAAGTATCCTAGACTAATCTGAACTCTAATAAAGTTTGCCAAAGCTATAAGGGAGGCCTTTAGCCAAAGTCTGTCCTGCAGTAGTCCCGTGTTGGGGCTCATCCAGCCAGAAGTGCTGTGTGGCCTTTGGGACCCTGCTTCCCCTACTTGAAAATGTGTGCGCTTGACTGCTTGACCTAAGTGGATCAGAGACTGGGGTTAGTTCTCCTATTAATCATGCCACTTGGTAATCATGGTTTCAGTAACTGGGCAGATTTTCTGATTGAAACTTCCTCCTTAGTTACGGGCACCTTACTCACAGACTATTGTTTAAGCCTTTAAGAAAAATAACCTTGTCATAAGGTTCGGTTAATAATATCACTATGTACTTGAAACAAACCCCTGCTCATGTATTTTGAGTGATGAATTATGTTTTTTGATCTTCTGTACTGTGCCTCGTTTCTATTTTGATTTTCTGTTTTTGCTACCACGGAAATAATAATTTTTCTGGAAGTAACAAACAATGTAATCATTAGAAAAATGATGTAATCACCTATGGTATATAAGACAGCAAGTTTCACAGTAAAGTGTGGTCTCTTCCACCATTCATGTTGTCTGTGTTCTTTCTTATAGATATTTCGCCGACACCAACC
>NC_043704.1:49350129-49352443 GCF_006229205.1 Suricata suricatta
TTTTTCTGGAAGTAACAAACAATGTAATCATTAGAAAAATGATGTAATCACCTATGGTATATAAGACAGCAAGTTTCACAGTAAAGTGTGGTCTCTTCCACCATTCATGTTGTCTGTGTTCTTTCTTATAGATATTTCGCCGACACCAACCCCCTACTCAGAGACCCTTGGACTCTGGTGCGTGGGCTGGTCCCCCGCAGTCTTGTGTCTCAGAAATGGGCCTGCCTTGGTATTTCCGTTTTCTTTAATCACTGGCTAAAAAGTATGGCCTCTTGCACAACGTGGATGATGGATTTTTGAGGTGCAGAACCTGGGGCTCCTGTCCCTTTATACTGCTTGTAGCTGGAAATCTACAAGGTATGCCACCCTTCTTTTCCATGTGGCTTCCCTAATTTCTCCTGGGAGAAAAGTTCATGACTTCAGACTGTAACATTTTGCTGAGATCTGAAGCTGCAAATACATCAAAGCATATACACATCCACACAAGTACAAGATAAAACAATTTGCAGAGTTGTGATGCATCCATAAGTTGGTTTCCCGAGGAAAGCAAGGAGATATACATAATAGCACCAAGGTATAGTACAAATAAGTACTCTAAACACATACAAATTTGGTACACACAGGTGCATAGGATATAAGAGAAGTCAACTTTCTCTCTCTGTCCATGTCTGAATGGGAAGAAAGAAAGGAAAAAGCATTTGTCAGGATCCTAGTTTTGAGGAAGGTACTGTGGTAGGTGATTTCATATATAGCAACTTAAAATATATAGTACTATTTAAGCCACTTATTGAACTCTCTTAGCAACCTTTCAGGTAGGTGTTATTATTCCTGCTTTACAGATGAGTTACCAGGACTCAAAGAGGTAATAGATTCAAAGTTAAGTAATTTGTCTAAGGCCACACATCTAGTAAATGATAGAACCAGAATACACTTCAAGTCTTCCAGTAGGGTAGTGAGGAGAGAAGGGCATTCTTGGGCATTCTCTGTATACACACTCCCCTACCCAAAGCACCTTCAGTTTTCTAGGTTTTGCAGCTGAGAGTATTTTATACCATGCTTTGTGTCAACCTTCTCCACCTCACACTGTGAGATACTTTCACTGAAGGGATACTTAAAGGAGCAAAGGAGAAGGGATCAATATCAAATTGGCCTCTTTGCTCATCTTGGTGTGTAGAGCCAATAACTGACCCTTTTTTGTATTCCAGTTTTGATGAATGGTCCCTCCCTGCCTTGGTTACCTACCCAGCCCTCTAGGTCTTCCGTGATAGCATCCCTGCTTTGACCTCTTCTAGTCTTTTGTATGATTAGAGAGTTTTCCCAAGATAGGCCCTTCTTTCTATCTCCTGCCCTCAGGCTTCTAATTCTTTCTGCCCTTTACTTCTCAGGCCTTCTGGTATGGCTGATCCATCCTTGTGAATTTTGGCGGGAATTCAGACAATCTTTAATCTGGTATATCTCTTTGCTAATTAAAGCTTTGTTACGATGCTTATTCACCGTCTCAATCTCCATGCAACACTGATTCCCATTAGTAAATAAACATATTCATATTGTTCTGCCATCATTATATTTTGACTTATTAACACAGAGTTTCCTGGTATCCATCTTGTCCAAATTAAGCCCATCTTTGGCTCATAAATAATCATAGATACAATTTACTGATCACTTTGCATACATTATCTCAGTTAACCAACATAACAGATAGATGTTATTACCATCAGTGTTCTACAGAACACGAAATCAAGATGTAGAACAGATTTGATTTTCTGGAACCAGGCCCTGAGATAAATTAGAGATTAGCATCTGTGAAAATAAGGGGTCAGAAGCAAGACTGGGCAGAGGAAGAAGTCAAACTGATATAGGCCTGACACAACCCTGGCTGACAACCAGAAGCTCTGGGTCAAGTATTGCCCATCAGCATCCATGGGAGGCTGAAATGGCCAGCCTTTTATGCATTTTCCTTGCTCCATTACTAGATTCAGGCTGTCATGGAAAATCATGACCTTGTCCTAGGTGAGCCTCAACTGGGAAGTCCCTAAAGAAGTTTACACCTGGAGCTGTCCGCTGACTGCATTCCCCTCAGCTTAGAACAAATATGTCTCTGAACAGGGACCCAAGTGTTGGGGTCCATCCAGCCAGAAGTGCTGTGTGGCCTTTGGGACCCTGCTTCCCCTACTTGAAAATGTGTGTGCTTGACTGCTTGACCTAAGTGGAACAGAGACTGGGGTTAGTTCTCCTATTAATCATGCCACTTGGTAATCATGGTTTCAGTAACTGGGCAGATTTTCTGATTGAAACTTCCTCCCTAGTTACGGGC
>NC_043704.1:49352543-49354946 GCF_006229205.1 Suricata suricatta
TTTTTCTGGAAGTAACAAACAATGTAATCATTAGAAAAATGATGTAATCACCTATGGTATATAAGACAGCAAGTTTCACAGTAAAGTGTGGTCTCTTCCACCATTCATGTTGTCTGTGTTCTTTCTTATAGATATTTCGCCGACACCAACCCCCTACTCAGAGACCCTTGGACTCTGGTGCGTGGGCTGGTCCCCCGCACCCAAGTGGTACATCTACATGTCTACTATAGACTCTAAGAATCTAGAAAATTTATGAAAGATTCTGTAACTAATAAGTGGCAAAGATTTGGTACCAAGTCTTTGGTGACTCAAAAGTCCATGTATCCATAAATTCATACTTGGTTTCCAAGTATCCATTCAAATGACCTAACAGAATCACTTTGGGAGATTTCTTTAAAATAGAGATATGAGGGGTGTCTGGGTGGCTCAGTCAGTTAAACACCTGACTTCAGCTCAGGTCATGATCTCACAGTTTGTGGATTCGAGCCCCAGGTCAGGCTCTGTGCTGACAGCTTAGAGCCTGGAGCCTGCTTCTGATTCTATGTCTCCCTCTCTATCTGATACTCCCCTGCTCACACTCTGTCTCTGTCTCTGTCTCTCTGTCTCTGTCTCTGTCTCTCTCTCAAAAATAAATAAACAAAAAATTTTAAATAGGGATATGAGAGGAGAAAGTGGGTGATAGGCATGGAGGAGGCCACTTGTTGGGATGAGCACTGGGTGTTGTATGGAAACCAATTTGAGAATAAATTATATAAAAAAATAAAAATAAAATTGGGATATGTAGCCTCAATTCTGTGAGATTCTCATCCAATGGATGTAGAAGGGATCTGGGAATCTCACCCAGTATATAAAAAATGCCCAGACAGATACTAAAGTACAAGCACATTTGGAAACTAATGCTATCAAGAACATTGATGAGGAGAGGACAACAAGCAGAAGAGTGGAAAAAGTTTTAAATGCTGTACTACTTTTGTGGTAGAAGCTATGCAATACTTTTTATTGCATGAAAACATTGGTGCTAATCATTTTAATGTTTATTTTTGAGAGAGAGAGAGAGAAAGAGAGAGAGAGAGAGAGAACATGAGCAGGGGAGGGGCAGAGAGATAGGGAAACACAGAATCTGATGTCAGTGGTAAGACCTCTCTAGCATCTTGCATCTGTTTTGTGATTACTGTTTTTCTGACCCCCCCCCCCCAGGGTAAGAAGACTGGAGAAAGTACAGCTGCCTCATGATTCAGGAAAGCAACTGAATCTGTAAGTGAAGAATTTGCCCTCTACGTAGCTTGCAAACTAAGAAGTTTGCAAAATGAATTTTATTTATTTTTTTTTAATTTTAGAGAGAGAGAGAGCATGGGAGAGGGACAGAGGGAAAAAGAGAGAGAATCTTAAGCAGATTCCATGCTCAGTGTAGAGTCCAATGAAGGGCCCAATCCCATGACCCTGGAATCATGACCTGAGCTGAAATCAAGAGTTAGGTGCTCAGCTGAATGAGCCACCAGGTACCACTGTTTGCAAAATAAATTTTAAGAAGCCAAATTCTACTTTGCTTTTTGTCTTTCACAATAAAATTGGAGATAGACTCGTATTTTTAAAATTGTTTCTAGAGGTGGAGCTAAGATGGCGGAGAAGAAGGGAGCTCGGTAAACTCCCTCCGCACCGTTTTTCGAACTGAGAAGGATATTACGTTCATCTGAGAGAGCGGAAGGAGAAAATACGAACTCCAGAGGGAATAGAACCTCAAGGATACCTGAGTGAGTGGGGGCGAATGGGGGAGATCCGAGGACGGGCCAGCCCGGACGGGCAGGGGAGGTAAGATCCCCAGCCCAACGTGGGGCAAGCGCGCAGCGCCCGGGAGACAAAGGGAAGAGACAGAGTCGGAACGCGCTCATAGAACTGTCTCTGGGGAAGAGGCATAGAACGCTTGGCTGCGCGTGGAGACAGAAACCCACTCCATAGATAACTGCTGGGCAGCTGGAATCCCGCACCGGGGTGGCGCGAGAGAAGGAACAGCTTCCAGCCCTAAGCCATCTCCGCCGGGGAATCAGGCCCCTGTGGCGGCGAGAAGCGGCTGCTCTGGGGAAGCGCGCGCCGCGGCGGAAGCGACCCGAGCAGCGACTACGCCGGGCGCGAGCAATCCGAACCTGGTTTTGGGAACGGGACCACGGACCGCATTTCCACGGCACATCCCGCCCCCTGCACTGCACGGACTGCGCGAATTCCAGGTCCCCACAGGGAAGAAATAAGACGCGCACCGACGGGACCCTCAGCCAGGAGTCGGTGGCGCGTGGAGGCCCCGGGCGCGCGCGGGAGCTCCCAGCGGATTTCCAGGAGCGCACGGCTTCCTGAGCTGAGCTATCGGAAACTAAGAGAGTCTCGGTTTTTTGCTTTTTGTTTTCTTTCCTT
>NC_043704.1:49355046-49363888 GCF_006229205.1 Suricata suricatta
GCACTGGGTGTTGTATGGAAAACAATTTGACAATAAAATATTATGGAAAAAAAAACAAAACAAAACAATAAAAACTCATCAAATAGGTAGCCTTAAAAAAAATAAAAATAAAATAAAATTGTTTCTAAAGCACAATGCAATCCCCTTTTAAAAATGTAGTAAATTCTTAAAATTTGCACATTTAAGTAAAAAGTAATTTTTAAAGTTCATTTATTTATTTGGAGGGGGGAGGCACAGACAAAGGGAGAGAGAGAATCCTGAGCAGGCCTCATACTGTCAATGCAGAGCCCAACGTAGGGCTTGAACTCAGGAGCCATGAGATCATGACCTGAGCTGAAACCAAGGGTCAAATTCTTAACCAACTGAGCTATCCAGACGCCCCTAGGTAGGGTGCCTGGGTGGTTTTAAATAAAAAAGTACATGATTATAATGGAACGAGGGTCAGGATAGAAACGTCATTACTAGATGAGGTAGAGATTTAAAGTAAAATGGACTTGTAGCTGAGCTAAGAAATATTGGAGCCAGGCTTCTTTTATTCTTCTTCACTAGAATGAAGACAGGAGTGAGATTCTGAATGGGAGTTCTGTCTACAGCGGGTCTCCCAAGACTATAGCAGTGGAGGGATAAAGGGCAAGTCATACTGATAGAAGTAACAAAATAGATAATCTTAAAAAATATACTAGATGTTACATAAGATCTTTTCCATATGTTACCTAATTAACATGAGCTTTTTTTTATATATAGAAAAACATCTTTAAAGGAGTGGATCATAAAGGTTTAATGCTGAGATACACAAAGTATATATGACTTCTCTCTGGTTTGAGGCAATATCCTGAGATCCTTGCCTTATGGTTTACGGCTTTTGACTTCTGGGACCATTTTAAAGACATAATGAGCCTTGCCTCAGCTGCCACAGGAAGTTTGCATTCCACCTGGAGCGCCAGAAAGAAAGTTTATAAATGCTGTATAAATATTTCGTAAGATGTTTACTCAGTAAGTAATGGATGCTCTAAGATGTTCGGTACAATTGCTGTATAGTAAACTGTGGTGGCTGAAAGGCATGAATACTTCAGTTCTGACACTAGAGACAGATATGAGGAGATTACAGTACTCATTCACTGAGCTCTTTAAAGTCAGGAACAATGGCTCATTCATCTTGGTGCCTCCAACCATCACACAATGTCTGTTTAAATCAATAAATACAATGATAACTATTTTTTTAAGTTGTGTACTTAAAACCATTGAAGATTGGCCTTGTTAGAAAATCGCCAGCTTCTGGGAGAAAGACTTACAAAATCAACACCTGTCAATGAGCAGAGATGTCACCAGATTCAATTTCTCATTTGGAATCTCAAATGGGTGAATTTAATCAGCTTCTATAATTAGAAGCACAGCTAACTTGGAGAAAACAGTCCTACCTCGACCCTGAGCTATCTGGTCTTAAACTTTTCCATTTGTTTCTTTTATTATTATTTCTATTCAATTTCATCCAGACAATAACCACATGAAGAATGTTGAAAATGGAAGTTTTCTTTCACTGATATTCAAGATATCATTTATCTCGGAACTTTATTTAGAGAGAACATGGAGCTAATATTCATGATGGTCTTGTTCCATTGATATTTAACTATAGATTAAAGACATTTGCCCTTCCCTCATCTGTTGAGGAAGAGCTTCCTGTCACTCACATTCTCCATAACCTCAGAGAAATCACTGGTGTAATGACAATAAGCATTCTCATCTTGCCATGACATGATGTTTGGAAAGAAAATCTAAAACCTTTTACATAAAAGAAGTTTTGTAATCTAATGCTATAAAACAAAAGAAGCCATACTTACCATAGGTACTTTTTACCATGAATTTCCTGAACTTAATTTGATTGAAACCTCAACCTAAAGATTGCAACAGTATAGATTTCTTTAAAGTTTGATTTTTTCATGTCACTGAACATGAGAAAAACCTCAATGTGGGGCAAAAAGGGTGGTAAGCAGAAGGAAAAGTTAAGGACTGAGCTGCTTTCAGATCATAGTGTTTGAAAATGAGAAGCTGATTTGACATGAAGCAAAAACCACAGAATAGAGTACCACGTAATTTTTCTGCTCACTTTGTTTGACAAACTTATTCAAGTTCTTCCTACTCTCTTCTGCCGCCTCCTTGCTCTTCTGTATTTCACAGATGTCACTGAGGTAAGTAACCTGGTCCAATACTGAGGAATTCAAGGGAGGAAGAGAAGTCTACTGGAGGTTTTCTATCCCTGATATGCACAGGAAATGAAGAAATCGCCTGGCATGCCTGGAAATAAGAAATTGTTCTGGGTGCTCTTCCTAATCCCACATCTGGGCATCAGGAGTATCAATGGTAAGGCACTTACTTAGATAATGTCTTACTGTATTTCCCAGGGGGTGTTGGAGGGAATAATTTTGCTTGCCGATGTTAGTAGGATGTATATTTCTGTTAAGTGGATAATGGTAGGTGAAACCACATAGTGAAGTTTGCTCCGTGAGCATATTCTAGAACATCAACCAAATAAGAACATGGGTTTCAAGTCATGGCTTGGCTGATTTTCTTAAAAACCATGTTCTGATCAGGGTCACTTTGGTGGCTCAGTTGGTTGAGTGTCCGACTCTTAATTTCGGGTCAGGTCATGATCTCACAGTTCGTGGGATTAAGTCCCGAATTGGGATCTGCACTGACAGTGTGGAGCCTGCTTGGGAATCTGCCTCTCCTCCACTCACAATATTTTTTTCTCTCTCTCAAAATAAAACTTAAAAAGACAAGAACCATGTTCTGATAGTAAGGAAAGAGAATTGGGCAAATGTTATAAATAAAGTACAGATTTATCACTATTCTTAGCAAAAATGCTCCGGATGCTGTCCTGATGGTGACTAAATAGCTGTTCTTTTCCAAACTGAAGCAAGCAGAGTGCTATAGTGTTCAGTGGGGTATGTGTTGGATAACTGGGGATAATCCTGGCTCTGTGGTTACTCCTGAATAATGTCACCAAATAACGTTGTGCTTTTTGTTTCAGTGGGGTGTGTGCCAGGAGAATACTGAAAGAGCAAATGCTCAGAAATCTAGGATCAGAGCATTCTGTCATTGCTTCCATTAGGCTGAAAGAGAATGGTTCCTACTTGTGTGTCATATGACATAGAAAACAGTTTGGGTTCTTCCTAGATGGGGTTCTTCTGCAAAGATTTTATGTAGGCAAAAAAGCAATGTCTTCCTCTGGTGAGTTCCTTTGCTCCCTTACATTGGAATAGGGGTCCCTATATTGGAAAGGCTATAAATAGCTAGCAGGCATTTCTGATGTTCTCTGGTCTGATTGTAAATATCCTGCCTTATTATCCTCGCAAATACACATACTTCTATTTGAGTGTGTGCCATGGTTTTAAACCAGTAAATATGGTCACGAAATCCTACAGAAGGTCATCTTAAATTCTGGAACAGCATGGTTTGGAATTTGTCTCCATGATGCTAGGATGGCTCACAACCAGGTGCAAAATAAAAATTCCCAGTCACCTAAACACTTTCATGTGTGCAAATATTTGGTATTTGGTATTATGTTGATGGGGTGCTTAGATGGCTGGCTGGGTTTTTTGCTTTCCATCAGATGCCTAAAATCCCAGTTATAACTGGAACCAAATATTAAACAGAATCTGGGACGCCTGAGTCGCTCAGTCAGTTAAGCATCTGACTTCAGCTCAGATCATGATCTCACAGTTTGTGGGTTTGAGGCCCATGTCAGGGTCTGTGCTGGCAGCTCAAAGCTTGGAGCCTGCTTTGGATTCTCCCTCTCTCTCTCTCTCTCTCTCTCTCTCTCTCTTCTTCCCCCACTCATGCTCTCTCTCTCTCTCTCTCAAAAATAAATAAACATTAAAAAAAACAGAATTTATACCAATTTGAGGAACACATAGAAAAAGGGAGCTCTGTAAACTTTGTCTGCCCCATCTATCAGACTGAGAAGGACATTACTCTCATCTGCAAGAGCGGAAGGAGAAAATACGCACTCCAGAGAGAAGAGAACCTCAAGGATACCTGAGTGAGTGAGTGCGAACTGGGGAGATAGGAAAATGGGCCAGCCTGAGAAGGACAGGGAAGGCAGGAGCCCCAGCCCAACACGGGGCAAACGCACGCGGAAGAGACAGAGAGACTGAACACGCTGGTAGTACTGTCTCTGGGGAAGAGGTAAAGAATGCAGTTGCTTGGAGAGAGAAGCTCACTCCATAGATAACTGCTGGGTAGCCCAAATCCCAAACCTGGGTAGTGCAAGGGAAAGAACAGCTTCCAGCCTTGCGCCATCTCAGCGGGGAGTCAGCAGCCAAGGTGGCGGCAGCGGTGTCAGGGGCGCTCACTTCGACCTCGGTTTTGGGAGTGGGAGCTCGCACCTCATTTCCACAGCGCATCTCGCCCCCAGTATTGGCCAAGCGAATCCTGAATCCCGGGTGCCAACAGGGAAAAAATTGCCCCCACCTCTTGGTGATCCTGGCAGGGAGTTGGCGGCGGTGGAGGTCTGGACTCACACTCAGGCTGCAGGAGCTCCGAGCTCATTTCCAGCAGCTCCCGGTGCCTCGGGCAACAGCTGCTCACTCATTCCTCCCCCAACAGGATTGCGATCCCGGCTGGGGGTTGGGTCTGTGACTGCGCGCACTTCACCTCCTGCTGCGCATCTCGCCTCAGGCAGGGGCAGCCAAAATTCCTGCCTGAGCCAAGACAAACTGATTCCTCCCCCTAAGAAGCCAGCCACCAAAGCAAATACATCTCATTTGTGGTAGCAAAAAGTGCATGGACTGTAACATTGAACCGAGGCGGGCCTGGAAAATACAACTCATCTCAACCCCGCCACAAGGAGATCGGACTCATTAGAGTGGCCTACAGTGCATAGTTCACTGGAGCTTGGCGGGCCATCATTGTACTCTCTGCAGACACCAAGACAGAGCCTCTGAGAGCAGCCTCCGACCTATCACAACAAACCACGCCCATCCACAAGGGGCAGCTGCTGGGTTTTTTTTGGTTTTTTTGTTTTTGTTTTTGTTTTTTTATAATTTTTCTTTTTATTTTTTCCTTCATTTTTTTCTTTTCTTCTTTTTACGTACATATTTTTATTATTATTACTTTTTTCTACTTAATTTTTAAAAAATTTTTACTCCGTATTTTCCTTTCTCCTTTCTCCCTTTTTTTTACCTTCTTGCAATCCAGATATATTCTCCTATATCTCATCCCTACCTCTCCCCTCAACTGGTCATACACTTTTAGACTGTCCACTGTCCTTTGTTGTCTCTGACCTCCTTTCTTTTTTCTTTTTTTTTCTTTTCTTCTCTTCTTTTCATCTCTTTCCTCTCCATTTTCTTTCTTTTCTTTCCCCCTTTTATTGTGTTTGTTTGTTTGATTTGTCTATGTGTTTGTGTGTTACTGTTCCCTCTGTGTTTGTCTGTCTGTTTGCCTTCTTTGGGTTACATCAAGAATCAAACCAAAGTGTGCATGACAGTGACTCCCAAATATTGCTGAGTAGGGAAATAAAATATTCAAAGGCACAACAAGAGAAACTGAGAGACACCATTAAAAGAATATTTCCTGAAACGACAGGCCCTGGACAGTCAAGAAACCTCCTTTAACAGAGAAATATTAACAGGTGAACTGTGCACAATGAGCTTTCTAAAGGTGACAAGAGACAGAAAACTAGCAAAAATGACAAAACGAAGGAACTCTCCCCTGAAGAACCTCCAGGAGGAAGTCACGGCCACAGAACTGCTCAAGGCAGATCTAGACAACAAACCGAATCAAGAATTTAAAAAACTTGTCATAAAATTAATCGCTGGGGTTGAGAAAAGCATCAAAGAATCAACTGAGACAATGACTAGGCACTTTGAAGAACACATAAACTATCCTTTGTGGAATGGAGTAAGAGCATTTTCAATGATATTTCACCCTGGGAGGTGGACACAACTTCTATTTCTTTCCCAATATGCTTACAAAACCATAATGGGTGTGGGCCTGGGTTTGGTTACTGGCTCTGCCCATTACTGTGTACCTTGGTTAAGGTTCTTTTACTCTCTTATTCTTCATTTCCTCATTTGTAAGATAGCGATAATAATTGTTCCTAAGTTATGGGTCTATTGTGAAGACTATAAATGCATTAATATGGGTGAAATATCTAGTATAAAAAGTCCACTAATGAAAGCTGATAAATGTTAATGGTGTTTTTGCTAATATTATTTTCACCAAGCAAACCTCCCAAAATTCAGTTAAATGGCAAATAAATGTTAACATTATCTTTTGAAGTAGTTGAGCTTTTAAAGCTAAATAAAATGAAAAAAATGAAATATATTGCACAATATGTTTAGCCCCTACTATAGTGGATCCAATTATTTGGAAAATGAAATAGAAAGCCTCAGACTGAGCGCCTGGGTGGCTCAGTTGGTTAGGCATCCAACGTCAGCTCAGGTCATGATCTCGCGGTTCCTGACTTTGAGCCCTGCATCAAGCTCTGTGCTGACAGCTCAGAGCCTGGAGCCTATTTCAGATTCTCTCTCTCTCTCTCTCTCTCTCTCTCTCTCTCTCTCTCTCTGCCCCATCCCCCACTTGCTCTGTCTCTCGGTCTTAAGAATAAATAAAAACATTAAAAAATTGTAAAAAAGAAGAAAGATTCAGACAAAGCACCAGCCAGGGACATTATAAATCAGTTGATAGATTGCAGCATGACTTGCACTACATTTAAGATACAGATTGAGAAAAATGATGACATTATTCTACCAGACAGAGCTTAAGGCACTGTTTCTTAAAACCACATTCATTTTAACCTATATATTTTGGGCATTTCCTGTGATTTACTGAATTCTTTACACTGGCACAGTTTCAAAATGCTTAAAAATAATTTTTATAGAAGCGACTGGGTGGCTCAGTTGGTTGGACAGCTGACTTCAGCTCAGGTCATGATCTCACGATTGATGGGTCTGAGCCCTGAGTCAGATTCTGTGTCTCCCTCTCTCTCTGACACTCTTGTCTTTTTCTCTCTCTCAAAAATAAATAAAACATTAAAAATATATAAAAAATAATATTTATATATTTCTTTCCATCCACTTAAAAGCAATATGAGATTGGTGTACCTCTTCCCAGGAATGAACCTGTGTCTATTAGTAAGGTTGAAAAAAATGAATGTTTAAATGTCTGTTTAAAATTCTTTTTTATAATAAAATCATGCTTGCTTGCTTTTTGTGTTTCTCAAAAACAAATTAGAGGGAACGCTGCCTCTTGGTATCTGGGTATGATTTCTGTCCTGATGAAAGTAATAAAGGTGTCAGCACCTTCCCTTCATGCACAGATGGGCAGATTGTACTGAAAAGAACTAGGCTACAGGTGTAGATGCATGCTCCATGGTGCGGGTCCAGCTATGAGGCTTTGGACCGAGGATTCTGTCTTCAAGCAGGCAGGAGAACTGCAGGTAATATCTGGACATTGCTTGGCACTATATATGATCTGACATGAAGACAGTAGTAAATCTCTGATTGCTCTTTATTGTGATTTAAAAAAAAAAAGCCCTAACTAGTCTAGTACCAGGGACACTTAACCTTCCATTGAGAACCCAATAGTTAGGGCCAAGTCTCCATCTGGCTCTTCCCTGTGCCCTCTTTCTCCTTCATCGTGATAGTTCAGGGTGGCCCATGGATCTGCACCCTACAATCGCACACAGATCGTGCTGCTCCACCACAAACGGGCCCTATCCTTGTGTTCAGGCAGAAACAGGGCAGAAGGTGCTCAGCACCTGTCTATCATTTTTTGAAGTTTCTGTTTTGTAACATAGTGTCTTTTTCAGACTTATTTCTATGGCTCTAGCTAACTCTTCCTATTGAAACAGGTACAAGGTATACTAGAAATAGAAATCCGTCTTCTGCCAAATGCCTATGTACTGTTATCACCAAAATGTCTGCCACGCTTTTAGGTAAATGTCTAGGAATCTATTCTGCAGCTAGAGGACTTCATGGATTAAGGCATGAAAAGATTAACTCCTGTGCCCATAAGAGCCTTGAATAGACTCTCCTAACACTGATAAGCTCTTTAATTAATAGTTCCTTCATCTGTCCTGCTATCAAAATTTTCTCTATTGTAGTACTAAAGTCAAATGCTGGTTATCTTGCTTCACTGGGGCTTTCCTACTTAATTTTCCTTATTTGTGAGTTTCCTCTTAAGAGTTCAGAATTGTTGGGGCTCCAGGGTGGCTCGGTCGGTTGAGCACCCAACTTCAGCTGTGGTCATGATGTGGAGGGTCATGAATGAGAGCCCTGCCTCCACCTTGCTGCTGTGAGTGCAGAGTTCACCTGGGACTCTCTGTCCTCTCTCTCTGCCCTCGCCCTCCCTCTCCCTGTGCACACACTCTCTCTCAAAAGTAAATTAGAAAAAAAAGAGCTCAAAATTATTGAAGGCAAAAATCACAGGCATTCATAGTCAGGCTTAAAAATTAAGTCCATCTTTGGTGGTGTTTCTTGAAACACAGTGGCAGAGTGGTGAGGATCAGGAACTTCAGAGCCAGACCTTCTGGATTACTGTCCCATCTCTGCCATTTCCTGGTCCTGTACTTGTAACCTTTCTGGTTCCGTTTCCCCATCGAAATATTGGGGACAATATTGAGACTGATCTTTTAGGATTTTTGTGAGTATTAAGTGAATTAACTCTGTAAAACACTTAGAACACATTAATTTTAACCTTTATATCTTGAGGATTTCCCATGATTTCCTTGATGCATCATTAAGTGTTGTGTACATTTAGCGAATAATGTTTTCTTTTTCTTTTAGCCCAAAATTTAATTAGCTTGATAATTCTCTTAAAGTAGTATTGGGAGACCATCTCT
>NC_043704.1:49363988-49373659 GCF_006229205.1 Suricata suricatta
AGTGAATTAACTCTGTAAAACACTTAGAACACATTAATTTTAACCTTTATATCTTGAGGATTTCCCATGATTTCCTTGATGCATCATTAAGTGTTGTGTACATTTAGCGAATAATGTTTTCTTTTTCTTTTAGCCCAAAATTTAATTAGCTTGATAATTCTCTTAAAGTAGTATTGGGAGACCATCTCTCATTTGGAGTTGAGAAAAGTTGTCTATAAATTCCATATCGCTGTCTATGATCATCCACAGTTACCAAGAAATAATAATAAGAGTTTGGTAGTCATGTGAGTTGAGTTATATTGTGTCAGCACGCTGTTCAGTCATATGTAATATACTTCACTTTTCTAATAGTTCCCATTCCCTTCCATCCAAATAAGCTCAATATTATCCACCTAGCCTCTCATGGTTATGGACTCTGGTTTACATGCTTAGCTCTGTGGAAGAAATTCCTGTGTGCATGTGTCTTTATGTACACATGCAGGGCTATCATTTTCATCTGCTCAGAATCTAAACATGTATAATTTGAGGTTCACTTTGAACAGAGTCCAGGAGAACATTGGAAGGGCCATCGGTGTCAGTCATAGGGAAACCTCCGATTTAGCTGGTAGAGCTAACTTCTCCTTTTCTCCTTCTGGTTAGCCGTACTTATGTTGTGAGAACAAACGAGAACTCACATATATCACAAATAGCTCATTGTCCTGAAGCGGCTATAAGGCAGGCTGGGACATTTAGGTTCTAGCTGGGTGGTCATGGCCCTCTTTCATTTTCTTTGACCATATTAAAGGAGGAGAATTAATCTTGGGGGACTATTGGCAGTTTCTGCTCACATGGATATTGTTAAGTATCTTCTTGGGCTTTGAAAAAGCCAGTGAATCTCAGTGTGATCTCTGGGGTAGGGTGCATTAGGAAGCTGGGGAAGTACCTGGGAAAGAAGTAAAGATGGACTTTCCGAGTGTCTTTGGAGTAACATATGACGCCCACATACTCTGAGCATCACAAGTAACTACATTATCACTGAAGGAAATATTTAGAAATGCTTATGTTGGTTTCTGATACATTGACAAATCTCTCTTTGACACTACTGGTCATGGCTTCTAAGTATGCTCCAGGCTTTTTATGCATTGATTTTCTTCCAGAAGGCACTGTGATCAAGGTGGAGGGTCTAGCATTTTGAAGGAAATGCCACCTGAAGCAGGCAGTCAAAGTCTTCTAGAACTGTTCTTTCAGTTATCAGTTTGAGTCATTGTTCTTTAGGGCTCATTAATCTGGCTAAAACATTTGTTACTCCAGAGAGAGGGTTGCAGAATTGGCCAACGAACACTGCACTAGATACTCATTCTTGTCAAATAGGGTGGGCAAGACTCTGCAGAAATGGAACATACATGAATCCTTTGGCTAGGGAGACAAAGTCAGTGACAAAGGGACATTTGTCACCTGGTAGAGATTTAATGGGGAAGTGCTGAGAGAAATCTTGGAAAAGTTTCCATCTTCAATGGTATTTTTACTTCCCACTTTTGGTAAGGCTGGCCTTGGTGGTTTGTATAATCCAGTAGGAGTTCATCTCTCATATGAAAGGACATTTTCCTATAGGATATACTGCCTTTTATTTGTCTATTATATTTGTTTGCCCAATGTATGTATCAGTCATTATGCATCACTGCTGATCCTTGAATGCAGTTGGAAATAACTACTCAGAGCAGAGGCCCTTAGGGCAGACCTTCTGGTTTCCATCTTATCTCTGTCACCTGTAGGCTTTGCTCAACCTCTGTGTCCCTTTCCTAAAGAAATCATAATACCTGGTATTTATTGCTGTTTATTACAAGCCACGCATAGTGCTAAGAACCCTTCCTGTGTGTTCTCATTTACTTCCCCACTACTCTGGCAGGTAAGAGCTCATGCTGTGGAGGTAGCCAGGCCTGGGCTCAAGTCCTGGTCCTGGCTCTGCCTCCCACCAGCTGGTTGTCTTGAGTAAGTGGCTTGGCTTCTCTAATACTTGGTGTTTTCAACTTAAAAATAAAGATACTAATGTTAAGGAGCAAATGAAACAATATACATAGGGTACCTAAAAGTGAATAGCACATAATAAGATTTCCAAAATATGAGCTAGATCCCTATCTTCCTCCCATCTGGAGGATCTAGGATGAGTCTGCAACACTTGGTAATGCAAGGTGCATGTGCTTGTGGACAAGCAGCAACGAATGCGAAGCAGTGATCCTGGAGGTGACTCACACTATCCAGGTGCTACCGGACGTGATGATCACCGAAGCTCTCTGTGGGTCCTGTCCTCTCAAGGAGAGAGAATGGAACTGGTACTTTGTAAGTTTTGCCAACTGTTAGACAAAGCTGGCAAATACTAAAATGACTATTTTAAGACAAAACAATTTTATAATTATCCCACACTAGATAAAACCAAGCGATATATGGCTTAAAGTCTCAAATTGCTCAATAAAACTAGATCAAAGCGATAGTCTTCAGATTTTCCTTCAAATAGTCATATCACACAATGAGATTTAGCCCTAGAAGAAATTGCCTCAAAGTGTGCTAAATAAATACCACATGAAAGCAAACTTACCGAATGTTTTCACATATTCGTATAACATGATTTTTAAAGAGGAAATAGTAGTAGAGATGACTGTGAAAACGCTCTCAATTTTCTCATTTCTTGTCTTTTGCTTTTTAAGCAAAGGGAATATATATGGATTTTGTACTATGCATATTCTCGTTGTGAAGTTAATTCCTTAATTATTTCCAGTTCCATTTTTGCTAAAGAAACTTTATATTATATGAGTTCTCTCTCTCTCTCTCTCTCTCTCTCTCTCTCTCTCTCTGTCTCTCTCTCTCTCCCTCTCTGCATGTCTACTTGTTTGCATGTGTGTGTTTGGACAGGGAAGAGATGCCTATCTCCATCTGAAGATGAGTATCACCCAGTATCCACAGAGAAGAAGAAAAACCTGAACCGCAATTCTGTACTACTTCTGTGTCTTCAATCTGTATTACTCTGCATGTTGTTTGTCAGGTAGATATATGTGAGTAGCTTTCATCTTGTGGTAGCGACTGAGGCTCAGTCAGTTTTCATCTTATCCCTGGGATCACGTTTACTTAGATCACCAATCGTCTCTCTTTACAACAGGAGCTCTGTTCTCACACTGCATGCATACAGTAAGTTTCCTGGGTATTCCTAGAATTTCTGGGAATATCTGACCTATGCCGTGATTGTTTACCAGAGAGTTAAAGTAACAAGTTCAATCAACACTACATGACACAACATTAAAACAGTGGTGTCTATATGAAGTGGCACCTCATTTCATGTCACCACATTTCTGATTTTCTGAGGCTATGCCAGCCAGCTAGCTTATGATGGGAACTATGCCACGTGGGCTTTCTGATGCCGTGCATGGGATTCCTTAGGCGTCCAAGTGGCGATCCTTCAGAATCTTTGATGTGTGATCACATGGCTGCTGTTGCTGTGAATGAATTGGCCTTGACCTTGTTCATTCTGCTGCCTCAGGAGGCCCCCAAACTCATACCAGTTTGTATGGGAAGAGACACTTGTTTCCCTTCCCTGTGGTCATCGGAACTCCCCTGCCATCCATCACTCTGGCCCTCGAAAGGAAGGCAGATTGTACCACCGTGGCCCTCTGGAGGCTTGTTTTCCTCCTAAATCTGAAGACTTTTCTCCTTTTGTAGCCACCTCCCTGCCATGTGTCTGACGTTTTTGTTTTTTCATGTTTGTCTATCACAGTATCTTCAGACAGAAGCTAAAATCCTGCTCCAGGCCACAGAAAATGATCAGTGTATTATACCCTTCATAGCCATTGTAGTTTTCAAAAATTATTTATTATGCTTAACTTTGTCTTAGGTCAAATTAAGGCAGCCCGCATTTTTTACAGTCATTAATTTATTTCAGTAAATGTAACGATTTTGAGCTTTTCATGCATATGTAAGAATTTTTCCATGGAGAAAGAGTGAATCTCAGTTGGGATTTTCTTCATGATAATACGTATAATCAAGGTACATGGTCTTTGAAAATAAGAACTAATCACTTCATGTAAGATTCATAATCGCAAAGCTCTTGTTTTGTTTTTTAAAAAGCTAATTGAATTCTCTACCCTCTCTGGCTCCTGATGGTATCCACACCTGCAGTTACACTTGCTCGGCTGGAAGGTACTGGCCCGTGCAGTTGTCTGTGGCTGGCACACCTTTCTGCTTGGCTGAATCTAGGTGTCTGGATGACCACAGAGTATCACTTGTTAAGTATTTTGAATATAACCCCTGAGTGGACCTACATCAGGCCTTCTCACACTGTATACATGGAAGGTCTAATTTTTCTTTAATGGTTATAACGTAACCACGTTGGGGTATATTGAGATGCTCTTCAGCTTCGTGCCTCATAGGCCACCTTTGTAAGGACTCAGAGGTGTCTGCTCTGCACCCTTAGTGCATAGAAAGCATCAGTAAGAGGTGTGAACAGGAAATTTTTCTCCTCCTGTGCTCTCTTTGTTCGGTCTGGGCTACATCATGCCTTCTTCCTTTCATACGTTTTCTAAGACTACCTCCTCCTGCAGAGACAGGTACTACCTCATCAGGAGAGTGGTGGCCCTGAGAGGAAGATGGATGCATACACACATGTAATTATAAACGAATGCAGCCTGCCATACAACGGCATGGGACATTCACGGAGTAGGGGGATGTCAAGTGACTTGGGTTGCTGGAGGATGGGGGCATTGAGTTTGCATAAGGAAGCAGGGGCTAAATTTCATTTGATCAAGCCTGGACACTTCCTGCAGGTGTTGAAGAGTCTCTGGAGGGTTGTAGACACAAATCTTCCCATTGGACTTTAATTTTAAGAATGCAAACTGTGGGGCACCTGGGTGGCTCAGTCGGTTAAGCTGATTCTTGGGATCAACTCAGGTCGTGATTTCAGAGTTCATGGGTTTGAACCACCTGCCTCCTTCAGGCACCACTCTGACAGTGCAGAGCCTGCTTGGGTTTCTCTCTCACTCCCTGTCTCTCTCTGCTCTCCCCCACCCCTCGTAAATAAATAAAAACTTAAAAAAAAAAAGAATGCGAACTGTGACAATGATGTGGAGAATAAAAAGGGTGGGGTGGGGAACAAGGCCAAGTTTGGATTGTAGAAGACTAGTTGGTGGGCCATGACAGTAATCCATATGAAACAAAATTAGACCCAAATTAAGGTAGTGTCATAGAAACAAATTTGAAAGACATTTCAGATGCTGAATCAACTTAACGTGATAACTGATGGAATGGGGCTGGAAGGAGGAAAGAACCAAAAGGGTTCCCAGGTTCAGGCCATGTCATAGGTAGGTGAGGGTTTCATACTGTGATAATAGAAGATGGGCCAGCTTTGCCCCAGGGTGGGTTTGGGGCTGGAGGGGATTCAACCTCCTCCTTGAAGTCTTTCCTGATTGACCTAGCCGGAAGGCTCTCTCCTTGAAAATTTGAAAGCTCTGAGGAATTGTATCTTTTCCAGGATAACAACAACAAAAAAGATCTGAAGGGAAAATTGAAGAGCCATGGAAGTCTCTTTTTGCATTACCTCTGCACTAGAAACTGTCAGTTACTGAGTAATAATAGTCAGGGGGATGTCCACACCCCTGGGTGTGGGTGATAAGGGGACATTATTTGTTCAGAATTTGAAAAACAAATAAAGGTACTTTTAATTATCACCATGTACCAGCAATTCTGACAATATGAGTGATAAAATATTCTTCCCCCTTGTAATATCTTTGTTCTAAATTCTGAATAATTACTTTAAATAATATGCATGTAAATTTCAAATTGGCGCGTTTTTGGGACTTCCCTTTTGATAAACATTGCATCCTACATGAAAGCTAAATCAGAGCACTTCCCAGTGGTAAGGCTGGCTCTGGACACATACAAATTCCTGTGTTCATTTCATGAATAAATTTTAACACTCAGAATTGCTGGAGCTTGCTCTAGCTGCTTGTGTCTCTGATCCCTGTGAGACTCCATATTCCTTTATTTCCCGAGTAGATTTTAAATAAACAACAATATCATTGTGATTATGAAACTAAAGAAAAGAACGTGAGCCATCTCATTGTTTTCATACTATCCAACTACATTGAATATTTATTTATTTAAAATCTAAAACAATGAGGGGAGTCTAGGTGGCTCAGTCAGTTGAATGTCTCACTCTGGATTTTGACCCAGGTCACGATCCTAGGGTCATGGGATTGAGCCCCGTGTTGGGGCTCAATGCTACACATGAAGCCTGTGTGGGACTCTTTTTCCTTCTTTCTCTTCCCCTGCCTCACTCATGTTCTCTTTCTTTCTTAAAATTAATTAATTGATTGATTGAATCTAAAACAAGGAGTTCCAACTGTGCAGTATAATTTGCTTCCAGGTTTTGAAGTTTAAGATTTCATGTTTTATTGATTATTATCTATACAACCGCAATGTATTTTTCTCCAAGTGTTGTTTTATTTATTTTTGTAAAAAAAATTAAGTATTTATTTGAGAGAGAGAGAAAGAGAGAGAGAAAGAGAGAGAGAGAGAGCACCCCAGCGGGGAAGGGGCAGAGAGAGAGAGAGAGATACAGAATCCAAAGCAGGCTTCAGGCTCCAAGCTGTCAGCCCAGAGCCCAACTCGGGGCTCTGACCCACAAACCACGAGATCATGACCTGACTTGAAGTCAGTTGCTTAACTGACTGAGCCACCCAGGCACCCCCTTCAAGTGTTGTTTTAAAATTAAAGAATGAATCAAAATAAAACTTAACATTCAGGGTACAATTTAGTAATTGCCTAAATTGTATCTTTTGTAGAATGTTAGTTTTAATAAAATTCATTTATTAGTTACTGGAAAATTATTTATACAAACTACCATATCAGACAATATCAACGTTCACACTGTTTAAGTAGTTACAAAATTATTAAATAGATAGCCGTGCATTTTTTTAATATTCTAATATTTTAAAAATATTTTTAACTTGCATGGTTTTATATAGGAAGTTATAGGAATATTTCTTTTTTGACCATTTTATCATTTGTTTCATTTCGTGGTTTCTGAAAACACTTCTTCATTTCGAGGAGGAGGCTGTTAAAAATGATGCCCTCTGGGCATCAAATACGCTCGAAATACCCTGGGCGTGGAGTATGCATGCTATTCTAAACAGTCGTGGTTTCCGTAAGCATCTTTATAATGTAAGTCTTCCTAAACTTAGGGTTCCTTCAGAAGGAGCACTTCATCATAGGAAAAACTGAGGTAAAAGAAATTCCATTCTTTTACTGCATATGTTTATTTGAATTATTTTTAGCATTGAAAATTCCCTATGTATTAGTATGAATGTTTGAGAATAACATCAGGAACAATTAATGTTGGCCGATATATCCCAGCCCAAAGCAACTGTGATCTTCACCTGTCTTTAAAAAAATAATTGTTTTGTAAGGATGCAGGTGGAGGGGGGGGAGGGGGAGGCAAAATGTGAGTCCTCACCGGGACGAAGGCGAAGTGTAATTATCTGTTTGCTGTGCATCTAAGTGTAATTTTGATTGTGACTCTGACTGACAGGACATGGGACAATCTACTTCAAACCCCTAGATCTTTTTTGCAGGAACAAATGGCCGAGCTTCAATGTTGGATGGCCAGAAGATGGAACCTTCGAACCCTGGTTAAAATCTTTTCTTTCTCCTAGGATCCTAGCGGCAAAAATTATCCACCACCCGAGAAACCAGAAGTATTGGAGCTCTTCAGTAACATATCTGGCTTCCCCTCCCTCTCTTTATTTTTGCACCTATTTGGGTGTGATATGCCTCCCAGCCTCAGGGGCTAAGAGCAAAAGGCACTCCCAGGGACATCTAGGTCTTAGGAACTGGGGAGGCACTCTTGTTTTTAATGCCACCCTGAAAATGGCGCCAGTAATCTGTAAAAGTCACCTGTTAGAACCTCCGGAGGTAAGCTAGTTTATCATCTGAATTTTAAATGCACATGTGCTTTTGTCTGGGGTATTAAGTGGAAGCCTGTAGTCATGACTTCCTGCCCCAAGGCCACACCGAGATGTCGGTCGGCCCTTTAGTAAATCTGTAAACCTCTGTTTTGTGGCCACTTCTGTACTTGTTTCTCCAGTTGTTATTGTCATTGTTTTTGGTCTTGTCTGTGAAAAGTCTATGGGAGGAAATGTGGTAACCTCTGGTGTGTATGTGAGTGTGAGTGGGCAGCTCGGTCTGGCTTGCCTGCTGAGTTTGAGTCTGTGGCTCCATGGGTGAGCATCCTTAAGATCCCCAAAAGCCTACGGGACTGTGCAGAGAAGGAGACCTTGTTGGTCTGGCTGAGATAAAATCATACTGAAGGGAACACTGACTTCCTGTATTCCTCTGCCTTGTAGAAGTGAGGGCTTCTCCCTCATTTCCCAGGTTGAAAACTAAAAGTTTAAAACTGGAAACTCTCCTTCTCTGCCCTCCTTGCTCTCCCTTCCGCCATTCTTCTGTACCACCTGGGTGGGGAAGGGCCGGCCTGCATAACTGACTCAGGCCATTAAAGGGTAGCCCCACCTTCCTGAGCTCCCTGAATACTCTAGAGGAGATTTAGCCCACATCCACTGGGTGGGGATAGGCCAATCTGCATAAATTGCCGGAGGCAATGGGTTCTCCCTCTGTCCTAGGTGAGAAGAAACAAAGGACTGCAAAAGTCAGGTTTTTGCATCAAATTTCCAGGTCAAAATTAACTAGGGAACAAAGTGTCTCACATGGCTGATCCAGTGTTTGAATTAATCTAAGTCTGTTGGCTTGCTTGTACCTGGGTTTGATACAGTTCAAATAAGTTCCTGTTAAGTAAGAATTAATTTGGTCTGTCTCAGTTTTCATGGGTAATTATTAAGGTTTTGTTTTGATAAATTAAGATGGAATTGATTGGCTGTCTAATAAGATAAAAACTAAAAGCCACAACTAGTGATTGGTATATTGGTATAGGATGAGGTCTGTAGATGCCTGTGCTTTTTGACTTGTGGCAAAACAACTGGGGATATTTGAAACTGTTAAAAAGCTGCTTTGCACTTAATTGGTTTATAAAATTTCCATCTAAGAAAAGTTCTGGTATAAACATCTTTCAGTTAGTTACTAAATCCTCAATTGGAGACTAAAGGTTCAGACTGATGGGGAAAATAAGAAAAGCAACCCTATATGCAGGAAATTGGGGATGTGTAAGAAAAATATAAGAAACAAAAGTACATTTTTGTTGAAGGTAAGAGAAAGTAATTTTGTCTTAGACGAGACTAGTTGTTTGTAGAGAAACGGCTTTGGGGAAAAAGTTTAAAGGCAAAGGAAAGTTGCCAAAGGTTCCTGTAGGGAAATCATTGAAAAGAAATTTTATGTGTAAGGTTAAGATAAATAGAATATTATAGGTATGTTGGTAACAAATTTCCCAGTATTCAAATGGTAGAGAAATCTTTTGGCCAATTAGGCCCTTTCATTTAGGATGCCAAGTTACTTAAAAAGTACTGTTGTATAGGTTATATTGTATGGGTAAATGCTGCAACTGCTCACATATATATGCAGTCCCTAAAGTTTTAATGTCTGGATATAAGATCATTACTTAACACCTTTAGTAATCAAAATATTAAGTGTCACTAAATTTCTTTGTCAAATTGCATCATAATGAACTCTTGTCAAATCTTTAGCAATGTCCATTTCTAAAA
>NC_043704.1:49373759-49379787 GCF_006229205.1 Suricata suricatta
CTCTCTCCCTCCTCCGTTCCCCCTGGTTCTCCATTAGGTCTCTCTTGTTTTCCTGCTAGACCTATGAGTGCAAACATATGGTTTCTGTCCTTCTCTGCCTGGCTTACTTCACTCAGCATGACACCCTCAAGGTCCATCCACTTTCCTACGAAGGGCCATATGTCATTCCCTCTCATTGCCATGTAGTACTCCATCGTGAGAGGATGATATTTAAAATGGGGGTCACACCTTTCCAAAAGACTTAAAGGTGGCATTCACAGATATACAACTAAACAAAAAGTTCAGCCCCTATTAAAGTTTCAGGTATCTCTCTGGAGTTAAGTGGACAGACTCAGAAAAAACCCTTAACCTGGTGAGGTGATCCAGATCCAGTCGATCAGCTTGAACTGATCCTCAAAAAGACTCTGACTCCAGGGATCTCCAGCCCTGCTCCAGCCACACCCTGGAAGCTGGTTGGTCTAGCACAGCAGAAGCCTGAGAAATCACTGGCCCAGTAAAATAAACTGTCCTGTCTCTTTGCCGTCGGACTGGCAAATGTTGCCCCAAAAAGCTGGAGAAACAGCAAAAGTTCCTGATAGGATGTTCTGTTGGTATTAATTGCCTCTGATCTGGGCATGGAATTTTACTTTTATGCCAATAGCTCAAGAATTGTACAGGATAGTCTAGCTGTGGTTCACGGCCACCACAAGAGAGGAAAAGAACAAGGAGCCAAAACCAAAATTGGTATACTCTTAATATTTGGCTCTTGTATCATAAATAAGATCATAGCATTTTTCAAAAAGCAGGTAGATGCTATTCTGTTAATGGTCTTGAAAGCATGTAACCTTAAACCTGAACAATGGTAACATAGCTGACCCAGGATTGGGTCAGTTACAAGGCAGAGGAGGGAATATAAGGATGCAGGTCTAATTCAGGTTTCCCCTCTGACCTTGAAGGCCAGCTAACATCATTAACATTTCTGGGGGCGGGACTAAAGATGGAGGTCAAGACTAGTCACGCCCTACCTGAGGGTTCTGGGTCCACTCTGTAATTGGTTAAAGTTACTGTCAATGATGTGATGCTATATTGATTGGACCCCTGTACCTGTGTCACAATTTCCTGTAACTCCCCCTTCCCAAACTCATAAAAGGCCCTGCGCCCCCATGCTCGGGGCTCGCTCCACGTGGATCCAGTGTGTTGTTGAAGTCTGTGAGCCCGAGTTTAGGCTGGCCGGGCCTAAATTCATAATAAAGCCCTTTGCTTTTGCATGCATGATTTGGTCTCCCAGGTAATCTCTGGTTTTTGGGGGCGATATTAAAATCTGGGCATAACAGTTTGACAAGACAAACCCCTTGGGGACAGGTTTTGATTTCCTTAATGTCATTACACAGCTATACATAATTCAGGACAAGAAGTAAAGTGTCCACCTGCCTGTCCGATGGAGAACTGGAAAGACGCCATTTAGCTCTGGCGGCTTTGCTGTGCTACAAACATCCCCTTGAATCTCAGGAAGCAGGGAAGTGTCAATACTTCCTTTGTATGAAAAGTGAGTACTCTTGGTGACTTTTAATGCCTGTTGGCAATCCTGCACTCGTCTATTCATTTCTTCATTCAAGAAAAATCCCTGTGCCAGCCAATGTGACAGTGATCACCCTGCTGCTAAGAGGATGCAGAAATCCCAGTGATGTATCTATAATCCCATCGTGAGAGCCAGGGATGTGGTGGGGACATCAGCTGGCTCTCCTTGCCTACCCTCTCTGTGCACTCCCCCAACCACACAACCACATAGGGTTGGACTAGAAGGGATGTTCGCTGTGCTACTAGCGTTGGGTGAGAGCCTGATGGCTAAATGGAAAGGTAACATATTGTAGTAAAAAGACTTAGAGCTGGTTTTATCACATCAGTCACACACTGAGGGAGGTGAAGTTGTGTATGTGTTTCTGTAGGAGAGGATGGTGGGTAAGAATTGTCCTATTTCCATCCTGTTTTACAGAGATTGAGGACCGGAGAGACTGGGTGGCTATCTCATCATCACACAGTGTGTTAGTATTTGAACAACCATGTTTGAATAAATATTCCCATTTTTAGCTATTTACATGACTTTTATCAATGTCCCAAAAGAATCATGCTCTGTATTTTCTCATGGTGAATAATCAAAGTTTAAGTGTGTCACACCTAACGCTTATTGCATTTATTCTGAAACAACCATGTTTCCATGTCACTATTTGAGAAAACCATGATCTATGTGGGTTTCAATTTCCTGAGTTTCCCATGAGGTTCCTGGCTTCTTGGCTTTGCCCTTCCATGTGCTCAGTCTTAAAATGCCTCCCCTGTCCCATTCAGAGCTCTGATTATCAAATGGCTACTCATTCACTAAGGTTCAGCTCAAGTATAAGCTTTCCATTTAGCCTTGTCCCAATAGGCCCAGCTGAAGTTAATCTGTACACACAAGCGAGGTCTACACCTCTTAATAGTGTTATTTCATTCTCCTACTTGTCAAACATCTTCATTTCCCATTAGAAGGCAAGCCCCTTGAAGGAAGACGCCTTGCCTTACTTATTTCTTTACTCCCTAACAACTAACATATGAGGACACACAAGATCCCTCTGAGCCCTACTTTCAACTCAGATAAATCTGAAAATTAAAAAAATGGTAGATAGTAAATTTGTTCTGGGAAAATGGCCTTGTTAATCTCCTCTCATCAATTAAATGCTAAGCTCCTTGAGGGCAGGGGAATCTTTGTCTAAAACTACCTTGTTTTCCACAATGTTGGCACCAAGTTCTAGGCTCCATATACTATGACTGACTTATCCAAGTACATGAAAAGGGAAGTGAGGAAGTTGAGATCGTCTATTAATTTATTAACTTTAGGGAGGATGGAGTTCTGGAAATGTGAGTTTCACTTGGTTCTTCTGATTCTGGCCCCTTCACTTTTTTGTTGTAAGTCTAACCACATCCAGGTGTTATATTGCTAGGCACTTCCTTTTGGTAGATTACCTTACCCTGTCTCTTCAAGTTTTTGAAAACTTCATGCTCACAACTTGGCTTTTAGTTTTCTTTCATTTCTATTTTGAATTTTTGGAAGCGACTGAATTAGTAAGTCTTAAAGTCAACTTGTATGAGGTCTCGATGCATTTATAAATATATAATAAATACTCACCAGTTTCTAAATGTTCTCTGAAGGGCCCTTGTCTCGATCTGGTTCCTGGAAACTCAACCAAGTTTCTGAACAGAAGTAGGGAAGATATGAGCAGAAATTACAGTGAGAGGTTTTTTTTGGAGGTTAGGAAATAACTAAAAATGAGAATATTTATGTTGGCAAGAGTATAGAAATAAAGTGGAGCAGTAAGATAAGTAAAACAGCATGTGCAATGCAGGGCCAAAAGCTGTCTGCCACTTCAACATCAGAATAGCCCTTCACCTGCCTTGTCTTTAAAAGAAAGGGTAGGTTGAGGCGTCTGAGTGGCTCAGTCAGTTAAGCGTCTGACTTTGGCTCACATCCTGATCTCATGGTTTGTGAGTTTACACGCCCCATGTCCGGCTCTGTGATGACAGCTTGGAGCCTGGAACCTGCTTCAGATTCTGTGTCTCCTTCTCTCTCTGCCCCTCCCCCTCTTGTGCTCTGTGTCTGTCTCTCAAAATTAAATAAATGCAAAAAAAAATTTGTTTTAAAGAGAGTTTAGGCTATCATCTTGGTTATGCTCATGTCGTTTCAATTTGTGAGACAAATTAAATTAGTAAAGGGGATGTATTGGATGTATCGCTGAGAGAGCAGTTGAAAACAGGGAAAGACAGAGCCCAGAGGAAAACCATCAGGATGTAGGAAAAGGAGCTTAGGGAGAAAACACTCTCAAGACCTTAGCTCTAATGGAAAAATAGAAACGTATGGACCACTATCAAGTTCTTAAGTAAAAGCAGTCTGGCCTATTTTCATTATTTTGATTTACCAACACAGAGAGCCCGTTCAGTCATGGAATATTGTATGATTTATATGCACTCATCATGTAAATCATGCTAAAAAATTAAGTGGTTGTCATAAACTGGTGCTATGTCACTTGCTTACATGCATGAGTCTCCAAAGGGACGATATAATCCAACAATTATCAGAGAGTGAATATACACATTCTAAGTAATTGAAGTTTGTCCCTTTGGGGCCAAAACATTTTTTGAAGTGACTATTTTTGATGAAATTCTTTGTAAAATGGATTGAATGAACTCTTTGTTTTTTTTTTTATAAATGGAAATATTAAAACTAATTGAAAGTTTTGCTGTGGATTCAGTCTTCTTATTATGAACACAGTTATTACTCTGCTATATAACACAATCATTCCCTCTGGGCTAATTAGGAAATGGTTGTGGAGTTGTAAGGATTCTGTATCAAGTAGAGAAGTTTGGGATCTTGCCATATCTATGTTCCTTGTTTAGAGAACATTTCTTCTTCATGTATCTTCGATCTCAGTTGCATCCTAGATGTTGAGATTACCAGGTAAATACTTTCATGATAGGTTAAATGTAATAGAACTTACTCCATAATATAGATAATTTAACCAATTATTTTTCTTGGAGTGCCTGGGTGACTCAGTGGGTTAAGTGTCCAACTCTTGTTTTCAGCTCAGGTCATGATCTCACCATTTAGAAGTTCAAGCCCTGTGTCCTGCTCCTGCTTGGGATTCTCTGTCTCCTTTTCTCCCTCTGCCTCTCCCATCTTAATCTCTATCTCTTTCAAAAAAATAAACTTTAAAAAATAATAAAAATGGGGCACCTGGGAGGCTCAGTAGGTTAAGCATCTGACTTTGGCTCAGGTCATGATCTGACGGTTGGTGAGTTTGAGCCCCACATCAAGCTCTGTGCTGACAGCTAACTCAGAGCCTGGATCCTGCCTTCCGATTTTGTGTCTCCCTCTCTCTCTGACCTCCCCTGCTCACACTGTCTCTCTCTCAAAAATAAATAAAACATTTTTAAAAATTAAGAAATAAAAATAATAAATAATAAAAATAAATTTTTTTCTTGGCTGCAGATTTTATGTATAATTGATAATTACTAATAGAAGTTTCCTAGAAGATAATAGAAAATCTGTTTCCAAGAAAAAACTCTCCCCACCAAAACAAAGGGAGAAAATTTCCTGTATGTTAGACCAGAAAAGGTACATTGTGTTCATCCTCCCACTTTGGAAGACAAAACATCAGGTTATGTCAGAACATCCCATCTTTCAACAAGTATCTTGAGCTGCATGTGTCCTACATAGAAAAAGTTATGGAAAAAATTGCAAGGCAACACTAAGGCCTTTGAGAAACAAGTGAAGAACATTTCTAATGCCAAGTCCTATAGGGAAATAGTTGTCAACAAAAGTTCCTCTCTCCTACTTATTGGAATATATCAGAGCTCATAATAGAAAGTGTGATTACTCCCCAAGACACAATAACAGACTACTAGTTAATGAATTACAGAATAATAGACTCTAGTATGAGTGTGAATTGTGAGTCCTCTTAGCATATAACACTAGGCAAATGTTTCACTACGTCAATTTCCTTATCTGTAAAATAGGTTTCATAATCATATATATTACTTTTATTGTGAAGATTAAATGAGTTAGAGTATATGTGTTTTGAATAACCATTAGAATATAATAAATAATCGAACAGAAATTGTTATTATTATTTGCTACTATTGAGGTAGCTACCAAATAATAAAATAAAATGTTTTATAATAATAACAGTCAACTTGACAATAAGTTATATTTAATAAAATAAGAAAATATAGTAAGTGCAAAAAATAATATTTTGGAAAGTGAGGAAGTTATTGAACAATTGAAGACTTTTTTTGACAAATACTTATTATGTGCCTACTAAGTGCCAGACACTTTGTTACTAAGGGTTAATATACTGGGAATGTTATCTGGGAAAATTATAAGATCATACCTGAGAAGTCTTTGGCAGAAACTGGTGAGTCTCAAGTATCTGGTCCTTCCAGAGCATATTTGATTTTAATTTTGTTTTCATCTTTCAGGGGAAAGGTCATGTACTGAACAACTGTATGTAAAGAGATATTC
>NC_043704.1:49379887-49391982 GCF_006229205.1 Suricata suricatta
TGCCAGACACTTTGTTACTAAGGGTTAATATACTGGGAATGTTATCTGGGAAAATTATAAGATCATACCTGAGAAGTCTTTGGCAGAAACTGGTGAGTCTCAAGTATCTGGTCCTTCCAGAGCATATTTGATTTTAATTTTGTTTTCATCTTTCAGGGGAAAGGTCATGTACTGAACAACTGTATGTAAAGAGATATTCTGTCTATAATGTGTCAGCAGGGAGTTCCTTTAAACTGCAGTGCCCTGTGAAATACTGTACTAAGGAACTTTTTGTGACCTGGTGCAAGCTCGAAGGAAAAAACTGCTTACCTCTTGAATATAAACTTCCGGGATACACAAGTTGGAAAGACCGGGAGAATAGTTCAGTTTTTATTCTTCATTTTAACCACATGCTGGCTATGACACCGGTTCCTACCGCTGTTCTGCAAATTTTACATTTGGAGTTGTTGAAAGCCATTCAGTAACCATTTATGTGACAGGTGAGTTCTACACTCCAAGACTATCTGATAGTTTTTCATCATGTTTCAGGGAAAAGGAGGACCCAGACTCTCAAGTAATTATGTTAGACACTGAACTCATGTAAATGAGAAAACTGCCACATTCCTCAGCTTGTGATCTGTGTGAGCACGTGTGTATGGAATTTTGGGGTGAGTGAGGTAGAAAACAGAGAAAAAATATAATAAAAGTTCTTGATCTTGCCTTTAGGGGATATAACATTTATCTGATAAATCCAAAAGTAGATCACTGAAATATGGAAAAAATAACCAAATGAATACCAATAGGATAGATAGCCCTCTATTCTTTGTCTTTTTCCTTCTATTTTTTCATCCACTTACCAGCCCTTGACTTTTGTGGATAATAATTCCTTGACATTACATTTGTGATGTTCAGACAGGTATAAGCTTGTTAATAATTCACAGTTTGCACAGAAAACAAACAGCACACAAATACACCTGACTCCCTGATGTGCTTTGAAGGTGTTCATAGTTTTCACTGCCTCCCCAGTCCCTCCCAGAAGCCCTCAGAGAGGCTCAAACAGCAGGATAACAGGTTGGAGTTTAAAACCTGGAGTAAAACATGGAAAGCAAACAGAAGTTGTTTTTTTTTTAAGTTTTAAGTTTTTTTAAGTTTGATTTATGAAAATCTCACATCATACTCAATGGTAAAGGAAGAAGACAAGGATGTCTGCTTTTGTGACCTCTATTCAACACTAAACTGGAAGTTCTAGCCAGAGCACTTAGGCAAGAAAGAAGAAGTAAAGGCATCCAAAGTGAACAGGAAGAAGTGAAACTGTCTCTATTCACAGACGATATGATTTTATATCTAGAAAATCATTAAAAATCCACAAAAGCTACTAGAATTAATAGATGAATTCAACAAAGTTGTACGACCAACAAAAGAAGCAGTGGTATTTTTATACATTACAAATGAACAATCTGAAAAGGAAATTTTTAAAAAGCAATTCTATTTATATTAGTATCAAAAAAAATAAAATACTTAGAAATAGATCTAACCTGGAAGGCTCAACACTTGTACACTGAACAAAATATGACTGAAAGAAATTAAAGAAGATATAAATGAATAGAAAGATATCCCATGTTCACAATGGAAGACTTAGTATTGTTAAGATGGCAGTATTTCTCAAAGGGATCTCTGGATTCAATACAATTCCCATCGAAATCCCAACAACCTTTAAAAAAAATTTTTTTTGCATAGATGAAAAAGCTGATTTTAAAATTCACATAAAGTTGCAACAAGATCCAACATAGCTGAAAAAAGTCTTGAAAAAGAAGAGCAAATGTAGAGGACTCACACCATTTTATTTTAAAATTTACAAAACTGCAATAATCAAAACAGCGTGGTACTAACATAAAGATAGATATAAAGATCAATAGAATAGAATTGAGAGTCCATAATAAATCCACCCATCTTTGGCCATTGACATTTTTTTGTTTTTAGTAATTTATTGTCAAGTTAGCTAACATAAAGTGTATATAGTGTGCTCTGGGATTTAGGAGTAGATTCCTGTGATACATCATTTATATAAAACACCCATTGCTCACCCCAACAAGTGCCCTCCTCAATGTCCATCACCCATTTCCCCTGCCCTCATCATCCCTTTCTACCCTCAGTTTGTTTTCTGTATTTAAAAGTCTCTTGGGGCGCCTGGGTGGCTCAGTCAACTGTGTCCAGCTTCGGCTCAGGTCACATCTCATGATCCATGAGTTCAAGCCCCTCATCGGGTTCTGTGCTGGCAACTCAGAACCTGGAGGCTTTTCAGATTCTTTGTCTCTCTCTCTCTCTCTCCCTCTGCCCCTCCCCTGCTCGTGCTCTGTCTCTGTCTGTCTCAAAAATAAATAAACAAAAAAATTTTTTTTAAGTCTCCTATGGTTTGCCTTCTTCTTTATTTGTAACTATTTTTGTCTTTCCCTTCCCCCATCGTCTTGTGTTAAGTTTCTCAACTTCCACATATGAGTGAAAACCTATGCTATCTGTCTTTCTCTGACTGACTTATTTCACTTAGCATAATACCATTCCGTTGCATCCACATTGCTGCAAATGGCAAGATTCCATTCTTTTTTATTGCCAAGCAGTATTCCACTGTGTATATAAACCATATCTTTTTTATCCATTCATCAGTTGATGGAGATTTGGGCTCTTTCCATAATTTGGCTATTGTTGATAGTGCCACTATAAACATTGGGGTACATGTGCTCCTATGCATCAGCACTCCTATGTCCTTTGAATAAACTTCTAGTAGTGCTATTGCTGGGTCGTAGGGTAATTAGTCTTTAATTTTTTGAGGAAACTTCACACTGTTTTTTAGAGCGGCTGCTCCAGTTTGCATTCCCACCAACAGTGCAGGAGGGTTCCCATTTCTTCACATCCTTGCCAGCATCTGTTGTTTCTTGAGTTGTTAATGTTAGCCACTCAGTCCACTGTGAGGTGGTATCTCATTGTGGTTTTGATTTGTATTTCTCTGATGGTGAGCATCTTTTCATGGGGATGTTAGGCATTTGGATGTCCAGTTTCGGCCAATTGACTTTTCACAAGACTGCCAGACCCATTCAGTGAGAAAGTGATCATTTCCTCAATAAGTAATGCTGAGGCAATTGGATACACATATGCAAAAAATGAATATGGACCTCTACCTCATTCAACATACAAATAAGTAAAAATGGATCAAGTATTTAATATAAGCACTACAACAATAGAATCTATATTTGTATAAAATTTTAGTCCTATGTTTCCTTAGGGGAAAACACAGAAGTAGATCTTCATGATCTTGGATTTGTCAGTATTATCTTGCAAAAACATCAAAAACATGAACATATAAATACATAAATAAATAAATTATACTTCATTAAAATTAAAAACTATTGTACATCAAAGGACACTTTCAAGAGAATGAAAAGACAACATATGGAATGTGAGAAAATATTTTCAAATCATATATGTGATAAGGGACTAGTACCCAGAATATATAAAGAAGTCTTCCAACTCAACAACAGTTAAGCAACTCAAGTAAAATGGGGAAAACACTGAATAGACGTTTCTTCGAAGAAAATATATAAATGGCCAATAAGCACATGAAGAAATGTTCAATGTCATTTGTCATTTGAGGAATGCAAATCGAAATTACAATGAGACACCACTCACATCCACCAGCATTACTAGAATTTTTTAAAATGGAAAATGACAAATGATAGCAAAGATGTGGAGAAACTGAACTCCTTGTACTGTACTGGTGGGAATGAAAAATGATGCTATTGCTTCGGAAAAGGTCTGGCAAACTTTCTTCCAAAAGTTAATAAACATAGTTGTCACAAGACCCAGCAATATGCAAGTGAAATGACAGCATATGTCCACATTAAAACTTGCACATGAATGCTTATACCCGTACTATTCACAAAAGTCAAAAAGTGGAAACAATTCAAATGTTCATCAACTGATAAACAGGTACAGGAAATGTGTTATACTGATAAATAGGTAAAGGGAATGTGTTATATTCATACAGTGGAATATTATGCAGGCAAATAAGGGAATAAAGTACTGATATATGTTACAAAATAGATGAACTTCAAAAACTTTGTGCTAAGTAAAAGAAGTCAGATATAAAAGATTACATCTTATAATCTTGATTCTGTTTCTATGAAATACAAAGTACAGAAAAATCTGTGGAGTTAGAAAGTGACTAATGGTTGCCAGGGGCTAGCAGAAAGGGTTAATGGGAGTAACTACTTAGTGTGTATGGAATTTCCTTTGAGGATGATGAAAATGTTCTGAAGCTAGATAGTGCACAACACTAGATAGTTGTACAACCTTGCACTGAGTTGTATGCTTTAAAATGTTAAAATAATAATATTTATGTTAATATGTATTTTGCCACAATAAAAAATATATTTGGATCAAAGAAGATCACCCTTTAATTATAAGAAATGGAATGGAGTTTATTTGGGACCCATCAATTGATCATGAAGGTTATTGCAAAGAGAAATTTCGAAGAGTTTTGGTGCAATGGTGGTATGTCGGAAATCTATATGAAGACCTATGCAGTCACTTCCTCTATGGACACCATCCACTTGAATGCATACACTTTGTGTTTGTAAAAAATTAATTTATTACTTCATATGCATACTTTGGAGTTCATCTTTTAACTCCCTTATGTAGCCCAAAGAAGGAATCCATTTAAATCCCTTAAAAATCTTTTAAATTACTTTAAGACCTCTGAAAGCAACCTAGTGCTGGGTAACCCCCTATTATCAAGCACAGAAGCGTAGAAGGGATTTTTGGCAGAGTTGGAGACTCTGCTTTTGCAAATTTGGAATCAAAGTCTATGCTAATTGCCTATGAGTATCCATGCACTGGCTCATAAAGCTCTTTGGAATGGAAACTGTGTTAAACATCTTTGCTTCTCTACAAATAGATGGCGTAGTATATAGCACATAGTATGAGTTCAATAAGTATTTCTTTATCATAATCTATGCAAAGGGAAACCATTGCCTTTAACAATCTGGAGAATCTCTAGAACATACTGTAGATTATGGAATGAATCCTTTCTGGAGAAAATGGCGCTATGAATTCACATAATGAGCTAAAATGTTGAATTTTTAAAGAAGTATTGCTTTGTAACTGGCAAAATAAATTATAAAAATAAGTAAAACTTGCAAGACATTACTTCCAGGATATTAATGATACTATGAAATAAACAATAATTAAGTGCTGTTAGATTATTTATATAATGTATATTAATATAATGTTTAATAAAATTAAATGCAGTGGCATTGAGTCCACACTCCTTGGAAAAGCAACCTTCTTGTGTAATTCTGTCTTCTTTTGTGGGAACTAATCCCCTTCTGTGCAAAAGGGAGGAATCTAGACAAAGAGGCAAGCCAGTAAGGACTTACGACATGGGAGTGTCTCAGGGGCATTCATGTGTCTCCTCTGTCCCATTTTGGGGTCATTCCACAGCTACTACAGATGGGTGCACGGTTTGTAAAGTACATGAAAGGGCCTGTTCCAGGAAACAAGTCGGACCTGAAATTGGGATTAACAATCTGTCTCCCTTGGGGAGGAGGGGGCAAAGGGAAAACAGGCGGGTTCTCTCTTAATCCCTGAGCCCTGGGGTGGGGGAGGGGGCGGTGCTTATTAAGATCACACTGGGGATGAGCAAAAAAGAAGTTGTGAGAAGGAAAAGCTAACTAGGAGACAGGAAGGGCCTTTTAAATTTCCCTTTGGAGATTTCTATTCTAATTTCCTACTCTCCTGAGTTTCTTATAACTCCGTGAATCAGTGCTCCTGCCCTAAGTGGAGGTCCCCAGGACTTTGCTGTGGCCCTGTACTCTTGTCTGGCAGCAACCTTCACTCTGGGATTGCTTCCTTCCTGTAGCTTCATAAGCATCTCAGACCTTCATTATCTTCCTTCCAAATATTCCAATCAGCTCTATGGACTTTTTGTCTTTAGTGTTTCCTGTTTTAGTCCATTTCAGTCAGACATCTTCCTAATACACTTCACTTGCCTAATAAGTGTCTCCCATGATGCCGCTTCTTTACTGAATCCCTGCAGAGCATCCTGGTGTTTCCCATGTTGGGCTCACATTTAACCAACGCTCAAGGCCTTCCACAGTCCATCCACACCTACATTCCTTGATTGTTTCCAGACTCCACTACGAACCTCTGCTCCAGCCCCACAGTCCTATTTGCCATCACATGTCTTCACCCTGCTCCTCCTTATGCTGCCCTCCCCACTGTGGGGCACCCACTCATCTGCCTCCACCTACCACAACTCTGCCCTTCCTGTCAAGCCCAGCTCATTTACCATATTCTTAAGGAAGCTTTCCATGTTCACCCCAAGGGAAATGACTTCTCTTTTCTAGCCAACTGTATGCCATTTAAATCTGTGCCTCTCATTTGCCAGACATATCCTTGCACTGTAGTAGTATGTGGAAATGTTCTTTATCCCATGAAGAATTATAATGAACTGGGAAGCAGGAACTGTGTTGTACTTTTCTGGGTTATCCTTGCTTCCTTCACAAAAGTCAAATGAATTATTTCAAAATTGGCTTTGAACTGAGTGTGAGTTTGCCTTTCAAGAGTGATGAAAACAAACATAATAGGGAAAGAGTTCAAGAAAAATTCCTTTTCCTTCTGTATGTGGGAGTAGTCAGTGAGCTGAGTACCAAAGGAGAAAAATATACTATGAAATTATATTTAAAAACAATACTTTTCATAAAAATAATGTGGAGGTATGACCAAAAAATATTTCTCCCCTTCGAATATCTTTCTTTGGTGCTATTGGGGATTTTCCTGTTTTTGTATAGAACTCTCTTTTTCTTTGTATGTCCAAGTTAAGAATTGGTCCACGTAAGAACAGGGCTGTGGCAGAGTCAGGACGTGGATGCTGTTGGGAAAGCAATATTGTCCCAGAATGAGGAAAAGTGCTTTGCAAAGCAAAGCCCCAGGAGAAAAGTTGACAGATCCGAGAACAATCACTTGAATGTACATTGGCCTGTTACTTCATCCTCCCCAACCTCCCTTGGTCAGTCTCTGGTTGGGAACTTCACAAAGACAGGTGGTCATCCTCGTATCAGAGAAGTGGGGTATGAGTCCGCAGAAAGTGAAAGGCACAGTCTCTGTTTCAGAATGAGTAATCAGCATGGCCTCAAAAGCATCCTTTCCTTGTGGCCCTCCACACTCACTCAGAGCACCTGCTGAGGGAGCATCCTGTTTTTCCATGTGCTGGAAGGTGTCATACAGGCTGTATTCTGTCCTTGTCCTTATGGAATAGGGAAGACAAAATCAAAGCAGACAGAGGATGTTTCTGTTATATTTACAGTCTTTTTTCTAGTCTTCGAATTAATCTAACTTTGTGTCCATAATCTTTGAGGCGGTGGTTTGCACATCAGGCAAACTCCTTTGAGCTGGGTTATCGGGTCAGTTAGTGTGCAAATGCAGGAGTCCTCCCAGACTAGCTCTGACTTTAGACACACTCGAGTATTGTTTTCTCAACCAGTTTTGATTATCCTGCTTTTGTATTTCAGAACGGACTGAAGATAATTCGGAATACCCTCTACTAAGTGAGTATCAATCTAGCCAAATAAAAATAAGGAAATAAGATTGCTTGATGGTTGAAGAAAGAACAAGTTTGGGTTTTCCTAATTGAGTAAACTTTTTTTTGTATTAGATTATCTATGTGGGAACTCTTGTCCCTATTTCTATTCATACCTTCCCCCCCAGACAGCTGCGTCTGTCCTTGGTAATGACTTGGCTGCTCTCCTAATGTAAGCAGCAGCTGCAGCATGAATAACAAAGAATTTGTTACCACTCTGTTATTGAGCCACTATTTGCCCAGGTTCAGTAGCTCCTGACCACCTTTACCTTGAGCTAAGCATGTAAGGAAGCAGATAGATAACGATGTTAATATATTTAGAAATAAAAATTTCCTGCATAAAAGTACTTAACGCATATACAAAACTAATGCTGTGTGATGCATTTTGATTTTTTTCTATTCTGTTGTGATTCATATTTTTAAGGTTTTTGTGGTCTGTTAAATTGTTTCATGATCCATTGATAAGTTGCAACCTATTATGGGCAAGTAGAACATTAACGCATGTTAACATTGAGCATAGCTGTAAGTACCAGCTGTGTGCCCAGCAAAGCATATTTGGAAATAACAAAACTATCTGTAGGTAGCAAAATTATGTAGTATGTGGAGATACATAAGAGTTATGAGACAACAAAAAAACCTTGTGTTAAAGGAACTGGAATTTAGCATCAAAAACATGTTGGCTTGGGTCCCAACTGCAACTCACTACTATCTGACCATGAGTGAGAGTCTTGGAACAATAACACTTTTATCAAGACATGGAACTAGTTAAATACAACAGTTCCCTTAATTTTCGTTAGTGGTGAATATGAGAGTTAAGTGAGACAAGGTCAATGCAAGGGCTTGGCGAAGTGCTTTCTGAGAGCTGTTATGGGGATTTACCCCAGCGGAACTAAAAATGCTTACAAAAGATGAATTATCACCCAGAGCCACCCACGTATGCTCATCGATAAAGCAAGAGATGGGTGAGAATCCTGAGGCCAGGGCTTCTTGGGGAATGCGTCCCAGAAGGGAAATAGAGGCATCAGCTGGAAATCTCTTTCACTCAAGTTCTGATGATGCAGAAGGTATTACCAATCCTATTACATCTGAGATTTCCTAACTGTCTTGAGCATTGGCTCACATTTCAGATGCAACCAGTGCCTCAGGACCATCCTCTCAGGAAGGGATGGAGGACAAATGATGGATGCTTGATAGTTTGCTCCCTTTGGGGGCATGTCCCCTCATGACTTGTTTGTACCTACTCTTCGGCCTGAGAAGGCACCGAGGTGGGTTCTACCTTTCATCTGCTGCTATATGCCACACATTTCGGGCTGATTGACTTTTCATTGGTTCTTGTTGTTTTCTTTCCCATATTCTGCAAGGACCCATGAATAATGATTTCCTCAGGGACAACATCCTTCCACCGAAAAGACAAATGGATTAATTCAAGTCCCTTCCAGTCATACGGAAGCACATTCTCCCCGGCACAGTGCTCCAGCCAGCAGTGGGTGTGCTAAGGAGGGCACACGGTGGGACTGACCCATTCTACTTGGGTCTATCTTAAGTGTATGTGAGAAGCAGCTCTTGTAAACTGTAAGGGGAGTGAAAGGGAGGTGGAAATAATCTCTCAGGTCCACAAGTCTGATTGAGTTAGTTTGCCTCATCGTTTTTTTCACAGCCACCGCCCATCACGCCCATCATCCATGCCCTCGTCTAAATGAAGCCCTTATGTGCCCAAAGAAAATTCCTATCTCTGTACTTTCTTTTGCCCCCACAAACACAGGCCTGTACTGAACCCTCACCCAAAAGTAATGCGTTTGAAAAATATGGGTTTGGCTAGGTGTGGAATCTTGGAAACATTCCTTTCTGCTTTTTGAAGAATCCCTTCAGTGACCTGAGCAAACACGTGAACATAGTAAGAGAGAGATGCGTGGAGAATTCTGATGTAGTGCCGGTCCGCAACACCCCTGTTCTCTCTCTCTTTACTTTCCTTCTCTGCCTTCTCCTCCCATCCTGTCTCCCACATGGGCAGCCTCAGGGTAGCTACAAAAGCTGAGCTAGACAGAGCAACCCTTTTCTCTGCCACAAGAGAAAGCTTTGTCTGGGCAAAAGTACTTTTGGTGTTTTGTGGTAAGGACTTCCGGAGCCCAGAACATTCTCAGAATACTGAAAGAATTCTCTGTAGGATCTATAGTGTAGATCCTGCCCTTTCCTCTTGGATAGGCCATAGGTCAGAAGGGAAGAGCCAGTGAATGCACACACACCGAACTGTATGTGCCTCGCTGGCTGCAAGAAATAAACAAGCCAAAACAAAGAGCAATGCTGCCACTGGCCTGGGAGGCATCCACCTCTGCCCCAGAATGTCAACCTAGCAATCTGGTTCCAGAACACATATTCTCACCACAATCTTGACCTACAGGAATTGGGGAAGAATTGTGTGTTGTCTGTACTCGTCTTGATTTTGTATTTTCCTTTTTGAATTCCAGCAGAAAAAAAGGAGCCTTCTGACACAGGAGGAAGAGAAGTTAACCTGGTATGTTCCATGCATCTGTTAAAACAAATGCAGTCTATGTTATACCATGTTAATCTTGATATAATATTTCAAATTTAATAAGTCTATGTAACACTTACCCTGTGCCAGGAGCTGTTCTAAATGCTCTCTATATAAACTTACATCTAAACATGTGTTATTTTTTTAATGTCTATATATTTTTGAGAGAGACAGACATACCAAGGCAGAGTATGAGTAAGGGAGGGGCTGAGAGGGAAACACAGAATCCGAAGCAGGCGTCAGGCTTCGAGCTGTCAGCACAAAGCTTGATGCAGGGCTGGAACCCATGAACTTTGAGATTATGACCTGTCCCAAAGTTGGATGCTTAACCAACTGAGCAGCCAGGTGTCCCTAAAAAATGTGTTGATTCCACATTTAACTCCATCTGCAGCAAAGGTTCTTCAGAATTCACAAGTTTCACAATAAGTGTCCTTTTGGAAGGGCATTAGTGGCAGTGTAGACTGGAAGTAGAAATTCAGAGATTGGATTGTAAGACCTTGGCTATGCTCTTGATCTGTTATGTGACTTCAGGCTATTTATATATTCTCACAAAAACACCTTAAAATCTTTTGGTAGAGAATTGAGAGTTAATGAAAGAATGAATCACAAATAATCTCATAAATAGCATATGACTTCTTCAGACTCCCAGCAGATAAAGAAATATGACCATAGGTCTAGTTATTATGCAAAAAGTTCTCACAGTATGTGGGCTCATCAAGGAAGAGACCTCCCTGACAAAGAAAGGGCATTCTGGGGGCAGTGCCAAGGTTTCCTACAAGCTTTTAGATTACAAACATAAGCTTTTTATTTAGGGCTCAGTGTTGTGTAAATATTGGAACTCCAAAAAATGCAAGATGAGGCAATATATTTCTGAAAAAAAATTTATAAGGTTCTTCAGTTAAAAGAAAAATAATCATAAATGAGGAACGTGTGTGGGCATGTTTCACTGTGGAAGGGTAGAGATAAACACGTAGTAACCCTCTCAAAAGTTCCAGAAATGCCAAATGCATATATAGCCAATAATTTTACATATAATGTTAAATGACAGTCAGCATTCCTCACTAGGTTGCACAATTTTAAATCAAACCAAATATATCCAACTTTGTAAATGCATATTAATTCTTTAGTAAGCAGCTTTGTGTTGGGTGCTAAGGCTTTGTTTTTTCAAGTAGGAAAATTTTCTTAAATGTTGTTTTCTTTCTTCCTATAGTGAAAAACAATGAATTACATTCTGTTACAATCAGGACTGAGATTTAGGAAACTATTTAAAACAATGATCTAAATGGGTTCTTGTTTAAATAAAGCCCAGTCTGGTTAAAATGTAGTTATATTTCTTTGTCTGTAGGCTGCACAAATTATTTATGATCTGAAGTTGAATTCAAGGGGTTTGTCTCTGTGTGCCATTGTTGGAATTTTATTTTAAGATGCCTGCATCTTTTGCAGGAATTCACAGCTTTGGCCCATTGGAGTTGGTCAACATTTCAGAAAATATGGTGATGCCATGTTAGATCTTTGAGACTAAAGATTTCTTAGGCAGGGGCTCGTACTGGAATCAGTGGAATAGAAATCCAACGGAGAGAAAGGAGCGTAAAAATATGGCAGATACATATAAAAGCCAGAGTTCTCATCTTATTCCACAATGGTCCCTGAGGGATATAAAAGTACTTAAAATACTAAAAAAAATCACTGAACTGTGTGTTTTTGTTAAAGTGCTTTGTAAACGTAAACCGGCATTACACATACATAGCAGGAGAGCCGCTTTGGTATTTGTCATATCTGTCCACATCAGCCTTGCGGCATCCACCACTTTGCTGACGGGCTACAGCATAGGCTCAACCACAGAACCCCGTGCTTTCTTTTACCTCAGTCATTCTAACCGAGTTTTCCACGGAGACCTGCCGGCTTTTGGGAAAGGAGCCAGGTCACTGAGTTGACAGACTTCTATACAATTGTTAA
>NC_043704.1:49392082-49396074 GCF_006229205.1 Suricata suricatta
TAAAAATTAAAATAACAACTCTTAGCATTAAAATGGTATCTTCCTTTTTACCAGGTAAGGTCCTTGTTTAGTTAGGAGCGGTTAACAAATAACTGAAAAGAGTGAGAAGCGTCAGGACACATTTTATTTTTGTTTTTGTAAGTTCACCTCTTTTTCTGTTAATTTTCTTAATTTTTAAAAATATTAATTTATTTTTGAGAGAGAGAAAGCATGAGTAGGAGAGGGGCAGAGAGAAAGGGAACAGAGGATCTGAAGCAGGCTCTGTGCAGACAGCAGAAAGCCTGATGCAGGGCTCACATTCACACACTGTGAGATCATGAGCTGAAGTCCGATACTTTACCAACTAAGCCACCCAGGTGCCCCTCTTGTTTTTTGTTTCTTAAGTTCACCTCTTTCTCAGAAGCTTTAAGATATTTGACTTATTTGGAGGTATAATAATTTTCTTGTGTTAATCCAGATATTGTATAATTTTCCTGTAGTTAGACCCTCCCTTCCTAACATTGAAAGCAATTTCTAATTTCAGGCTTTAAATCATAATAATGTATCTTGGATAACTCATAATATTTATTCTTTCTGACCCATTAGAGGACATCTGTTCTATTTTATTTTTAATCATTTACTTCTAGGCTGTGTTAATACTATCCTTTATCTTGTAAGCTGTCTGAAGGTTCTTGTGGGATATTTATGTTTTTGTTATTAATTTGGGCTGAAAGATTGAAAAGTATTCTGCGGGGGCACCTGCGTGGCTCACTTGACTGAGCATCTGACTCTTGATTTTGGTCAGGTTCATGGGATGGAGCCCCATCCTGGGCTCTATGCTGACAGTGGTAAACCTCCTTGGGATTCTCTCTCTCTCGCTCTCTCTCTGTTTCTGCCCCTCTCTGCCCCTCCCCAGCTCCTGCTCTGTCTCTCTCAAAATAAATAAATTAAACTTAAAAAAAAAAGGGTTCTGTGACTTCAAAGTGAACAATAATGAAGCACAAAATAACTACTTGGGAGGAACATAGTGGTCCTAAGACTTTCATCTTTTAACGAGTAAGCATCTGCTTAAAAATGTAAATGTCAGCAGCAAACGTGAGGAAGTGTACGTTATTTCTGTTGGTATATATGACTCCATTTAGCATATACTCGTCGTTTGCTAATCGTGTGCACTCTCGCATCCTTAAGTGGTAGTAAAAACAGCTTCTTTCTCTTACAGCCTGATATTCCCCAGCCCTTTCGGAGTGAGGAAACTGATGGGGAATCAGGCAAAATCCCGAAACACTGTTATCAGAAGCTGGTCCTTATGATAATGACCGCTGGCTCAGGGTCCCGGAAGAGTCTGAAGCTTATTCTAACCCATGCCTGGAGGAAAACAGACAGGGCATTGGTTATGCTTCCTTGAACCATTCTGTCATTGGGATAAACCCAAGACAAGCAAGGAATGTGAATGAAGCACCTACAGAATACGCAGCCATATGTGTGAGGAGTTAAATTCAATCTTGATCTCCAAGCAGTGATCACTGAATGATCTGCATGTCCACACCATTACTGAGCCCAACAAAAGGTCAAATAATAATGCTCCTTGACCTGCGAAGCTTCACTTTAAGGAGGTTCATATTGGTGCTTGGGTCTTAAGGGTCTATAGGACAAATGACTAAAATTTCTCCCCCCAAATTCTGAGGGAACTTTTTATATGATCCCCTTGAACAACAACACAAAAACGCTTCCCTCCAAAACTAAGTGATATTATGAGTAGCAGACTGGTAGGACACTTCAACTTAGCTACATTTTACCCAATGTATAAAGTTAATATATTTTTTGGAGGATAAGAGACACATGTAAGTAAGAGAGGTTTGTGTAATCTGGATCAGTTCACTACACTCTCTTGATAATGAAAGGATGTCCCAATTTGACTGACTAACCATCAACCCAGTAGGATGTTTATTTCTGGTCATTCTTCTGTGATGAGAAATATTCCTCTGTCCATCCAACACTTGTTGTTTTTTTTTAATGTAAAGAAGTAATTTTAGACTTTATATAAGAAAAGAATGGAAAGCATAAATGGTTCAGTGAAGATGGGGACTACACCAACTACTGCAGAGAAGATGCTCCCCATACCTGACATGCAAATGGTTTTAGCTACCTTGTCACATTGCTGAGCAAATATAGGTAGTAATGGAGCAGTTAATGTGCGGTGCATTTATAAACATAGCTGTGACTCAGTGGCTGGGTCACATGGACTAGTGTATATGAATGTGATATAATGCTGCTGAATTCATATACTCGTGGGTGTTTAAACATAAAAATAATTATCAATGAGCAAGTACAGATTGACGAGTTAAACTGCTTCATCGCTGATCTGATAGCAAATGAAAGGCACAGTTCATGGAAGGGAGAAAAGTCTTGAATATTCATTTGGCCAGCCCAGGTCACCATACTTTCATCAACCACATCTGTATCTTACCTTTCTTCTTACTTCTTTCTAAGGAAATCAGGACAAACTCTCCAGAGTGAAGTGATACAGCTTCATAATAATTCATTTAAAAACATTATAGTAGATAATGAAAGAAAATAAAAAATGCTTATTGATTCATGATGTGGTTTCATCTTAGCTTGGACAAACCATGCAGTATTTAATACACAGTAGCAGAATATTTACTATTGATGCTTGAAAAGATGTGAGTTCTTTGTGTGCAATCTTTCATTTATGCATGTGGGAGGGTTTTCTTTTTTTAACATTTTTACATTGTAGTACTTGTTTTGCTTGTTGGGGGGTGTTTGCTTATTTAATACATTCTGTCAAGGACAGAAATTACATGTGTTTTTTTTTTTTTCCCTATAGGAAGTGTGTCTTGGGTTTTTCCCTTATTATTTTCTTTACTTTTTTTTTTTTCCTCTTCTTTTTTTGGTGGTGGGGGTGGTTATGTTTAAATGAAGTTGCTTTTACAACACCAAAGACTTAATCATCCATTTCCTACATAAAAGGTAGCTCCTTTTTTGCATGGACTTCAAGTATATTGTAGTATAGAGGTGGAATTTAAGGAAAGGTATTAGGCAGGCTGTGTTGTAGCTTATGGGCAAGTAATAAATTGCATCATTTATCTTGAATGTATCATAGATAAGCTGCTATATAATGATTGCCACTTCAGATAGCTGTGAAATTAGGTGATTAACTAGTTGTTACTTAACCTTCTAATTTCTGTATAAGTCTAATTATATGAAACAGAAGTTGCTGTTTTGATTTTTTACTTTGCTTTTCTGTTTGGAGTGTCATTGTAACTACTGTATTGTAAATGATGGAAAATAATGGCATATGTTAAAAAATTGTGTTATATTAAAAAAATAAAGCCCAAACATTGCATAAAAAAATATTCTAGTTGCAGCCAGTTGGGTACAGCAAAAAGAGATGGTTCCAGACTTTCTGAATTTCCAGAGTACTTGCATCTAATTATGTCAAATATAGCCTATAGCTTTATTCAACAGCGAGAGTCTATTAGGTTTCTCAGGTGTTGCTACTGAATAATGCACTAGACCTCTTACAAAGTGGACAGCAAAGGTTGGGGTCCATTGGAACATATGTGTGAGCTACTGCACAAATGAATGTGAAGTGTATGTGTGTGTAAGGAAGATAGGTGACTTACTGAAATGGTAAAAAGAGAAACTGACAAACTGACATTCCATTTCAGTTTCCTGAAAATACTAAAGCAAATGGATCATTAAGGAAAATGTATGAAAATAATGTATGGAATTAGGGGGATGGGAGTATGACATCCCATACAATTTTTTACCCCATAAAGATAACGGTGGGATTTTGTGGTGGAGCTTTCCATATGTAACACTGGCATTAAGACTTTGCCCCTTAGATTGAGACTGCTTTAGAGTCCCTGTTCTCTAACCAGTGTGATACCACTATACCTGAAATGCTGAGCAATCAGGTGCAGGTGTGCTCTTCCAGCCAAGCTGCATTTATGGGCAATTACGTACAAAAGATCTATTAGCGTAACTGTGTG
>NC_043704.1:49396174-49403856 GCF_006229205.1 Suricata suricatta
TTGTGGTGGAGCTTTCCATATGTAACACTGGCATTAAGACTTTGCCCCTTAGATTGAGACTGCTTTAGAGTCCCTGTTCTCTAACCAGTGTGATACCACTATACCTGAAATGCTGAGCAATCAGGTGCAGGTGTGCTCTTCCAGCCAAGCTGCATTTATGGGCAATTACGTACAAAAGATCTATTAGCGTAACTGTGTGTCGTATTCTTAAATATACAAACAGGAAGTATGGGGAGGACACATTTAGCTGTTTTTATCAGATAAACACACAAAGCTGAACAGTGCCTTCATGATTGTTTAAAAACTTTAAACAGCAAAATATTTCTGTCTATTGTTTAGGATATTCTTAGCATGTCTTATAGTAAAATAATGTTGGTAAAGATTTCACTTCTACAAATGATTCATTCTTACCCTTGTACCATGCTGCCCAAATTTCAAATCATTTATGCTTTTATTCCTTCTAAATAAAAGGTGTCAGAGTGATATATGTATTTCCCTAGTAAATCTACTTCAGTATTATTTACATGGCTTATTGTATTAATGAAATATGAGAGAAGAATATGTAGATGATTTAATGATTTTTCATGAGTTTTAAGCTTGTTGATTGTTACCTATAAGAAAGTAAATTATTAAAACTTACTTGGAATCAATTTGGTGTTGGCTTTTGTACCAAAAAAAACCCCAAAAAACTGTGGGGGCATAAAGTAGAGAGTGATTCTTAAACTTTATAGTATATAAAAACAGCCTGAAAAGCCTGATAAACTGCAGACTACCAACTGCTAGCACTAAGAAGTTCTGGTTCAGGAGATCCAGAATATGGCTCTACAATTTTCACATTAATACAGGTTTCCCAGTGTAGAGGCTAGTTTGGTATATGTGGTTTATTTGATCAGTTTTGCCTTCCAATGAAGAACTTTCTAGCCCCCAGAATTGATTCTCTGGCCTGATTGTCTCCCTTCTTCTCCCTTCTCTCCCCTTCTCTCCTTTACCTTCCTCTTCTCTCTCGCTCTGTCAATTTATTTTTGGTTCAGTTGAGTGGAAGGTACAGAGAATTCCCGTGAATTCCCTGCCCCTATGCATGCACAGCCTCCTACATCCTCAACATCCTGCTCCAGAGTGGTACACAGTACATTTGTTACAATTGATGAACAAACATTGACACGCCATTATCAACCAAAGTCCACTGTTTACATTAGGATTCATTCTCTTGGTGTTTTAACTCTATGGGTCTTTGCAAATGTATGGTGACGTGTATCCTTTACTATAGTAATGTACAGAATGGTCTCACTTTCCTAAAAGCCTTCTGGGCTCTACCTATTTATCCTTCCCTCCCCTCAATCTCTTGACAACCACTGATCCTTTTACTATCTCCATAGTTTTGCCTTTTCCAGAATGTCATACATTAGGAACCATATGTAGCCATTGAATTCTTTCACTTAATAATATGCACTTAAGATTCTTCCATGTCTATTTGTGTCTTCATAGCACATTTCTTTTTATTTTTTATTTTTGTTAACGTTTATTTATTTTGAGGGAGAGAGAGAGATCGAACAAATGGGAGGGGACAGAGAGAGACGGAGAGAGAGAATCCCAAGCAGGCTCTGCACTGACCATAGAGCCAGATGCTGGGCTCAATCTCAGGAATGATGAGATTATGACCTGATCATGACCTGAACTTAATCAGTTGCTTAACCTACTGAGCTGCCCAGGCGTCCCATTGATAGCTCATTTGTTTTTAGCACTGAATAATATTCTATTGCCTGAATGTAGCACAATTATTTATCCAATCACCTACATCTCAGTTGTTTATAAAAGTTGGCAATTATGAATAAAGCTGCCACAGTCATCCCTGTGCAGGCTGTTGCATAGAGAAACATCGGTTTTTAACTCATTTGAGAAAATACCATGTGATTGCAGGATGATATGGTAAGAGTATGCTTAGTTTTGTAAGAAACTGTCAAACTGTCCTCCAAAGTGGCTGTACAATTCTGCATCCCACTAGCAATGAATGAGAGTTCCTATTGCTCTACATCCTCACGGGCATCTGGTGTTATCAGTGTTCTGGATTTCATCCATTGTAATAGGTGTGTAGTCATATCCCTTTGTCCTAATTTGTAATTTCCTATTGATACATGATGTTGATCATCTTCTTATATTCTTATTTGCTATCCATGTATCTTCTTGGGGAGGGATCAATTCAAATCTTACACATTTTTAAAATTGGGTTGTTTGTCTGCTTATTGGTGAGTTTTAAGACTTATTTGTATAGTTTGGATGACAATCTTCTATGAAATATGGGTTTTGCAAGTATTTTCTCCCAGGTTGTAGCTTATCATTTCATTCTATTAATGGTCATATAATTTATGGATTTTTTAATATATTTATTTAATTTAGAGAGACATAGTGAGGAGGGGATGGGGCATGGAGTAAGAGAGAGAATCTCAAGCAGGATCCACACTCAGCACACAGTCCAACTCAGGGATCCTCTGACTGTGGGATCATGACCTGAGCTGAAATAAAGCATCAGACACTCAACGACCGAGTCACCCAGGCACCCCTGAGCATTTACTTGTTAAATGTGTTGCCATATTAGACTCTGGGCTTCTTATGGGTGAGGATTAGGTTACATTTCTTTTCAGTTTCTTATCCCAGTGCTTGGCACATAGCAGAATTAAATACCGTTTTAGGAATGGATGATATTGTTTGTGAAGTGAGTCATTAATGCCTTGCTACTCAAGGGATGGTTTTCAGATCAGTAGCATGGACATCTTCTGGGAATTTTTAGAAATGTAGAATTGCAGTCATAACCTACTAAATAAGAATCTTCATTTTTCACATGATCATTCAGATGATTTGTGAAGCTTAGCCTTTATGAACCCACATGTCCCCACCAGGAGTCACGTGTGGCAGGAAGCCAAGTCACATTCCTAGTAGACTCATTTGGAAAGTTCTATTTTAGGCAGGAACAGGAAGGGCCTCACCACCCAGCCCAGAAAGTAAAAATGGCAAGTGAGAAAGAAAACATTATTGCTTTATAGACGTTGTGCTAAATTTGAGAACACAGAAACTGAAAATCCTATGTTAGAAATCAAGGTACAGATTCAAAAGCAAGTTCTGGAACTTGATCTTTAAAATCAAAGTCTATTATGAAGTTAGTAAGGGTAAAGGTTCCATGGGAATCACTTCATCTGCAAACAATCTATGGTCACAGACTAGGCAGCTAGTTTGTTACATTCTGAAGTGACATGGTTGAGACAGATTCCATTACTGCTCAACACTGTTTATAGCATAGATGAAGAGATAGCAACCAATCAAAAAATATATTCTGATAGTTGAATTGTTCTCAGCCCTCTGTCTCTACCAGTCCTTGACCACCTGAAACAGAAAGAAGTCAGACTGGGTAGGAATGGTAAATTGGAGAGCATGGCCTGGGTCCAAAGACAAAATACATTTCCTACCAATTCCAACCCCTAAATCTTGCTTGACTTTGAGACTTATTTATAGGAAAAGTTAGATCTAGAGAGAGATACTCAACCAGCCATGTGGGAGATGTCAGTCTGCCTCAAACCTCCCTAACTGCAAAGGAAGGGAGCCAGGGATGTGATGACAGCCCCTTTGCCTTTAATGCAAGGGCTCCTTCCAGAGGTTAATGTGGTTAAAAGAGCTAGAGGCGCTGCCCATCTCTCCAATCAGTTAAATCGATCCTTTTTCTGTACAGAGAAGTCTGCAAGAAGGTAGATCAGTGGAGCACCCTATTCTGGAAGTTAAGATAAGAATGTGAGGAAAGCAAAAGAATTATTTTGTTCTAATTTTGGTAAGAACTTAATGGGGGTTAAATTACTGGAGGAAGTGACAGGATAGGAGCCAAATTTTAGGTGGAATTGTCTTCTAAATAGTAATAGGTGGTTACAAAGTGGTTTCCTGTATACTATACCAAACAATTTATGCATTGTGAGAGCTCTACTGCAACTATTTACTCTTTACACTTTTTGGTTGTTTAAGATGTGTGTAACTAAAATGCTGATATAGCTATACACTTTATTTTTATTTTAGGCAATATCATTATAATGTTATTCAAGTCTTAATCAAAGCTTAACAATTAATAAATAATTTTTATTTATTTATTTTTTCAATAAAAGGAGGGTCAGGACTGGCTAGAATTTCATCAGGTTAGAAACCTTCACCTTTTCAAACTACCTTACAATGGCTAAAAAGGACAATAGCTCCAAACCAGATAACTACAGGTTGAACTGCTTTTTAAACTTCTGGGAATGTGTGCTTTCTTTGAGTGATACTCTATGTAGAGATTGAATAATACAGGATCTCAACTTTCATTTGAGCGATATTGACATTTAGTGTGTCTCTCAAGTTAAGATGTGCAACTTATTGTTTTCCAAGTAGAGTTGGATCAATAGGTGAGCTGTAGCTCATAGGTTGACTGAGTCTTGTGCCCTGGGGCTTTCTATGTTCCATACCAAGCATTAATGATCACAAGATACTATTTTACCTCTTATGATTCTTTTTTAAAATTTTTTAATGTTTATTTATTTGAGAGAGAGAGAGAGAGAGAGAGAGAGAGAGAGAGAGAGAGAGAGAGAGACATAGAGACATAGAATCTGAAGCAGGCTCCAGGCTCTGAGATGTCAGCACAGAGCCCAATGTGGGGCTTGAACTCAGGCACCTTGAGATCATGACCTGAACCGAAGGTGGAGGCTTAACTGATTCAACCATCCAGCTGCCCCAACTCCTATGATTCTTAATGATCACTTGACAGTAATGAAGTAATGTTTATCATGACAGATATCTACTATTTATTGAGTGCTCGTTTATGTGTAAAGCATTGTTCTAAGCCTTTTAAGTGTCTGACTTCCTCAATTTACATAATCACCTTAAGAAGTAGGTAGTTGTCGTGTTCATTCTGCTGAGCAGAAAACTGAGGCACATAATGGTCAAGTAACCTGTCCAAGTTTACAGAGCTAATAAGTGGTAGAATCTGAATTGTGACCTAGTAATCTGATTCCAGAACCCATGTTCATCCTGCAACATCAACTGAAGGAGCAATGGAGGATTTGAGCTGTTCTGGATTCATTCTATGATGCTTAGATCTCTCTGCTGAAGCTGACCCAGAAATGTTGGATTAATCCCTGTAATCCATGTATAACACCATGTAACCCAGTGATGCTTTCAGTTCCCAGTTTCCAGTTCTTGGCCATTGAGAGAAGAAAGGAGTTTTACCAGGCACAGATCTGAAACTACATCGGAGAGCATAATATGCTGATGTCAAGGACAGATCATCAAATGGCGATCAGGGTAAGTATGTAAAGGAGGATACAAAAATGGGCAGGCTACAAGGAGGGTACTATAATGAGACTAGGCATATTGGAGACTAGCACCGGGCCCCGCAGCATGCATGCAACTGGATCTGAGCCAATTGCACTTGAATGCAGGAGTCTGTAACCTTGGTCATGCTCAAGCCTGGTACCACAGTGAGGGTACACTTAAAACGGAAGATAAAGACAAGTCTGCAGACCTGTGTGAAATTGAGGGATTGGTAAATCTTACGGTTGTTAGCAACAGTGATAGGGGGAGGTAAGGGGCTTGGGCAGACCCCAAGCCTCTCTTGGGGGAGACCTGACTGCTGTCTCCCCTCCCCAAGAGAAGCATCAATGTGTTTGAAGAACCAATTAGACAAACAGTGATGAAGCCAAGAAAAAAATAAGGCCCAGAGACTCAGGAGTAAAATCATTGGGCCAAAATTTCAGTGAAGGTAAGTCTGACCACTTCTGAGTTATCAAAGCACCCTGATGGCCTTGGGGAAAAATCAGGTGTCCCATTTGCTAAATCCCACATATCACAAAATGTCCTAAGTTTAACCTCTTTTAGTGGCAATCGTTTTCAAATTATGCTGATCACGCGGTATATGATTCTCCAGGGGGCCAGAGTAACATTCAATTCAATCCGTTGGGGTTTTTTTTTGTCTGTAAAATACACTGCCCTATTCTGCATTGCAAGTATCTCCACTGTCTTACCACATCTCAGAAACCTCAAAAGTGGTATGAGTAGTGGATGTAACATGTCGACACACATCCTCACACACACACACACACACACACACACACACACACACGTACATATACATATACACAGACATATAAATATACATACATGTGTAATTTTAGTTAAAAATGAAAATAAAAATTAATTAATTTTATCATTTATTAATTTGATTTATATGGTTTCCACTGGGTGGAAGAAAAGAGCAGCGTGTAATAGTCAAGGATGAAAATGAGTCTTTCAGTGAATGTATCTTGGTATAGAGTTTTTACTTCAGAGTGGTGAAAAATAGTTGCGTGGTTAAATAATAACAATATATAAAGAAAAAAGCCATGCCCCCAAGTTGAAAACAAACTCAGTTGCAGCACCTGGGTGGCCCAGTTGGTTAAGTATTCAACTCTTGACTTCTGCCTCGGTCAGGATCTCTCAAGAGCCGGATCTCATGGTCATGGGATTGAGCCCTGTGTCAGGCTCTGTGCTGACAGCATTGAGCCTGCTTATGAGTCCCCCTCTCTCTCTCTTCCTCTCCGCCCCTTCTCCACTCATGCACACTCATGCACACTCATGCTCCCTCTTTCAGAAATAAATAAAAGTTAAAAGAATCCCAAAAAATTACTTTAAAAACTAAAGAAAACAAAAGGAATCAAGCTTAACTGTACCTCAGGTCTATAACCATGCATATAGAATAATTATGATAAATGACTTTAATCAGTGTTTTAACTATACATCCCTGTAGAGATCATATTATAGGAACAAAAGAGCCATATAGGTATTTTAATGAAAACAAGACTGTACTATATGCAGTTATGTAAGATGCACTTTAGGTAAAAATATGTAAGTTAAAAGTAAAAGTGTAGAAAAAGAAAGCACACAAACATCAATCATATTAAAGCTGAAAAGGCTGTATTATCATTAAAACTACAGCCTGAGACACAGTTTGTCAGAGATAGACACTTCATAGTAATGTAAGAGTCAATCTCTCAAGAAAAAGGACAATTCTAAATATGTTTGAACTTAACAGTAGTACTTCAAGATACATGAAACAAAAACAGAGATTTAGGGCAGCACTTGACAAATCCACAACTTAAGCCTCAGTTGAGAACCCCAGGCATAGACAATAGATCAATGGAGTAGAAGAGAAAGCACATGGGTAGAAAATAAGTGAAGACCTTATGCATGAAAATAAAGACTAAGATATCATTGGATTTTGTATGTCCCAAGCACTAGGAAGGTCATGGTGGGTCTGCTCAGTTATCAGATTTGGAATATATTTAATAGACATTGGGAGAGCCATTGAATGGTTTGTGAACAAGGCATTTACTTCAACCTTCTGAGAATTGCTATGGTCTGAACATTTGTGTCCCTCCAAATTCCTAAGTTAATACCCTCACTGCAATGGCAATGATATTAATAGGTGGGGCCTTTGGAAGGTGATTAGATCAGGAGGGTGGAGCCCTCATGAGTGAGAGTAATGCCTTACTAGAGAGACCCAAGAGAGATCCTACAGCCTTTTCCACCACATGAGGATACAATGGGTAGTCTGCACCCTGATCTTTCTTCCAGCTTCCAGGACTGTAAGAAAGAAATGTTCATTGTTTATAAGCCACCCAGTTTATGGGATTCTGTTA
>NC_043704.1:49403956-49405535 GCF_006229205.1 Suricata suricatta
CATATTCAACAACAGGAAGTGACAGATGACCTTCTGTCTCAGTAAACCACTTAAACAGAGAAGTGAAAATGATCAGTTAAGAGTTGTGTTTTGTAAGCCTGAACAGGAAATAAAATCAATCTGATTGATGTATTTGATTTAGGCTGCTCTAGGAGCCTAGCCAGAGTCTTCTACTGAGTTCTTCACATTAACATCTATCTGAATATTCAGCTGTGGATGGTAGAAGAAGGCGGCTTCGTGGATATAAACTGCCATCCACCTGTATCTGTAGTGTTCCTGCTGGGGCTCCTGGGGGAAAGGAATGGTCTCCCCTGAATCTAATGGCTAACTATGTCAGAGGGGTGTTCAAGTGAAAGACTGGACCTCAGACAAACCTTAGTGCCTGAACTTCAAGGAGGAGCTTCAGAAATTGGTCTTGGTTCCACCTGATGGAAACGTCTTGGGGTTGCTTTATACACCAAGTTGTTTACAGTGAGTGGGTATATAAGTGACAGACTTCAGAGAAGTCAGGCTGCAGAGGGTACCAGGAGGCTGTTTAGTCTACTTCTGGCTTACAGCTCCAACAACAGCAGATTCCTTCTCCATCTTTGTAGGTATCTCATTTCTGCATGGGCAGAAGCTCTACAGCTGTATGCCACTGTTGGGCTTTTTGGGGACCTGAGAGGCAGGAAGACTATTACATTGTTTCATGTGTAATGTAACCATCTCTGGGTAATTTATAAGCCAAGGAAAAGCATTCAGTGTTCTTGGGGCACCTGAGTGGCTCAGTGAAGTGGCTGATTTCAGGTCAGGTCATGATGTCATGGTTAGTGGGTTCAAGCCCCACATCAGGCTCTGTGCTGACAGCTCCGAGATGCAGCCTCCTTCAGATTCTGTCTCCCTCTCTCTCTGCCCCTCCCCCACCTGTGCTGTCTCGAAAATAAACATTTTAAAAAGTTTTTTTTTTTTTAAAGCATTCAGCGTTCTTTTAGTAGTTGTTTTCTCTTTTCATTATGTCTTCCTAGTTTTTGGACATCGATTTAGATTTGTTTCTCTGGCAGCTAAACTATTTCTTTCAATATTTTTTTCCAGTAAGGTCAATGAGTGGGATAGTTTTTTACTGCATCTACATCTGAGGGTATATTTCTCTTGCCACATAGATAGATGGTAACTTAGCATTCTTGGATAACTTTTTTTTCCCCCTCCAGAATGATGCAGGTACTGTTTTATTTGGTTCTGACACTGAACATTATGGAGACAAAGTCTGTTGTAAATACAATTTTTTTTCCATGTTAGGTATCTTGTTTGTTTTTCTTTTTTCTGACTAGACTGTTACAGAGATTATTTTTCTATCCTTGAAATTCTGAATTGCAAATAGCATATATCCAAATGTGTTCCTTCCTTGACTCTTCTCTACTTCTGAAATCTCAACTAAAGTATATTTTTCTTCTTGGATCACTCCTCCATTTTCTTTATCTTTTGTCTAATAATCTTCAGCTTTTTCTTTTTCTTTGAGTTATGGATAATTATTTCTAATTTTTTATTAGAGAGCTAGAGAGAGATAATGGTAGGGGAGGGCAGTGGGACAAGGAGAGAGAAT
>NC_043704.1:49405635-49416128 GCF_006229205.1 Suricata suricatta
ATAAGCAGTCTCCACACCCAGCACTGAGCTCAGTTTGGGGCTTGAGGGTGAGATCAAGAGTTCGATGCTTAACCAACTGAGCCACCCAGGTGCTCCAGTTTCACATTCTCTCTCTCTCTTTTTTTTAATTCATTGATGAGGCAATTCTGGTCACTGCCTTTGATTTTTATTTTTTTATTTTTCTTAAATTTCAGGTTGAACTTTTATAGAAGTAAAACATTCATAAAGGGGGGAGAGTAAAAATGATAAGTACAAAAATTTTTTACTTTGAATTCAGTTTATGCAATCAGCACCCTTTCAGAACAAGAGACAGAACATGGCCAGCACACCAGAATCTCCCCTAATGCTTTCTCCAAGCCATGCCTCTGCTCTCCAAAGAAACGATCCTGACTTCTAACACTATATATTAGCTTTAATACTTTTGAACATGACATCAATAGAATCACACAATATATAAATTTAAGTTTAATGGCAAGAACTGTAAAAGGTCTGAGATTTTACCTTACTTGCAAGCTGACAAGTTAACCTGTCACAGGTTCATGGGTGCTGGGAGAAGACATGAGATCCCTGGACCAGAGGAAAGGATGTTTTCATTCACAGAGCAGCAAACAACATGCGCATCAGCATATTTGTGTCCATTCCCCTTGCCCCTCAAGTCCCACAAGGATGATGCAGATGTGCCCAAATGGCTGCCTGCACAAACAGTGGATTGCAGGACAGGAACTCCAACTGAAGTGACCTGATCTTTTAACTGGATAATAAGCATGCTTACCCTTTGCTCTGGAGGCAAACATTATCTTTCTCTTCTAAGGCTGTTTGCTATGCAAATATCCTGAAATAAAGGTCTTTGGGAAAGAATTAGAAAGATATACTTTTTTTTCTTTAAATTAAAACTAGATTATCTGCCATGAGAGAAAAAGCTTCAGAAAATTTCCTTTTAAAAGCTCTGTTGACTGAGAAAAAGCTCAATGCACTAATAAAATGGTCACAGCAAACAAAACTGACTGATATGAATTTAAATTCTACCTTTCCCCAAAGTGGTCTTTTTGGCTCTGCTGTGCTACCCAGCCTGAGATACAGGTCCTAGAGCATTGGAGGGCCCCCTGGATTTTTGGGTCCCAGAGGAATAGAAGGATTAATCTGTGGTCTCAGGGACCTGGAGTCATATGTGGGTCTGATTCAGCTTTCAAAGCAGTCAAACCCCAAAGCCCCAAGTCACAGTAGGACATTTGCAAGTCATCTCTCTTTAAAAGTCTGCTTTGTATTTTGTAAAAAATTTAAAGACTCAGTTGACTGAGCATCAGACTCTTGATTTCAGCTCAGGACATGGTCCCAGCATCATGGGATCAAACCTTGTGTCAAGCTTCACACTGAGCATGGAGCCTGCTTCAGATTCTCTGTCCTTCTCCCTTTGCCCTTCTCCCCTGCTAGCATTCTAAACAAAAACAAAGTTTACCTTGTCACTTAATTGATTCTACAGCTGCTCTTATTGAATTGTGACAGAATTATATTTCATAAAAATACTGTTTGAACATAGCTAATTTAAATATAATACTTGTGAATGTTTCTTTTTCATTGCATCTGCTAGAATTAAGTAATATTTGTATTATATTTTGATTGGATTAACCGGTCCACTGATACATAAACATAATTACAATATGACACAGCCATATAGAGACATTTGAGCAAAAAATATTCATCTAGGCTGCGAGTTAGTATAAGAAATCTGTAAAGATAACTAAATATGTACTTCAACAAATTTTGATGAGTTGCAAAAATAACACAGAAAAAACTTTAAAAAGAAACATACCCCCATCCCCAAACCTATTAGTATTTTTATTAGTTTATTAATTTCATTCATAAATTAAATTAAGGGGGTTGACATTTTACAATTTCATTTCTTGTTTTATAATTTTGATTTAATCTTTGTAACTTTGTTTCTGATATTCTTTGCTATTTAAATTGGTTTCTAGGGGAGAGGACAAGATGGGGGAGAAGCAGGGAGTCCCCTAACTCCTGCCTACATCTATCAAACAAAGAAGGGCAGAATCCAAAAGACCACAAGAGTAGGGGAAGAAAAGAGACAGAGTCCACTAAGAAGACAGCCTCATAGGTGCCTGATTGAGAACTGGGGAAGATAAAAACAACCAAGACACAGAAGCATGGAGGGGAGGGAGGCCCCTCTGCAGAGAGACAAAGGGAAAAAATTGGCTGAAACTGCTCTTAACAACTGTCCCTGGAAAAGAGAAAAACCTGGGCCAGGAAAGAGAGGGGTCCTATCATCCCATCTCAAACCACAAGGCGTTCACAGAGAGATACTATCTCTAACTGCGGAGGCTCCTTTGGGCTGTGTGCTCTGGGCCCAGAAATTCCCTCAGGTACAGACTGTATGCAAAGGACTCAATAGGCATCAGGAGAAACTGCTCCCCTACTTGATCCCCAGCAAGGAAGGGCCCCGGCCTGGGATTCCGGGGTTACCTTTCAGTCACCATCATTACTGCACATGGAGTAAGAGCTGAAAACGAGGCTGGGGGCGGGACATAGATCAATGCTCACCATGGCTATGCCAAGAGCAGAGTAAGATCAGATCCAAAAGAGTGATTACAAAACTTGGTTTGAGAAGGACCTGGGGGTCCACCGTTTTTCTCCCCACATCCACCAAGGTGGGGCCCAGAGAGCAGCCTCAGAGACCCTCAGTGCAGGCAAGATCCACCTACACGAAACCACACCCATCTGCCTTGCCTAGCTGCTTTGTTACCAGAGCTGGTTGGATGCTGTGGAAACAGCCCATAACCTCCCCCCAAAACCAGCACTAATGTATTGCTGTGATTAACTCTAGATCAATTCTTGCAATTCAGATATATCTCCCTTATCTCATTCTTCTCTTTCCCCTTCCCTGGAGTGGGTATTCTGGTTATAGGTTTGCTTAAACAGTCATATCCAATACATTCTCTCTCTTTTTTATACTTTTTAAATATATTTTTTATTTTTGATACAGAGAGAGACAGAGCATGAGAAGGAGGAGTGGAGAGAAAGGGAGACACAGAATCGGAAGCAGGCTCCAAGCTCTGAGCTTTCAGCACAGAGCCCGACACGGGGCTTGAACCCACTAACGTGAGATCATGACCTGAGCCGAAGTCCAACACTTAACAGACTGAGCCACTCAGGCGCCCCTAAATCACTCTCTTGAAATATATTCTACACCTCCCTCATTACCTTCCTTTCTCTCTGAAATAATCAGACTATATAATTTCTTAAGGTAACATTATCCAGGGCAAAGTTCAATTTCTCTTTCTTCCCATCCCTGTCACTTCTCTTTGTATATGCTCTTCCATCAGTGCTGCCTCTACTCTGCTCTTTATTTATAACTGGGATCTCTGGCATTCTGCTTTTAAACTGCCCTTTTTCTTTTTTTCCTCTCCCTTTTGGTTTGCCTGTTTTTTTCATTTGTTTGTACATTTGTGTGCTTTTGTTCCCTATATGTTTGTCTGTCTGTTTTCCATCCCAGGGCTACCTCAACAAACAAGCCAAAGTACACGTGGTCGAGAATCCCAAATATCACTACGAGTAGGGAAATAAAGTAACCAAAGGCACAACAAGAGAGACCAAGGGAACCCATTGAAAGAACACTTCCTGAATGCACAGATCCCGGAGAGTCAATGAGAATCCTTTAATATAGCAATACTCACAGGTGGAGAGCACATAACAGTTCTTTTTAAACTGACAAGAGACAGAAAACGAGCCAAAATGCTGAAACAAAAACACTCTCCTCTAAAGAAATTCCAGGAGGAAGTCACAGCTACAGAATTGGTCAAAACAGATATAAGCAACATAACTGAGCAAGAATTTAGGACGACTGTCATAAAATTAACTGCTGGCCTTGAAAAAGGCATGGAAGACATCACAGAAGCTTTGCTACAGAGACTATGCAGCTTGTCAATAGTTCTGATCAATGAAAAAATGCTATAAATGAGGTGCATAATAAAATGGAGGCAACCACTGCACGAACTGAATAGGCAGGGAAAAGAATAGATGAATTAGAAGACACAACTATAGAAAAAGAGAAGACTGAGAAAAAGGGAGATAAATTGGTCCAAGAACACGAAAGGAGAATTTGAGAACTGAGTGATACAATCAAAGGGAACAATATCCGTATCATAGGCATTCCTGAAGAAGAAACAGAGAAAGGAGCTGAAGCAATACTTGAAAAAATTATAGCCAAGAACTTCCCCAATCACTGGAAGGAAACACACTGAAATCCAAGAAGCACAGAGAATCCCCTCAGATGCACCTCGGTCTTCTGCACAATATATCAGAATGAAACTAGCAAAATATAAGGTTAAAGAGAATTCTGAAAGCAGCTACGGATAAAAGGGCAAAGGGAAACCTATCAAAGTAGTTGCAGACCTCTCTACTGAAAGTTGGCAGGCCACAAAGGGATGGCAGAAAATCTTCAATGTGATGAACAGGAAGAATATGCAGCCAAGAATCCTTTATCCAGCAAGCCTGCCATTCAGAATAGAAGGAGAGATAAAAGTTTTCCCAAATAAACAAAAATTGAAAGAATTCATTACCACTAAACCAGCCATACCAGAAATCCTAAGGGGAACTCTGAGGGCAATGTTGCTAGGAACACAAGGTACCAGAGACATCACTACAAGTATGAATCCTACAGAGAACACAATGACTCTAAACCCATATATTTCAATCATAACACTGAATGTAAATAGACTAAATGCTCCAACCAAATGACTTAGGGTAGCAGAATGGATAAAAAATTAAAATCCATCTATTTGCTGTCTACAAGAAATTTATTTAAGAGCTGAGGACACCTTGAGATTGAACATAAGGGGATGGAGAAATATCTATCTTGCGACTGGAAGTTAAATAAAAGCCAGAGTGGCCATACTTATATTAGACAATCTGGACTTTAAAGGACCAGCAGTAACAAGAGATGAAGAAGGGCATTATACAATAATTACAGGGTCTATCCATCAGGAAAAGCTAACAATTATAAACATCTACACAACAAATTCAGAAACACCCAAATACATAAAACAATTAATCACAAACAGAAACAATCTTATTGATAAGAATGTGCTAATTGCAGAGGATTTTAATACTCACTCCACATTCAGCAATGGATACATCAACCGGACAGAAAATCACTAAAGAAACAATGGACCTGAACAACACGTTGGACCAGATGGATTTGACAGATGTATTTAGAACTCTATATCCTGAGGCTATGGAATTCACTTTCATCTCTTGTGCGCCTGGTACATTCTCCAATATACTGCACATACTGGGTCATAAAGCAGCCCTCCATAAATATAAACAAATTGAAATCATACCATGCACACTTTCAGATCATAATGCTATGAAACTTGAAATCAATCATATGAAAAAGTCTGGAAAACTTCCAAGAAAATGGAGGTTAAAGAACACCCTACTAAAGAACGAATGGGCCAATCAGGCAATTATAGAAGAAATTAAAAAATATATGAAAACAAATGAAAATGGAAATAAAACAATCCAAACTCTTTGGGATGCAACAATGGCAGCCCTAAGAGGCAAGTTTATTGCAATCCAGGCCTATTTCAACTAACAAAAAAAACCCCACAAATACAAAAATCTAACAGTACACCTAAAGAAACTAGAAGGAGAGCAGCAAGAGCACCTCAAACCCAGCAGAAAAAGAGAAATAATAAAGATCAGTGCAGAAATAAACAGTATGAAATCCAAAAAAACCAATTGAGCAGATCAATGAAACCAAGAGATGATTTTTTGAAAAAATAAATAAAATTGATAAACGTCTTGCCATATTTCTCAAAAAGAAAAGAGAGAACACCCAGGTAGACAAAATCGCAAATGAAAATGGATCTATCACAACCAGTCCCTCAGAAATACAAGCAATTATCAGGGAATACTATGAAAATTTATATGCCAACAAACTGGACAACCTAGAAGAAATGGACAAATTCTGAAACACACATGCATTAACAAAATTCAAATTGGAAGGGATAGAAAATCTGAACAGACTCATAACCAGTAATGAAATTGAATCAGTTATTAAAAATCTCCCAAAAATAAGAGCCCTGGGCCAGGTGGCTTGCATGGGGAATTCGACCAGACATTCAAATCAGACCTAATATCCAAGGTTCTAAAGCTATTTGAAAAAATAGAATTAGAAGGAACACTTCTGGACTCATTCTATGAAGCAAGCATCCCTTGATTCCCAAACCAGACAGAGACCTACCAAAAAAAGAGACATACAGGCCAATATCCTTGATGAATACAGATGCAAAAATACTCAACAAGATACTAGCAAATTGAATTCAACAGCATATAAAAAGAACTATCCATTATGATCAAGCATGATTAAGTGGGATTCATTCCAGGGTAACAGGACTGATTCAATATTTGCAAATCAATCAATATGATACATCACATAAACAAAAGAAAAGAAAACCTTCAAGAAAGTAGGCATAGAAAAAACTTACACATCATAAAAGCCAGTTAAGAAAAGCCCACAGCTAATATCATCCTCAATGGGGAAAAATTGAGAGCTTACCCACTGAGATCAGGAACAGGACAGGGATGTCCACTCTCACCACCTTTTTTTAACATAGTGCTTGAAGTCCTAGCATTTGTAATCAGACAACAATAAGAAATGAGAGGCAACAAAATTTGCGATGATAAAGTCAATCTTCCACTTTTTGCAGATAACATGATACTCTACATGGTACACCCGATAGACTCCACAGGAAGCCTACTAGAACTAATCCATGAATTCAGCAAAGTCGCAGGGGACAAAATCAACCTACAGAAATCGGTTGCATTTCTACACACCAAAAACGAAGCAACAGAAAGAGACATAAAGAGACTGATCCCATTCACAATTGCAGAAACACACACACACACACACACACACACACACACACACACACACACACACACAAAATACCTAGGAATAAACCTATCTAAAGATATAAAAGATCTGTATGATGAAAACTATAGAAAACTTACAAAGGAAATTGAAGAAGACAGAGAAATGCAAAACACTCCATCCTCATGGATTGGAAGAATAAACACTGTTAAAATGTCATTATTACCCAAAGCAATCTACACATTCAATGCAATCCCCATCAAAATTGAACCAGCATTCTTCTCAAAGCTAAAAGAAAGATCCTAAAATTTGTAAGGAGCCAAAAAAGACCCCAAATAGCCAAAAGAATATTGAAGAAGAAACCAAAACAGGAGGCATCACAATCCTAGACTTTAGCCTCTACCACAAAGCTGTCATCATCAAACAGTATAGTATTGGCACAAAAACAGACACATAGACTAGTGGAATAGAATAGAGAGCCCAGAACAGGACCCACAAGTGTATGGCCAATTAGTCTTTGACAAAGTAGAAAAAGGTATCCAATGAAAAAAAGACAGCTTCTTTAACAGATGGTGCTGGGAGACCTGGACAGAACATGCAGAAGAATAAGGCTAAACCACTTTCTACACCATACACAAAAATAAACTCAAAATGGATGAAGGACCTAAATGTGAGATAGGAAACCATCAAAAGTCAGGAGGAGAAACCAGGAAACAACCTCCTTGACCTCAACCACAGCAATTTCTTACCTGACACATCCCCAAAGGCAAGGGAATCAAGAGCAAAAATGAACTCTTGGAACCTCATCAAGATGCAATGCTTCTGCACTGCAAAGGAAACATCAAGAAAACTAATAGGCACCCCACAGAATGGGAAAAGATAGTTACAAATGACATAACAGAGTAAGGGCTAGTATCCAAAATCTACAAGGAACTCACCCAAATTCCACACCCGAAAAACAAATAATCCAGTGAAGAACTGGGCAGATCACATGAATAGACACTTCCTCCAAAGAAGACATCCAGATGGCCAACAGACACATGGAACAATACTCAGCATCACTCATCATCAGGGAAATACAAATCAAAACCACACTGAGATACCAGCTCATGCCAGTCAGAGTGGCTAAAATGAATAAATCAGGAGATTATAGATGCTGGCAAGGATGTGGAGATGGGCACCCTCCTCACTGTTGGTGGGAATGTAAACTGGTGCAGCCACTCTGGAAAACAGTGTAGAAGTCCCTCAAAGAAATTAATGATAGAACTCCCCTATGACCCAGCAAGAGCACTGCTAGGGATTTACCCAAGGGATACAGGAGTGCTGATGCATAAGGGTACATGTACCCCAATGTTCATAGCAGCACTTTCAACAATAGTCAAATCATGGAAAGAGGCTAAGTGTCCATCAACTGATGAATGGACTAAGAAGATGTAATTTATATATACAAAGGAATACTACATGGCAATGAGAAAGGATGAAATCTGAGCATTCATGCAACAAGGATGGAACTCAAGGGAGTCGTGCTAAGTGAAATAAATCAGGGGAAGAAGGAGAGATACCATATGTTTTTGCTCATAAATGGAACAGGAGAAACTTAACAGGACCATGTTGGAGGGGAAGGGGGGAAAATGGTTGGGGAGATGGAGGGACATAAACTATGAGACTCTTGAATACTGAGAACAAACTGAGGGCTAATGGGGGTGTGTGGAAGGGGGGTGATGGGAATGGAGGAGGGCACACTTGTGGGGATGAGCACTGAGTGTTTATACGGAAACGAACTTGACAATAAACTATAAAAGAAATAAATTGGTTTCTGAATTCTAATAGTTAACTTTTTTAAATACATAGGATTAATCTTTAATTATACATATCATATGCCCTTATAAAGTCCTAATCCTTATGCCCATTATCTCCAATGTAATTCTTCACTAACCAAGAAATCAGCAACTCATTGACTCTTCTCCACAACCCTATAACAAAAAGTGGCATCTGGTTTGTCCTTCAGAACCTTCTCATTTAACATTTCCTACTTTTTCTTCAAAACTATGACATAAGACTGAACTAATGACAATCAACCTACAATCACATTAACTGTAGAGGCTTTCATTTGATATGTTGAAAATTAGTGTGGGCAATCGCAGGCATGGCTGTCAAAGGCCTTAACACAGTTAAACAGCTGTTACTAGACTTTAATTAAATATTCGCTGTTAGCAGCATTTGCTATATTATTTAATACCTAGTGGAAACGAATTTTATATATAAATTTTATCCAATAATACACATGCACACATATCATTATTGCTGTTCATATATAATACACATGCATGCAAATACATATGTAATAGTTATATTGCACATAAGTACCTGAATGTTACATCTACATGTACACATGTAACACATGTATTCACTCACATATACAAAAAATATACATATGCCCTTATAAATATATATATATACTTGCACATATAATAAGAAACAAGTAGATAATTATAATTTAAAAAATTAGTATAAAGTTTAACTGGGTATTTTTCAGGTTGTCAAGTCTTTTAGATAATTCACAAATTAAAAATGAAAGGCATAATAAGACACATTTTCCATCAATATTAAAATTTGCACCCCAAATATGAGAAGTACTTGCTAGCTCTTTATAATCTTAGGGAATTATATAAGTAATATAACACATCATTTCCATTGCAAGGATTCAAATTTCATCATTAAGTTTTCTTCTATTTCAATCGCTTGGCTGTTTTTCAAAAATATTTTTAAGTGCATACTGATGAAGTATTTTATTCTGTCAGTATTCCATTGCACTTAAACTCCTGAACAGCCTCATAGGAAGGATTTTTCCTAATTTTAAAAAATGAGTTTCCTAAGTTCTGAAAATACTGTTTTGTACCCATAAACATAGAACCTGGTCTTTGCCCTTTTATTAGTAACATTATGACTTTCCAATGCCCATCACCTTTAAAAATACACTTGGGTTTACAAAAGATCAGATGGCCTTTGCCCACTGACGTGGTTTACCACAACCAGGTCAACCACATCCCCATGAGGTATTGTGGCAAATTCTGGGCCAGCCACCAGATTCATACAATGAAGTTTAATTAATAAATCAGGCTTGCTAAGCCTGATTCTTAATACTAAGAACATGAACCATATGTTTATAATATATGAATAATGAAAAGACATCAATTATTGCTATTGATTATTACCTAGAATTTTAATGTTGATACAAATAAATGAATACTCAAAACATAATTTCACCATGTCCAATGGTAGATCGGACTCAACATTTTTTTGAGAGATAGAATTTTGTGATTTATATATAACAGGAACAACACTTAAAATTATTCCTTAAATGATTAAGAATAATAATTCCATATACTATAAGTAACATGCATGTATATATGTGAATATATATACTATACATACAAGTTTAGACTGGAAGCTGCCATTTACTATTGACATTTTGAGGATTTTATTCACATCAATTTATTGGGAAGTTTATATTCTTGTTTAGTAGAGTTATGATAGAGTCATGGTTAATTTTATGTGTCAATTCAGCAGGGCCCGAGGGTGCTAAGCTATTTGGTCAAACATT
>NC_043704.1:49416228-49419472 GCF_006229205.1 Suricata suricatta
TATATATGTGAATATATATACTATACATACAAGTTTAGACTGGAAGCTGCCATTTACTATTGACATTTTGAGGATTTTATTCACATCAATTTATTGGGAAGTTTATATTCTTGTTTAGTAGAGTTATGATAGAGTCATGGTTAATTTTATGTGTCAATTCAGCAGGGCCCGAGGGTGCTAAGCTATTTGGTCAAACATTATTGTGGGTGATTTGTGAAGGTGGTTTTGAACAAGGTTAACACTTAGACTGAGTAAAGACGGGTAGACTAAAGCAGCTTGCCCTCCTCAGTGAGGTTGGGCCTCATCCAATCAGTTGATGGCCACGTCCTCCCTTAGGGAGGAGGGAATTCTTCCTGATGATCTTCAGACTGGGACATTGACTTTTCCCCCCCTTCAGATTCAAACTGAAATGCTGACTCTTCCAGGGTCTCGAAGCTGCCACCTTCATACTAGAACTATGCCATTTAGCTCATGCCTCCCAGACTAGAGCGGACCCATCAGTTCTCTCGGATCTCTAGCTGGCTCTGAGACCTACTGGCTCTGTGATTATGCGAGCTTATTCCTTATAATTAATTGTGCTGGAGTTCCGCTCCAGCAGGTCCAGGGTTCTCTGAGGGATGGATGGTGTTGGTGAAAAGGACGGATGAGAGAAACACAAGATTCTTTCTGATCAACAGACAGGCATCTCCGCACTGACTGAGACTCAGCTTTATTTATGGTCAAATGTACAGGGGATAGCACAGACATGGCATTTGCCTTAGACAATGATTTCTGATGATAAAATTCTTTGATAGGTAACAATTTACCAGAACATAGATTTGTAGAAGATTCATGCATAATCTTTATCAGTAGTGATTCATGTAAGGGATTGAATGCTAATCATCTGGGGCAGGAAGGTATCCTCAGCATTCAAATAGAAGACAATGTTTCTAGCATAGCAAAGGCAAAAGTTATTTCTTTGTGAGCAGAGGTCAATAGCCTGTTTACTTGAGAAGCATAAGAAAAACAGGATTCTCAGGAAATGTAATGGTTGCTTCCATAATCACAATAGAAGAAGTTCCTATAATAAGTTCCTCCACAAGATGCAATCAGCATGTATTAGGGCCAGAATAAGGGGATACGTCACCCCATATGCCAATCAACAAGGGGGCTTGGGGGGCGGGGGGAGTTGGTGCTCAGGCAAAAACAACTGAGTGGGTCGTCATCTGATGAAAGGAGACCTTGCAAACCTGCCTTAACCTAACAAAAAAAAGTATTCTCAACTTGTGAGTCAGAATGGCTCCCGACAACAAATCCATTTAATATTTTGAGGCATAAGAGCATACACATTGAGTTTAACTTTGTATTATTCATTATCATCAGTATTTTGATATATTTATGAATAGAGACTGATGTACTACTTCCCAATGTGAAATTGGTGACATTTATTGACATTTGATGTTCAATTATATTTTCTAAATATGTCTTCAAAGTTACCTTCTTTCATGCACTGTCTGGTGTACATTTGATATGAAAGCCGTGCCTCCTTCATGATATCATGATATAGGATTTAAATCTCATGTGTTTTCTCAAGTATTGATGAAGGATCAAACTCCACATGTAAGCACTGCAATTTTCTCTTCTCCTTCTCTCTTTCTATGCTGTAAGATAGCTATGGAATTGAGCAAGTTGTGAGATCCAGCTATCGGTGGGACACATTCTTTACTTTGTAATGTTTCTCCTTAGTATAAAGTCTGCAATCCTGAGTAGGGTTGAGCAGTCATACAGATTTAACTACATTCTTTACATTTTACGTTTATTCTCCAGTATGAATTCTGTGATGTAGAATGAAGCTTCAGCTCTAATTAACATGCTCTCCAAATTCTGTATATTTGCAACATCTTCCCTAGTATTCCTTCTCTGATCAGGAGTCAGGGTGTAGCAGTTCTTAGAAGTCTTGCCACATGCTGTCGTATTCAGTGGTTACTCTCCAGTATCAAGTTTCCAATGTGAAGCAAGGGGTGAACAGTCCACAAAACCTTTCTCACAGCCTTCAAATTTGGAAGAGTTGCTCCAGGATAAATTCTGTGATACTGAGTAACGTTGGAAAAGTGATTAAAGACCTTACTGCATTTTTACATTGGGAAGGTTTTCATCTAGTACGAATTCTATGACGTCAAGTAAAGTGTAAAGGTCATGTAAAGATCTAGCCATGTTCTAACATTTGTAGACTTTCGATCTAGTGTGAATTCTGTGATGTTGAATAAGGTGAGTGTTGGATAAATGCCTTGGCACATTATTCACATTGCTAACATTTCTCTTCAGAATGGAATCTTTTATATCCAATAAAGTGTGCGTGCTTGGTAAAGGTCTTACCACATTCGTTACATTGGTAGGGTTTTTCTATAGTATGGATTTGGTGATGTTTGGTAAGGTTTGAGCAGTGAGTAAAGGATTTGCCACATTCTTTACATTGGTAAGGTTTCTCTCCAGTATGGATTTGGTGATGTCCCTTAAGGTGTGCGTACTGGGTAAAGGCCTTGCCACATTCGTTACATTGGTAGGGTTTCTCTCCAGTATGGATTCTGTGATGGCTACTAAGGTGTGAGGGATTGTTAAAGGCCTTGCCACATTTGTTACATTGGTAGGCTTTCTCTCTAGTATGGATTTGGTGATGTTTGGTAAGGTTTGAGCGTTGAGTAAAGGATTTGCCGCATTCTTTACATTGGTAGGGTTTCTCTCCAGTATGGATTTTGTGATGTTTGTTAAGGTCTGACTGGCGAGTAAAGGACTTGCCACATTCGTTACATTGGTAGGGTTTCTCTCCAGTATGGATTTGGTGATGTCCCTTAAGGTGTGCGTACTGGGTAAAGGCCTTGCCACATTCATTACATTGGTAGGGTTTCTCTCCAGTATGGATTCTGTGATGGCTACTAAGGTGTGAGGGATTGGTAAAGGCCTTGCCACATTCGTTACATTGGTAGGCTTTCTCTCTAGTATGGATTTGGTGATGTTTGGTAAGGTTTGAGCGTTGAGTAAAGGATTTGCCGCATTCTTTACATTGGTAGGGTTTCTCTCCAGTATGGATTTTGTGATGAATGTTAAGGTTTGACTGGCGAGTAAAGGACTTACCACATTCGTTACATTGGTAAGGTTTCTCTCCAGTATGGATTCTGTGATGTATGATAAGGCTTGAGTGGTGAGTAAAGGATTTGCCACATTCGTTACATTGGTAGGGTTTCTCTCCAGTATGGATTCTGTGATG
>NC_043704.1:49419572-49442934 GCF_006229205.1 Suricata suricatta
CGTTACATTGGTAGGGTTTCTCTCCAGTATGGATTTGGTGATGTCTACTAAGGTGTGAGGGATAGTTAAAGGCCTTGCCACATTCCGTACATTGGTAGGGTTTCTCTCCAGTATGGATTTTGTGATGAATGTTAAGGCTTGTCTGGCGAGTAAAGGACTTGCCACATTCATTACATTGGTAAGGTTTCTCTCCAGTATGGATTCGCTGATGTTCACTAAGGGCTGAGGTACTCTTAAAGGCTTTTCCACAGTCTTCACATTGGTAAAGTTTCTCTCCAGTATGGGTTCTGTGATGTTCGGTAAGAGGTGAGTGTTGGGGAAAGGCCATCTCACATTTTTTATGTGTGTAAGGTTTCTCTCCTGTACGGATTAGTCTACGTACATTCATCGATGAGGCATCATTAAAGGTTTTACCACCTTCTTCACATTCATAAGCTTCCTCTCCAGTGTGCACTCGCTGATGTTGAATTAGTGCTGAGTGCCTGTTGAAGGCTTTGCCACACTCCTTACAAACGTAACCTTTCTGTCCAGCATGGATTGTCTTAGTGATATGTAGTCTTGATGACTGACTAAGTATGTTCCCAGGTTCATTGCATGTGTAGGGGCTTTTTCCCAGCTGAATCCTCTTCTGATCACCAGCACTGGAGGACTGGTTAAGTATTTCCCCACATGCGTCATATTTAGAGTGATTCTCTCCTAAATGTGTACTCTTACGTGTAATGAGGTTGGCGCTTGGATCAGAGACCTCCCCACATGGATGCCAGTCACCACCGTAGTCTGGAATAGGAGTCCCCAGGTGTGCTTGAGGCCCTTCACTCTTCTCATCCTTGTTCCAGTCTCTCATTAAGTGTCCATTCTCAAGGGAACTACCTTTATATCCATCCACTGACACTCTTTGGATCAAAGTTCCTATAAACGTCCCTGAAAGGAGGCTGTCAGTTTCATTTGGAAATACAGCTGAAAGGTAAAAATGAAAGTAAAGGTATTCCACTTGCTAATATCTGATGCTTAGAATTAGAATTTGTCACACACAAAACTGAAATCAGAAAAAGTCAACTTCAGGAAAAAGGAATCACTACTTTTTCTTTTTCTAAAATACTTATCTTTTTTAATGTTTATTTATTTTTTGAGAGATGGAAAGAGAGTGTGAGAGAGGAAGGGGCAGAAAGAGAGAGAAACACAGAATCGGAGGCAGGCTCCACTCTCTGAGCTGTTTGTACAGAACCTGATGGGGTACATGAACCCACAAACGATGAGATCATGACCTAAGGTAAAGTCTGACATTTGAGTGAGCCACCCAGGAGTCCCAAATCATTAGTTTTTCTACATCACTCAGATTGTATGTTAATGTAATCCCCATATTTTAAAATAATGTTATTGTTGGCATATTTTGCAACTTTGCTGTTGTTTGTATGTTTAGAAATGAAAGGCTTTGAGGTGCGTGGGTGGCTCAGTGAGGGTTGTGCGTCTGACTCTCGGTTTCAACTCAGGTCGTCATCTCATCGTTTGTGAGTTCCAGCCCACATCCTCGTCTGCACTGACAGTGTGGAGCCTGCCTGGGATTGTCTCCTGTCTCTCTGCCCCTCCTCCACTTTCTCTCTCCATCTCTCCAAGTAAATGGGAAAAAGAAACCCTCAAAAGAAATGAATGTCTTTGCTTGCTTGATTCTGAAAATTGAGTTAGACCCTTAAATTCTGTGTAATAATGTCTTTTAAGTGCTAAATACAGAGGGGCTTTCATTAGAGACTTCCGAGGTTGATATTGAGGAGTATACATTGCAATTTTCCTCTGCATGAAAACCAGCTAAAAAATCAAAATAGGCCCTCGTTCATGGTTACACACAGATTGTAGTCTTAGAGGTGCAGACGTGGGTTGGTGGCTCAGTAAGTGAAGCGTCGGACTTGGCCTCAGGCTGCAATCTCAGTCTATGAGTTGGAGCCTTGGGGAGGACTCTGCTGACAGCTCAGAGCCAGGAGCCTGCTTCAAATTTGGTGTGTCCCTCTATTTCAGCCCTCAATGCCTGCTCTATCTTTCAAAAAATAAACCTGACAAACAATATTTAAAAGTTTTTGATACAGTGAATCATAATGTAATCTCAGATACAACTAGTCAGAATGTGTAAACATATATGAGAAAGTCACAGGAACTTCCTATTATACATGACAAAATTATAAAATGATTCAATGATTAAGAGAAAATGACTAGAGATTTTATTATAGGTTGCATGTTTTGAATTCTAAATGTTCTATCTCCCTTGTGACACTAATTTATGTAGAAACTCTTGGAAAATGAGAAGAGATTTAAGTTATTTTATGATTGAGGAATGGAACTTATAGAGTGGAAATTTTGTATTTTAGTTACTACCATAAAAAATGAACTTTTCTTACTTTTTATAAGTTTTCTTTAATTAATTTTGAGAGAGAGACCAAATAGGGGAGGAACAGAGAGAGAGGGAGACAGGATTCCAAGGTTGCTCTGTGCTGTCATCACTGAGGCCTGTGCGGGACTCAGACTCACTGACTGTGGGATCATGACGTCAGCTGAAGTCAGATCCTTCAGTAACTGATCTACACATGCGCCCCCAAAATGGAACTTTTGAAGTGAAATAAAGGGTTAGATTTTCTCATTTTAGGGAGGTGCTTTATCAACTGATGAAATTAGTGGGTCTTAATTGTGTATGATTAGGATTAAAGCCTCCATATGTTGGAAAGCATTAAGCAGAAATTAGATGGTCTCTGTCCCCAGTGTTCCTGAGATTTTTGCACCAAATCCCAATATGCCTACCGCTACCCTGACGCACTTCTCACTCAAGGGAAACACTCAGAAAAGAACGAATATAGGCTTCCTCAGAAACACAGAGAATACCCCAAACCTTGAAAACAATGGAGAGCCAATGAGATTATGGTGGCCCTGACTGTGGATGTGAAGGACCTTTAAGTGGAACTGAAGGCGAATCCTTAGAGATTTGTGAGAGTGTGATGTATTGGAAAGCAGATGTGCCTCTGTGAAATGTGTTGACATAAAACTAGGTTTTGCAAACTGATTTCCATTCAAGAATGGCTGCTCAAATCACACTGTACGGTCTTTCTTCATCCTTCATATTTGGACCTCACCTCTGTCGTCTGCCTCATTCATTCCCACTTACCTGGGTATGAGGCTACTGTCTCCTTTCTCTTCACATCCCATAGCTCCCTCTTTTGTTCCAAAAAGATGACCAGGTTTGGCTTTGACACAACAAGACCTGTTTGATAGAGCAAAAGGATAGAGTATTGCTGGAGATTCTACCTTTCAATCCAATATTGGACTCAGTAGAGAAAAGAGAACATTCTAGAATTCTGGGAAATCATGCCCAAATGCTGTTGCCCAACAGCCCCTTTGGAACACACAGGATGGATTTCCAAGTTTCACATCCTTATCTCCACTTCTGAGTCTTACCACTACCAACATGAGTAGAAATTCATACTGAAGATGGAAATATCATTTTATGCCACTCAATACATGGAAACGCCATCCATCGAGGAAATGATGATGTGACTCTAAGGAAGGGAAAACTCACCGGAAAGGAAACATCATGAAGACTTTTCTCTACATCTGCCAACCCCTTCTTCTTTTTTTACTGTAGGGATTTGAATCCCAGTCATGCAAGAGAAAGCTTCTAAGAGAGTCTCCACAGGAAGGAACAAAACCCTTGAGTGGGGATTGGGAAATCTAGAGTTAGCCTCACCCAAGAAGATGAGGTGTCCGTAGGTCTCTAACATCACATCTCTGTACAGTTCCCACTGACTGTGGTTCAGGCATCCCCACTCCTCCTGAGAGAATTCAATGGCCACATCCCTGAAGGTCAGCAGTCCCTGCAACAAACTCCACAGTTACCAAGTGGACACACGAGGAGGTCATAATGGTACCTAAGATGCAGGAGGGAGATCATGTCACCAGCTGGACCCCACGACCCCATCTGCACTGCTCACCTGCATGTGCCCACAGACCTCAGTCCCTCGTTTTACTTAGCCTCTTATTTACACTTCCCTTTTACGGCAGGAAAAACACCCATGAGCTCAGTGTGCTGTGGTGGAAATACATAAGGTAATGACTGCCCTGGGGAAGAGCTGAAGTGGCTCAATTTGGGCTTAGCCCCTGAGTCACATCTATGCAGATGAACATCGGAGTAAAGCATGGAGTGAACACACTTTTCAAAAATGTTTATTTCCTGAAAGAGAGAGCACAAGTATGGTTGGTGCAGAGGGAAGAATTCCAACCGGGCTCCACGCTCAGGCTCCACGCTCAGGAAGGAGCTTGACTTGTGGCTTGATCTCAAGACTCTGAGGTCCTCACTTGAGCCTAAATCCAGAGATGGAAGCTTCAGGGACTAAGCCATCCAGGAGCTCCCTTCGACCTCATTTTTAAGACTTAGATCACGCCCCAAGGAGGAGCACAACTGCATTTACTATGTAACAGACAGAAAATGTATAGAACTGTGTTCTTAAGGCTCAAGTGCAACTGTATCGCTAGCCTCCCCTTTCTAAATATCCACCCTAACCTTAAATACACGGAAACCATTCTGGGGCGCCTCAATGGCTCAGTCTTCTGCCTCTTGGTTTCAGCTCAGGTCATGATCTCACAGCTTGTGAGTTCGAACCCGCATTGGTGCTGATGGTGCAGGGACTGCCTGAGATTCTCTCTATGCCTCTCTCTCTGCCCCTCCTCCGCCCTTTCTGTCTCTCAAATAAAGTTAATATACATATTAAAAAAAAGGAAACCATTCCCCTTCCTCTGTGAGTCTCTAGGTTTGAAGTTATACCTTGTGATCTCCTTATTTCTTGCAAATAAATTTTTGTTTGTCTGACATCGCTGCCTGGTAGAAGTTTTATAATTCATCAAGGACTAAACTCCTGTTAGTTCAGTTACATTAGGAGTACCGGGTTTGGCTTAGATGAATTTCTTACTTTCTGCAGTAAGACGATTGGGGAAACAGTATTATGCTCTAATATGTTCTTTAACTTTGAGGTATAAACCGATATAAATATTGGTTTATTCAAGAGAATTTGTAAAATAAAGGCATCAACACAGGATTACACACTTTTTTTTTAATAGAAAGAGAGAGAAAGCGCAAGCAGGGGAGGGTCAGAGAGAGAGGGAGACACAGAATCCAAAGCAGGCTCTAGGCTCTGAGCTGTCAGCAGAGAGCCTGAGGTGGGGCTTGAATCCACATACCATGAGGTCATGACCTGATCCAAGGCACATGCTTAACTGACTGAGCCAGCCAGGCACCCCCCTAGGCATACACACTTTTGCATTCTGCATTTACATCAATGGCACAGGTGGTGTCTGTTTGTAAAAAAATTTCGTGACTGTTTAATTTTGAAAGACAGTACAGGTGTCTATTGTATTAAACTATTTTTGCGATTGTCTCTTTATTTTTGAAGGAGAGAGAGAGACAGACTATGAGCAGGGAAGGAGCAGAGAGAGAGAAAGACACAGAATCCAAAGTGGGCTCCAGGCTCTGAGCTGTCAACACCGAGCCCAACCACGGCTCAAACTCATAAACTGAGAGATCATGTCCTGAGGTGAACATGGAAGCTCAACTGAGTGGGTCCGTGGTGTCTCTTTCTTAATGGAAACTTTTGATGAGTTACAGATATACTTAGCATATTCTAACATGAATCATAATTCAAAGCAGTGCAAAAGCGATCTTATTAAAACGCAGATTCTGTTCAGGAGTTCTAGAAAAGGTCGGTGTCCACATTTCTAACAAGGCAGTAGTCTTTGAGTCAAGGGATACATATATCAATAACAAAGAGGAAGAATTCTATGACAAGAACTCTTGGAGGACTTGGAACTGAATGGGATCATAGCAATTACAAGTTCTACTAGACTAGCAAGAAAGGCAACAAGGCTTAAAAGCATTTCCTGGTTAGTAGAGAGCATCTAACAGTTGCTCATAAAGGCAAGGAAAACAAATTATAATAATCTAAGAGAACACATGATTCTTCTATTAATCATGAATCTTTTGTCAAGCATCCAGTACACGGTACAGATCAGATTTTAACTCATATAAACTGACCTACAGTCATTTCCTGTAACAGGACACACAGGTTAATACACCTAACGGACCCTAAATCAGTGTTCATACCAGTGTCAAACCTGAGAATGATGGTCAGAAGGTGTGCACACAAAACCGATCTACCTTTATACCTTCCATGCATACATCCATACCGTTTGCAAGTAGTTATATAAGATTAGAAGTGACAGAATAGAAAATTATTAGGGTGACTAAAACCAGGTTTTTAGGGTTTTTTTAAATAGTTTTATTTATTTTTGATATAGAGAGAGACAGAGCATGAGAGGGAGCGGGGCAGAGAGAGAAGGAGATACAGAACCAAAAGCAGGCTTCAGGCTCTGAGCTAGCTATCAGCACAGAGCCTGATGTGGGGCTCGAACCCACAAACGTGAGATCTGACCTGAGGCGAAGTTGGAGCCTTAACCGACTGAGCCACCAAGGCGCCCCTAAAAGCCAGTTTTAATGAGCGCGGTGCCTGGGTCAGGTACTTAACCATCTTAACCAACTAAGTCACCTGGCACCTTGAAAGCCTTTTAAAAAATGTTTATTTATTTTGAGAAACAAAGATTGCTCACATAGGAAAGGGAAAAAAGAGAGAGAGCGAGAATCCTAAGAGTCCTCCTAAGGTTACCATAAAGCTTGACATTGGGCTCTATCTTATGAGCCCTGAGATCATGATCTGCACGGAAATTGAGTGAAGACACAAGTAACTGAGCCACTCAGGCACCCCTCATGGAAACGGGTGCCTTGTTTCAATCATCATTTGTGCTCTCTGGTACTTCAGGATTTTAAGGTGCTCAGACATGGTAATTAAGTGATTTGTTACTTTCTGAGAACACAAAGTACAAGCAAGAGAATGTCTGTGTCATAATTCCAATAAATAAAAACCTATGGGATGAAGGTCTGACTGACTCAGCACCTCTACTCCCGGAGGTCATTACAACTACTATACGTTAGTGAGAACCTTCATTGCCCCACAGAAAGATACCTCAGATGGGCCAGGAATAAATAAATGCTCAAGAACGCATTCTTGAGGGTCTTTTGGGTGAGCGAGGCTGCTTAATAAAGCACAGGGACAGGGTCTGTGAAGAGAATGAGCGGCAGTGTGATTGTGAGGAGCCATTGATCATATACTTTAAGCTATGGGGTAGACATAAAAGTTTCCAAAGGGATTTTCATAGGAAAAGAAAACTCAATGGATCCTGAGAGTCTGGCTATGGTCAAGTGAAGCTAGCTTTTTGCCTCTAGAAAAGCATTAACATTAAAGCAGTTGTACATTCCTTGAGCAATAACCTCCTCTGCCAGTCCAGTTTTTCCCAGTGGGTTGCAAGTTGTAAGAATATTGAATTTTGTCTACATTTCTTTTGCCTTTGTTCTCCTCACCAGAAATGGCCAAACCTGGGTGCCTGGGTGCTCAGTCAGTTAATCTTCTGACTCTTGATTTCAGCTCCAGTCAAGGTCTCATGGTTTTGGGAGTTTAGCCCAGAATTCAGGCTCTGCACTGACCCTGGGGAGCCTGCTTGCAATTCATGCACTCTGTCTGCAACTCCACTGCTCCTAGTCTGTCTCTCTCAAAAGAAATAAACTTTAAAAAACCTAGAGGGAAAGAGAAACGGGGAGAAAGAAGATTCCAGTTTAAATATGATGGTGTTTGGAAATCACTCAAGGAATCTTCCTAAAATCATTTTACCCGATTAGAAGGAAAATATAAACATTACAGGGGAGTAATATGGCAGAGAGCATAAAGCCCCGTAAAATAAGATAACAACAGATAACAGGAAACAAATTGATCGCAGTACTTAAGGTACACCTCCGGACACAGGATCACCCATGTGTTCTTGGGACCCCCAAGCAGTAAATCAGAATATAAACAACTTTAAGGATACAGTGGATTTATACACCCTTCAATCATATAGAGTTTCCAGGTCTTGTAGTATCTAGAATATTTTCAAGTATCCTTTCCACATTCTAAGGAGCAGGAACATTCTAGGGTATTCTGTGCCTCGTGGCCTTCGTATGTATTTGTGCATTTTCAAAATCCTATTGTACCCAGAGCAGTGAAAATATTGATTTCAGACCGAATCGGGAACGGTTCTCCTTGAGTGCAACCCCAGGACCAGACTCCATCAGCAACAGGAAACTGGGATGCAACACCCTCCCCTCTGAACCTGTCACAAAGGGATTATTTTCAATAAGTGCAGGAATTTAATTCAAAGTGACAAGTGTTGTTGCCCAATGGAAGTCAGGTTGGAGAGAAGGGAGAGAAGTCTCTGGGGTATAGAGGAGGAGTGTTCTAAACACGTATCCTTGAGTATCATTTCTGAGAAGCTTAAAAATTAGGTGAATGCATAAAGCAGAACCATCAGAACCAAAAAAAAAAAATCTTTTTTTTTTTTTTAAATTTCTTTTGTAGCAGGATTCTCACACTGAGGCTTTACTTTCCAGGAAACAACTTCATTCCTCCTGGCACCTCTCAGATGGGTTTGTACCCAAAGAATTGAGCCCTGAACACCACATGGCATAGTTTTTTTTTTATATGTTGTGCCCCCAGATATGGTAACACACAAACATGTAGTGCAGCCAGTTGGTCTCTTATTACAAGGTCAAGGAGGATGTTGTCAGGTACTCAGGGAGCCAGGTTGTCTGCAAGGTTTTTATTTTTTCATTCTTTAGGGAGGTGACAGAGAGAAAGAGAGAAAGAGGGAGGGAGAAAGTAAAAAATGCAAACTGAGGGAGAAAAACAGAGGAAGAGAATGAGAATCTTCACTAGGCTCCAAGTTCACCTGGAATCCCGACTCAAGGCTGGGTCACAGGTCCCTGGGATCACGGCCTGAACTCAAATGGAGAGTCCGATGCTCAACTGTCAGAGACACCCAGGTCCCCACAATTTCTACATGTGTGAAATTTTCAGAGAAAAAGAAAACAGGGCCTCTGGCCAGGGGCACAAGGCTTACCTGAGAACTGACCATTTCTTCTTTCATCTTCTCCTCTATGTTTCTTTCTCAGATCTTTGTGGAGAAATCCCAGCTCAAGTAGGAGAAATTTGTCTGAAAAGCCAGCAAAGCAGTCTCTTCACTGGTAAACTGCTCCTCGCCTGCAGGCAGGACTTTCAAATGCAGAGAAGGTACAATTTCCCAGCCTTCCTGTCAGGATCAATTGAAAAACTATGAGCTCCTACTTGAAGACCCATCTCTGAGGTTGCCTTCTCTGCTTGGGGTGTGGGGGGCATCCCTGTTGTGAGGCACCTTGGACTCAGGGTTGAGTGAAAATTCCTGGTGAGGGTAAGGCAAGTGTGCCAAGTGTCTTGTCACCAGGCAGCGACCACTATTTACCCTCCTGGAACTATCATTTCTGCTTGGGCACCAAGTTGCTTTGCTGATTGGTGTCAGGAGTAGCCTGTCCCCAGGCCCTGTCCCTGAGTTGTGATTGCACCTGGTCAGGGAAAAGATAAGCAAACTAGATACACCCTAATGCGACTAAGGCAAGTCACCTAGAATTTTCCTCCTAGCCAAGCAGTTAACTGAGAAGTGACTTTTTTGTACTCCTGGATGTCGTTGCAAGTCACTATTGTGATAAATGTCAAAAACGTATCATTTGTCTTGGGACAGTGAGAGCAGACATTGTGTCTCCTGGGGATCCTGTTTTTCTGGGTACCTTCTCTTAGAGCTATAAACAGCCTACTGACCCTTACTCATGAAAAACTGACCTTTACTAAAGAATGCTCTTTGCCTCATGGCTAAAGATCGCTTTCTCAGGGCTCTACCAGAGGGTTTGTATATCTTGCTCTTCTGCATCCTATGGGGAAAAAAAAGTACATTTAAAAAATACCTGCCCTTCCCAAATAATAGCATGAGTGCCTGTAGCTGTTTTTTTTTTTGACAATCAGTACGACTAAGATTAGAATTGTAACTTCTGCAGAATCCCTGATCTGCAAAATTGTGTTGAAAAAATTATTTATGAGAAATCATTTACTAACATACCCTGCTCTTCCTTCTCCTTGTACCTTTCACTATAAAAAAAGCTAGAGAATCAGAGTAGAGATGCCTGCCTGGTGATCACAAAGAAACTTGAGCTATCTCACTCCCTTTTGCTGACACCATCGATCCTTCCAGGAACCCTGGACCTGTGGGAGCTGGACTCCAGCACCTGCCTTCCCACAGAAGCCCACAAACTCTGCTTGAGCACAGAAAACGGATGCTACTTGGACCTCAACCTCCCCAACTCCTCTACAGGAGATCTGCTACCTCTCCTTGTCGAAAACCCTGCACTCAACTCTCATAGGTCTTTTTTTTTTTTTAATAGTATGTATTTCTTTTTTGGGAGACAGAGACAGAGCATGAGCAGGGGAGGGGCAGAGAGACAGGCAGTCAGATTCTGAAGCCTGCTCCAGGCTCTGAGCTTGAGCACACACCCAATGTGGTGCTCAAACCCACAAGGCCTAGGATGATGAGCTGAGCCAAAATCAGGTGGTAAAGGACTGAGCCATGCCAGCACCTCTCAACTCTCATAAATTAATGGGAAGCCTTCCTGCCTATCCCTGGGTGCCACTTAGAATTATGATAGAAAAAGATAAGATTCAGTAGGCAGAATGGGAAAGATCAGGACCTGAGGTCTGTGGGTGGGGAAAAAGCATTTAGAACAATGCTAGGAGTGTTTGATCACAGCGAACCCCCTCAGGTGTAAGGTTCCTCTTAAATATTTGACAGACACCACCTACTGCCCCTCAGGTTCCTCTCAGGAATTTGACTAAAGAGCTAACTAAAAATTAGTAGATCATAAAACCTAAGACCCACAGAAAACTGTATGGCCTTAGACCACCCCTCATACACTTGAAATGAGACAAACAGGAGTGGAATCCTCACACCTACAGTTATTAGGCCAATAACAGAGGACTTGAGGAGGAACAGGTGGAAGGAAAAAAGGTGGGAGGCACCTGAACCTCATAAAACCAAGATCCTTGCCCAGGGTCTCAGATTTTCACCCTCTAATCCCCCCTCTCTGTACACAGAGCTTTCCTACAATCTCCCTCTCTTATACGCTAATCAACTTTGGCCTGTTGCTCATTTTGGGTCTGGTTCTTCCTTCTTGGAAGCAGGGAGACAGGGAATCCCTAGGGTTGAGGTAAAAAATCCTGCACTGGATCCCCTGGAGCACTTCACTAAAACAACACTGTTGTATCTACCCACTCACCTGAGGGAATCTGAGGGGGAGGGCAGCAGCAAGGATCCTTCTGGAAACTCAACAGGGATCCTCCTGGGAAGCACTGGGGGAAGTGAACTAGCATAGTAACTGAGGCTCCCCTGGTTGTTGCCCAGATTAAATTCCATGCCTTCTCCACTGGTCAGAGTTTCTGGAGATTCCCACATTCTCCCTCTTTCTGCTACACAGAGGGAGACACCCTTCCAAATGGAACTTTCCCTCATGCATGCAAATGTCTCTTACAAAGGAAACTTGTCCTGGGTTTTAGAGCTTTTCCTTTGTTAGTTGAAAATATTCCTTATGACAAAGAGACAATTTGAGGTGACAAATTGCTGCCGTTCAGTAAGAAAGTGTATTTTCCTCAGTCACTGCCAAATAGTTTTCCAAATAGAATGTCTTTTTAAAAAAATTATTGGGTGTCTAGGTAGCTCAGTTGGTTAAGCCTCCGACTTCGGGTCAGGTCACATCTCACATTCCTGGGTTCAAGCCCTGCATCAGGCTCTGTGCTGAGAGCTGGCTCAGAGCCTGGAGCCTGCTTCCAGTTCTGTGTGTCCTTTTCTCTCTGCCCCCCCCCCCCCCATGCTCTGTCTCTCTCTGTATCAAAAATAAATAAAACTTTAAAAAAATTTTAAAAATTATTTCTGTCAGAGAGAGCGAGAGTGAGAAAGAGAGAGAGTGCATGAGCAGGGGAGGGGCAGAAAGGGAGACACAGATGCTGAAGAAGGCTCCAGCCTCTGAGCTGTCAGCACAGAGTCTGACAGGGGCTCCAACTCCTGAACTGCGAGAACATGACCTGAGCCACTGTCGGGTGCCCAAGCAATGGAGCCAACCAGGCACCCCTAGAAGGTACTTTTTTAAACTCCCATCGACAATACATGAAAATTCTAACCTAAGTGCTTATTATTTTCACTGAAATTTGGTGTTACCCTATCGTTTTAGGAGGTTCATTTTTGATTTTCTGGGTGTTCTGTCCTGTTTTGTTGCGATTCTAGTAAATCTTGAATGGTTTCTCACAATAACATATGAAATCATCTTCCTACAGGTTTTCATGGTGACTAAAATTGAAATCGCTTAAAATTACAAAGTAGAACAAAAATTTAAACGACCGCATTTAAATACTGCCTGGGTTGATATTATTGTAAGTAACCTTGTTTTTCTTTGAGGCAACGACCCCACTTATTTCTTTTTTAAGTGTACTTATTTTGCCACCGAGGAAGAGATACAGAGAGAACACGAAAGCAGAGGAAGAGCAGAGAGAGAAGGACAGAGGATCCAAAGCAGGCTCCAAGCTGACAGCAGAGCTAGATGCAAGGAAGGAAAAAAGGAACTGTCCTCACATTACCTGGGCTGAACCGGCTGGGCATCTCAGACAGAACTCTTAGTCCATTTTTTTTTTTAATGAGGAACCCAGTACCACCCAGAAAACCAGATAAGCAGGACTGGCAGCACAAACAATTCCTGTCCAAACCAGTGGATCCTGTATTTCCCTACAAACCCCCAGCCCCTTCCTCTGGGTGGCCTTGCAGTTCTGAAGGCGCTAACGTGCCTCAGACCCCTCAGTCTGGTAAAGCAAGAAAGCTACTGTCCTCTTTATCCCACATTCTCTCTCTTCGGTTTCCTGTGGCTCTGAAGCACCAAGGTCACTTCTCAACAACGGGATGAATGTGTACGACAGGAAAAAATTTTTTCTTCATCAGTTCCCAATTCTTTGGCTGGCCTAATAATCGAACTATTATAAGACAGATTCATAAGAGAAAAAAAGGGTTAAGTATAGGAACATCAACCAGATGAGCGTCAGGCAAATGATGCTTAGGTGCCATTGTGACTTATGGAAAGGTGTAGAGATTTAGAATTTCAAAGGGGGGGAAATACATTCACAGGAAAAAGGAAAGAATAAATGTAGGGCAAAGAACTATTTGTCATGCCAGGCAGGAAACTCTTTTTAAAAGGTTCCTCTCTGGATCAGGGGAGGAGCCAAGATGGCGGAGAGGAAGGGAACGCTGTAAACCTCATCTGCCCCATCTATCGAACTGAGAAGGACATTAATCCCATCTGCAAGAGCGGAAGGAGAGGAGCACCTGACTGCCTCAGTCGGTTAAGCGTCTGGCTTCATTCAGGTCATCTCTTGGTTCGTGGGTTCGAGCCCCGTGTCTGGCTCTGTGCTGAGAGCTAGCTCAGAGCCTGGAGCCTGTTCTGGATTCCTTATCTCCCTCTGTCTCTGACTCTCCCCTGCTCATGCTGTCTCTCTCTGTATCTCAAAATAAATAAATAAATAAATAAATAAACATTAAAAAAAAAAGAGCGGAAGGAGAAAATACAGATTCCAGAAAGAAGACAACCTCAAAGACGCCTGAGTGAGTGAGTGCGAACTGGCGAGATTGGAAAATGGGCTAGCCCGAGACGGGCAGGGGAGGCGGGAGCCCCAGCCCAACATGGGGCAAGCGCCCAGAGCCTAAGAGAGAAAGGGAAGAGACAGAGAAAGTGAACACACTCATAGTACTGTCTCTGGAGAAGAGAGAAAGACCGTTTAACCCCACTCAGAGAGAAGAACTCTCACTCCGTTTATAACTGCTGGGTAGCCCAAATCCCGAACCCGGGTGGCACAACGGAAAAAACAGCTTCCAGGCCTGTGCCATCCTGGCGGGGAGTCGGCGTCCTTGGCTGCAGCTCCAGGGTGCTCACTTCGACCTTGGCTGTGGGAGTGGGGACACATACCTCATTTCCATGGTGCATCTTGCCCCCAGCATTGGCCGCGCAAATCCCGAAACTGGGTGCCAACAGGAAAAAACTAGCCCCCACCCCTACGTGATCCCGGCAGGGTGTTGGTGGTGGTGGAGGCTAGGGTGGGGGCGCCCTCCCACTGCAGGAGCGTGCAGCTCATTTCTGGCAACGCCCAGCACTTCGCATAGCAGCAGCATGAATCCCAGCCTGCGCCAAGAAAAACTGATCCCTCCCACAACGGGATCCAGATCCCTGCTGGGGGCTGGGAGTTGGTGGTGGCGCCTGTAAGGGCTGCACTTCACTTCCTGCTACGCAACTCGCGTAGGGCAGCACACCTCGCCTCAGGCAGCGGTAGTGCAAATCCCAGCTGGCACCTATAGAAACTGTCCCTTCCCCCTACGGGATCCTTGTTAAGAAGCCAGCCACCAGTTTAGGTCAAGGAGGTTGTTTCCTACTTTCTCCTTGAGGGTTTTGAAGGTTTCTTGTCTCACATTCAGCTCCTTCAGCCATTTTGAGTTGATTTTTGTGTATGGTGTAAGAAAGTGGTCTAGTTGCATTCTTCTGCATGTTGCTTTCCATTTCTCCCAGCCCACCTGCTAAAGCAGCAGTCTTTTTTCCATTGGATACTCTTTCCTGCTTTGTCAAAAATTAATTGGCTGTACATTTGTGGGCCCAGTTCTGGGTTCCCCATTCTATTCCATTGGTCTATGTGTCTGTTTTTGTGCCAAAACCTACTGTCTTGATGATCTGGACCTCAACCGCAGCAATTGAAAGTAAAGGGATGGAGAAATATCTATCATGTGACTGGAAGCCAAAAGAATGTCAGAGGAGCCATACTTATATCAGACAAACTGGACTTTAAAGTAAAGGCAGTAACAAGAGATGAAGAAGGACATTATATAATAATTACAGGATCTCTCCATCAGGAAGAGCTAACAATTATAAATATCAATGTGCCACATTCGGGAGCACCCAAATATATAAAACAATTAATCACAGACAGAAACAATCTTATTGACAAGAATGTGCTAATTGCAGGGGACTCTCATACTCCACTGACAGCAATGGATCAAGAAGATGTGGTATATATATATACAATGGAATATTACATGGCAATGAGAAAGAATGAACTCTGGCCATTTGTAGGAAAGTGGATGGATCTCGAAGGTGTCATGCTAAGTGAAATAAGATGGGTAGAGAAGGACAGATACTATATGTTTGAACTCATAGGTCTAACAGGAGAATAGGAGAAACCTAATGGAGGAGCAGGGTAAGGGGAAGAGGGAAAGAGAGTTGGGGAGAGAGAGGGATGCAAGACTTGAGAGACAATTGAATACTGAAAATGAGCTGAGGTTTGAAAGGGGAGGGGGAAAAGAGGTGGTGGTGATGGAGGAGGGCACTTGTGGGGAAGAGCACTGTGGGTTGTATGGAAACCAATTTGACAATAAACTATTTTAAAGAAAGAAAGAAAGAAAGAAAAGGCTCCTCTCTGGTATTGGCTCTTTTCCCAATAGAGGTCCCTCATCTAATTTATTCTTGGAATAAATGCCTTAGAAAAGAAGGCAATCTTTCCTTTGCTCCCACAAAATAATCCCGGAAGACATTGTGTTACGTTAATCGAGCCACAGAGAGAAAAATATATAGTGTATGAAACTGATGACATTTTGGGGTGATGTGGGGTTTCTGGGGTCCAGAGCTGACGACAGAGAAAGAATTCTTAAGGGCGTCTGATTTTATTAAAGCATGGAGACAAGACCCATGGGCAGAATGAGGTGCACTGTGGTAGTTGGGCGGGGGCAGGGATGACTGTTTTATGCAGTCCAGGAAGATAAAGTCTAGAGGGAGTTTCCAAAGAGACTTTCAGTTACAGAGTTACCGGAGACCTAGGTCTTCTCAAGCTAAGGCTGTTTTCCCCTATAGCAAAGCATTAACATTGAGACAGTAGGGCGTTCCTGGACTTTAGGCTATGTTGGGATTGCCTTGTTCTGGTAAGCAGCTGCAAACTCTTCTCAGTTTACATGTTTATTTGTTTCTTTGTCCTTTCCTGGTTTGGGGTAGCCTGGAGTGTCCAAGGAGGGCGATGAGCTAGCCTGTGCTTTGCCCCTCAGCCTGCCTCAAGTCCCTCATCAAAATCACATGTATATGGAATCTAAAAAAACAAATGATAAATACTAGCATGTTTGTTGACAGGGGCAAAGGACAGGGAAATGTTCAGACATTGGATCAAATGGTAAAAGGCTTACTGATGCAGATGTGTAGGACTGAACATGTTTAGAGCATGGTGACCAGAGTTAAGACTAGTGTTTGTACACTTGAAATTTACTAGGGCGGGTGATGCCTGAGTGGCAGAGGGGATTGAATGTGTGACTTTGGTTCAATTCATGACCTCACAGTTTCTGGGTTTGAGTCCCTATGTCTGGCTCTGTGATGACTGCTCAGAGACTGGGGCCCACTTCAGATTCTGTGTCTCCCTCTTTCTCTCCCACACCCCTGTCCTCTCGATCACTTGCTCTCACTCTCTCAAAAATAAAAAAAACGATTTAAAAATGTTCTTATTTTTAACAAACGGTCATTTGTTAGAAGAGTCTATGCTAAGTGGTAACAAAACACACATGCACACAGGTATTAATTATGGGAGTTGGGGGATATATTTTTTAGATAGATGGTGGTTATTACTTTGGAAACAGGACCCAGGGGTTCAAGAGCACTTGGCTCCAGTGGCCCTAGACAGACCCATTTCTCCCACTCATGGCTGACAACATCAAAGGCAAGAAAGAAGATTTTGGCTGCCTCCATTTTGACTTGAAACTTTCTCACTGGGTTCCTTCCAGATTGTGTCTTGCCTCAGCAGGGAGATCCTGAGGACAAAGCCCCTGAGGGGACCTGGAACTACCCCCTCAAGCCACAAGGAGTGTCCTGAGCCAGAAAGACCCCCCAGCCCAGCCCTGATGGGACTCCTAGACAGTGACCGATTTAACTTTCATCGTATACCTGCAGGCACCCACTCACTTTGGCCCCACATTTCACTGACTTACACCTTGAAGTATTGCCCACACATCCGAGCCAGCAGAAAACAACCACTGAGCACACTAGTCATGAATAGACACAAGCAAGGGAAATCATGAGCAAAGAATATATGGGTAAGATTAATACAAACAAACATACATGTAATTTATTGGCAACTGACATATGGCTGATTGCTATCTGAATTAAACTCCTTGTTAAAATCTACTCTGTTGAAAATTGTTACCCACAAACCTAAAACATAAATAAAAACCGAAAACAAAATGAATTGATGTTGTGGACACTCTCATACAAATGGAAGCATGAGTAACAGAATTCTCAAATGAGAATAGGAGAAATTGCAACCATCAAAATTCTGAATAAATCATAGATATTTGTTATAAAAGAATCCCGCTTAAAAAGTAATGAATTACACTTTGAGAAAAGTTCTCCATTTCCAAGTATTACTGATACATAAAAAAAGTGGAAATGAGAATTTCAGAAGTAGCCTATACCATTTAATGTCACCCAATATTAGAGTTGTCCCTTTTCTACAGTAAAGGATGATGGTAGCTTAAGAAAGGGATGCTAAAGCTGAAGATATGAAACATCACGAGGCTTCTTATCTCAACATCTAGAAATCACTACTTCTTTACCCTACAGCAGGGTTCTGAATCACACTTATACAAAAAGGAACCTTCCAGGAGACGTTCTTAAAAAGGAAGCACCAAACCTTACATGTGGATTTGCACCCATGCCCCATGAAGTTAACTAGGTTTAAAATGTATCCAGCAAGCCCTCTAGCAACCCACCTGTTTCTTCAAAGAATGTAAACCTTATCTTTGTTTTTACAGGAAGAAGAAATTCATATTTATTTATGTATGTTAATGTATATTCATTTTTGACAGAGAGACTTTTTTAAAAAAAAGTTTATTTATTTTGAGAGAGAGACTTGTTTATTTTTCAGTGGGGGGGAGGCAGAGTTAGAGGGGGACAGAAAATCCAATGCAATCTCCAGGCTCTGACCTGTCAGAACAGCGCCCAATGCAGGACTCCAAACCGTGAACCACAGATCATGACCTCAGCCGAAGTCAGTCGCTTAACTGATTCAGCTACCCAGGCATCCCAGATATTTCTAGTTATTGAGAGGTATCAGGATTCATGCTTTGATAATGAGGATTGGGCAACATAGTTGCTTTATGGTAGCCTAGTACAATCAATGCAGTTGCTTCAAAGTAGACTACCCTATACACTAGTGAGTGGCTCATTCTAAAATTGTTAATGGCATACAATATGACAGCCATAGTCACAATGCAGTATTCGAAATATTACTACATTTTCATAAAAACTACTTGTCAAAAATAAGTAAAAATCATTTTAGAAAACACAACTACTTAGTTCTGATGAGAGGCTGAAATGTAGTTTCTCCAATTCAAAATGAGAGGAATTCAGTGTTGTAATATAAGTATTTGAACACAGAGGTGTAAGTCACTAAGAAAACGAATATACTGTTAATTTATACGAAATATCACTCTTTCTGTACCTTCATAAGGACAGGTGCTTCACCTTCATACGCCTCACACACAATGTTCTACAAGATGAAACTTAGGCAATGATGAGGACAAAACACAACTACTCCATTTTTATGGCCGAGTAATATTCCATGGTGTATATATACCACTTGTGCTTTCTCCATTCATTGATTGATGGTCACTGTCTTTGTTCCATTTCATAGTTTTTATAATAATGCTGCAATAAATACTCAGGGGTGCATACATATGTTTTGGCATATTTTTGACAATATGTCTGTTTTTAATTTATTTCTTTAAATTCAAGTTAGTGGGAGTACTAAGCATCTGACTCTTGGTTTTAGCTCAAGTCAAGATCTCAGGGTTTGTGAGTTTGAGCCTGGCTTTGGATTCTGCTGATGCCAGGGAGTCTGCTTGCATTAATTCTCTTTCTCTCTCCTGTCTCTGGTGTGTCTCTGTCTCTCTTTGCCTCCCCTGCTCACTAAATCTCAAAATAGATGAATAAGCTTACGAAAATAAATAAATGTTACTTCACATGCTCTCTAGTATTGGTTTCAGGACTAAACCCCAGAGATTCATCACATACATATGACACTTTGTGCTCATCTCCTTTATCTCCAACACCCTATTAGCTTATCCCCCCCCCCACCTCCCCTCCAATGACCTTAAGTTTTTTCTCTGTAATTAAGTGTTTCAAGGTTTGCCTCTCTCTCTGTTTTTATTTTATATTGGCTTCCCTTCCCCCATGTTCATCTGTTTTGTTTCTTAAATTCCACACATGAGTAAAATCCTATATTTGTCCTTCTCTACTGACTTATCACACCTAGTAAAATGCACTCTAGCTCAGCTTATTGCAATAAGCAGGATTTCATTCCTTGTGATCACCAAATAATATTCCATTGTATATCTATACCACATCTTCTTTGTCTATTCATCAGTTGATGGACATTTGGGCTCTTTCCAAAATTTGACTATTCTTGATAGAACTGCTGTAAACAGTGGGGTGCAGGTGCCCCTTCAAATCAGGATTTTTGTGTCCTTTGGTGAATTCCTAGTAGAGATATTACTGGGTCATAAAGTAATAGTATTTTTCATCTGTTGAGGATCCTCCATACTGTTTTCCAGAGAGGCTGCCCCAGTTTGCACTGTCACCAGCGGTGCAAAAGAATTTCCTTTTATCCATGTCCTTGCCAACACCTGTTGTTCCTGGAGTTAATTTTAGCCACCAGGTGTGAGGTGGTAGCTCATTGTGGTTTTGATCTGTAATTCCCTGATGATGGACAATGTTGAGCATCTTTCAATGTGTCTGTTAGCCATCTGGGAGCTTTCTCTGGAAAAGTGTCTCTTCACGTCTTCTGCACATTTCTTCACTGGATTATTTGTATCTTAGGTGTTGAACTTGATAGCTTCTTTAGAGATTCTGATACTAATCATTTATTCCTTATATCATTTGCAAATATCTTCTTCCATTCCATTGGCAGCCTTTTAACTCTGTTGATTGTTTTCTTTACTCAGCAGACATTTATAATCCTGATGAGGTCCCAATTGTCATTTTTGTTTTCATTTCCCTTACCTCCAGAGACATGTCTGGTAAGAAGTTGCTGTAGCCAAGGTCAAAAAGGTGGCTACCTGTGCTCGCATCTAAAATGTTGATGATTTTCTGTCTCACATTTAGATCTTTCATTCATTTAAAATTCATTTGTGCATATGGTATAAGAACATGGTTCATGTTCATCCTTCTGCATGCTGCAGTCCAGTTTTCTCAGCACCACTTCCTGAAAAGACTGTCTGTTCCATTGGATATTCTTTACCTCTTTGTCGAAGAGCAGTTGGCCATAGATTCGTGGGTCCAGTGCTGGGTTCTCTATTCTGTTCCAATAATCTCTGGGTCTGCTCTTTTGCCAGAATCATGCTGTCTTGATGAGTAGTTTTGTAACACAGTCTGAAGTCTGGAATTGTGATGCCTCCAGCTTTGCTCTTCTTCCTCAACATTACATTGGGTTCTTGAGTTAACTTTATATTTTGGATGCAAATTCCAAGAGCACTGGGCAGCCTAGACCAGTTTAGGTCCAGGACAGCTTCACCTAGGAGATGGACTATGAAGTGTCAGACACTTACCAGGACCTCAGTATATTGTTAAAATCTCCACCCACTGGGGAGCCCAGCCTTCATTAATACAACATACAATATGCATTTCAGCTTCTTTCCTAAGTATACATGTGCTTGCACTTGCCTTATACCCACCTCTACATAGGATGACAAAACTCCCCTTTCAGTTATTCATTGTAATCCTGAATCAAAGGATGTATTGACCCCTGTCAACTTGGGGAGTTGTTCACCCAATCCCCTCATTCGTTGCAAAGTTTCCTTTGAGTGACAATTCCAAATAGTGCATTCTCTACAGGTCACTCACCATGGAGGCAACTCATACTAGCTTAGATACAGGAGGTCATCATCACCCAAGAAGAGGAGGTGTTCATAGCTCTCTAGCATTACATCCCTGTACACTTCCCACTGAGGGAGGCGCAGGCATCCCCAGTCCTCCTGAGGAAATTCTATGGCCACATCCCTGAATGTCAGCAGCCCCTGCAATAAATGCCACAGTTACCATGTGGACAGGGCCATTGTCATAATGGTACTTCAGATGAAAGAAGGAGGTGGGATAAATGGTTCTGGCTTAGGTGAGATTCTGCTTTCTGCAGTAAGATCATTTTTAACAGTTACGTACTTTACGTCTTTTCTTCCTTTGAGGTAAGAGGTAGCATATGTTTCACAGAACCACTGTGAACACTCTACTCCTGCCAGATAAACTGTGAACTGAAGTTGCCAAGAGAGGCTCACACATGTTTGAGGACTGCATTTATATCATGCATTATAAGTTGTCTATTTCTTAGTTTGAAAGTTTTAGTGGGTTAGAGATGTAGTTATCCAATTACATTTTTCTTATTTTTTGGATGTTTACATATTTTGAGAGGGAAAGACAGATCATGAGCAGGGGAGGGGAAGGCAGTGAGAGATGGAAACACAGAATCCAGGGCAGGTTCTAGGCTCCAAGATGGTAGCACAGATTCTGACACAGGGCTTTACCTCAGGAACCGTGAGATCATGACTTGCATTCAAGTCGAACACTTAACTGACTGAGCCACCTGTACAGGCAACCCTCTATGTATCAAGTTCTAATGTGAATTACAAGTTCACAACAGTGATGTGGAGATCAAGTTTTGTCTGATTCATGAGTTAGAATGGGATACTGAGTCTGTATTTCTAAGAAGGTATTAGGAAATAACAGACAGAATTTCATGGAAAAAGTTCTCAAAGAACAAGAAATGAGTGGGGTTTATAGGCAATCCAGATTGTACAGGTTAAAGCAAGACAGCCAATAGCATTACTTTCTGAGCATTAGTTTGTCTAGATTCCAAAAGTTTACATACATCAATGCACGCACACACACGCACGCGCACAAACACACACACACACACACACAGAGTCTTGAGGACATATTATTCTTCCCCTTTGTAGAATATTTTGCCCCGCGTCCAGTAAATGTAAGAAACTAGATGTTTTTTTCAGTAGCCATTTAACTAATTTGAGACAGAGAAACAAGTGGGCAGAGAGGCATTGGGAAAGAATAAATTCTGCATGGGGCTCTGCACTGAGAATACAGCCTGCTGAAGATTATCGATCCTATCTCTGTGTATTTTGGTTCTTCTATGTATCAGGGAGGAATTACACGACTTCCTCACTTCATGGGGAAAATGTAGTCTGTTTTTTTTCCATGTCACTCGTTTATAAATTCATGCCTTGGAGTGTTATGTGGATTTACAAGTTTCTGGAGTCCAGCTCAGCAGGTGCAGTGGTCCCTGAAGGATGGACAGTATTGGTGAAAGGGAGTGAGAGGACCTCAAGATTCTTTGTGATCACCAACCAGACATCTCTGCTCTGCTTCTCTAGCTTTATGTATAGTGAAAGGTACAAGGAGCAGAAAGAGCAGAGTGCGTTTTGTAAATGATTTGTCTTAGATAACTTTTAAAATTTTCCAGAACATGGACTCTGCAGAAGTTACAATTCTAATCTTACTAGTAATGATTGTCTTAAAAAACATAGCTATAGGCACTCATGAAATATAATGCTTTCATTAGATGGAAAGGGCAGGTATTTATCTTTTTAATTTTTTTATGGTTCTTATCATTTTTTTTTCAATATTTTATTGTCAAGTTGTTTTCCATACAACACCCAGTGCTCTTCCCCATAAGTGCCCTCCACCATCACCACCACCTCTTTTCCCCCCTCCCCCTTCCTCTTCAACTCTCAGTTCATTTTCAGCATTCAATAGTCTCTCAAGTTTTGTATCCCTCTCTCTCCCCAACTCTCTGTCCCTCCTCCACTCCCCCTGGTTCTCCATTAGGTCTCTCATGTTTTCCTGTTAGACCTATGAGTGCAAATATATGGTTTCTGTCTTTCTCTGCCTGGCTTACTTCGCTCAGCATGACACCCTCAAGGTCCATCCACTTTCCTACAAATGGCCATGTGTCATTCCCTCTCATTGCCATGTAATACTCCATTGTGAATATATACCACATCTTCCTGATCCACTCATCAGGTGATGGACATTTAGGCTCTTTCCATGTTTTGGCTATTGTTGACATTGCTGCTATGAACATTGGGGTACATGTGCTCCTATGCATCAGCATTTCTGTCTCTCTTGGGTAAATCCCCAGCAATGCTATTGCTGGGTCATAAGGGAGTTCTATGGATAGTTTTTTGAGGAACCTCCACACTGTTCTCCAGAGTGGCTGCACCAGTTTACATTGCCACCAACAGTGTATGAGGGTGCCCATCTCTCCACACCCTC
>NC_043704.1:49443034-49473108 GCF_006229205.1 Suricata suricatta
GTCAAATGCTTTTTCTGCATCTATTGACAGGATCATATGGTTTTTATCCTTTCTTTTGTTAATGTGATGGATCACATTGATGGATTTGCGGATATTGAACCATCCCTGTAACCCAGGAATGAATCCCACTTGATCGTGATGGATAATTCTTTTTATATGCTGTTGAATTCAATTTGCTAGTATCTTGAGTATTTTTGCATCTGTATTCATTAAGGATATTGGTCTGTAGTTCTCTTTTTTGACTGGGTCTCTGTCTGGTTTGGGTATCAAGGTGATGCTGGCTTCGTAGAACGAGTTTTGAAGTTTCCCTACTATTTCTATTTTTTGGAATAGTTTGAGAAGAATGGGTATTAGCTCTGTTTTAAATGTCTGGTAGAATTCCCCTGGGAAGCCATCTGGCCCTGGGCTCTTATTTGTTGGGAGATTTTTGATAATGGATTTAATTTCTTCACTGGTTATTGGTCTATTTATTTATTTGGTCATTTATTTTTTAGAGACAGAGACAGTGCGAGCTGGGGAGGGTCAGAGAGAGAGGGAGACGCAGAAGCCGAAGCAGGCTCCAGGCTCTGAGCCAGCTATCGGAACAGAACCCAACACGGGGCTCAAACCCATGATGCGTGTGATCATGACCGAGCCGAAGTCGGCTGCTGAACTGAATGAGCCCCCTGGGCGCCCCAAAATGTATTTGTTTTGAGAAAGAGAGAACAGGGTAGGGGCAGAGAGAGAAGAGAAAGAGCACACTAATCAAGCTCTGTACTGACAGCGTGAAGTGCAAGGCATGGGTCATACACACAAACCATGAGATCGTGACCTAAGCTCAAACCAAGACAGAGATACTTAACTGACTAAGCCGCCATGTTCCTGAATGTGTATCTTTCAATATGACATATTTTCTTTGCTTAACATTTACCTGGGAATGGGGTTTTGACTAGAGTTTCATAATGGCAGTTAACATATTTAATGGTTTGTCAAGAAACTGGCGCTCCTGATGGTCGGTGCAGAATCTCTAAGTGGCATTAAGGATAGGCCATTAATTTTGCCCCCATAAGGCGTGCTTTAATGCAGCCCCAGGAAGGGAGAAGATCCTTTAACAAGGCAAGGTGAAAACCCATAAAATATCTAGACTCATGCCCACAATCTGTAACCAGTGTTAACTGAAGCAGAGGCTTTTTATGCTAGAATGTTCTGTCCAGGGACAGGAAGCATCACAACTGCATCAAGGATACTGCTTCAGAAGAACAGGTCTATGCTCCACCTGATGGCCCAGAGTCAGCCTAAGGTTTCTGGCGGTTGAATCCCTATGGGGCCATCAGTTCAGTCTCACTAGGGACACTCTCTGCAGCAACAAGGACTCATTGCAATATTTGAGGATGTCCCATGGAGACCGGGGTTAGGATGGCACTAGAATCTGAACCTGCTTCCCTCTCAGAGAAAGAGGAGTGAGTCATCCAGTGTCCTCTCCTCATTCCATAGAAGGAAGCTCCTTCATGGTGCCCAGGTGAGACTCATTCCAAGCTCCTTTTACTATTTTGAGAACACTGAGCATGTGTAGAGTTGAAAACAGATAGAAACTGATTGTTTGTATGGCATCTTGTCATTCAAAAAAAGGATGAAGAGACATGATTCCTGCCATGTAGGGCCTTTAAGAATAGAGCAAATGGGCACATTGTTGAATTCAGGATTGTGGAGAGAATGAGAGGAAGAGGTGATGTACAGGGGACTTGGCTGCAGTTGGTCCACTTTCCTTTCTGTGTTGTGGTGTGAGATGTGGTGTCACTTCTGATGGGTCATCCATGAACCAAAGAGTTGTTCTTTTTTTTTTTTTTTTAAAGTTTTTCTTAGCAGCAGTAGTAGTGGCATTTATTTTACATTCTCATTAAGAATTCAAGTTTTCTAACATAATTGTCCCAGAAAATTATGTTTATGTAAAGTTGCTTTTTATTTTATTTTATTTTATGAAATAGAAAGAGACTAAAAAGAGTAACATAATATGAACTCCAGGTGTTAAAATTCTCTGGGCAGGCTTCGGACGGACAGAGCGGGAAGCATCCTAGAGACAGACATATCAGAGCCTGCAGCCAGCTCCCTCCCTTGCCCAAACAATATCCACCCCCTTCTGAGCCTGTGTCCAGGTCTGGACTGGCTCTGGGGTCTCCCCCTTTCCTAGGACAGATTAGAGAAGGGGAGATTCTGAGTCATTGTTCCTTTCATCTCCCAGGGCTGGTGCTCACAATTCCAAAAACCCAGAAGCAGGTAATTGGGAGCAGAGGACTGACTATATCTTTTACTGTCTTCATTTCTATCTTTCCTATTCAATCCTGTTTTTCATGAGCCTTCACCCAGAATCCTATTTTCCTTTCCTGCAGATTTTCAGTAGTTGCTCAAGTAACAAAGTATAAATATATGTATATATTATGACATGATTATAACAATCTCACTAATCAATATGCCCATCACCTCATATAATTAGGAATTTTGTTTTTTTCAATTTTAATGTTTTATTTATTTTAGAGAGATACAGAGGGTGAGCAGGGGAGGGTCATAGAGACAGGGAGATACAGAATCCAAAGTCGGCACCAGGCTCTGAGCTGTCAGCAAAGAGCCCAATGCGGGGCTCAAACCCACAAACTGAAATCATTACCTGTGCTAAAATTGGATGCTTAACCAACTGAGCCACACAGGTTCCCCAGGACTTTTAATTTTAATTTTTGTTGAGAACATGAAAGATACAGTCTCGTAGCAAATGTCCAGTACAATACACACATAATTATATGTATCTCCATCCTGTCCTTTAGATTTCCAGAATTTCATGTATACCTGAAATTTTGTACCATTTGACCCTTTCTCTTACTGTGCCTTTATTCAGCTCTTGGCAATCACAATCCTACTCTGCTGTAGGAGTTGAATGCTATTAGGTTCCAGATATAATAGAAATAATATAGTATTTGCCACTTTCGATGTCTTATTCCACTTAATATCAGTTCCTCCAGGCTCACCTGCATTGTCCCCAAGGGAAGGATGGCCTTCATTTAAGGCTGAAATTTGTATCTATATAGATAGAGAGATGATACCTAGATAGATATAGATATCTGCATTTAAATAGATATATAGATGTATGATATATATGGCATTATTTATGATACATAATATATTCTATGATATTCATTTAAAATTTTTTTGTCTTTTTAAATTTTACTTTTGAGAGACAGAGACAGAGACAGAGTGAGCAGGGGAGGGACAGAGAGAGAGAGGGAGAACAGAATCTCAAGTAGGCTCCAGGTCTGAGTTGTCAGCACAGAGCCTGATCCGGGGCTCGAACCCACGGATTGTGAGATCATGACATTAGCTGAAGTCAGACACTCAACCGACTGAACCACCCCTCTATGATATTAATTTTTATATAACACATAATATTATTTGTAGATGATACGTTTCATACATACTCCTCCTAGAAAGCAGGGAAACGACAGGGTGATAACAATTCCGGTTTTCTCAAATGATTAAACTAGAGAAAGTGGTAACTCAAGTTTGGAGAAATTAAACTGAGCATATATTGCTGATGAGAGTGTACCAAGTACAGGAAACTGGCATTTACTTATAAACTCACAACATTTTACTATCCTGTTAAAAAAAAAAAAAGGCAAACACAATAATGTAAAGTCTCTGGACTTTGAATCTAACCTTCCTTTCTGTATTTTTCAATTCATCCATATTTCATTCTTCTGGTTGCATATGTTCTTTTTCAATCCATAGGTAAACAGAAGATGGCAAATGGGTCAGGCCCAGTACCTACATCTTCATGGTTACTGTGGGATGCCTAGTGGGCAACCCACAGGATATTATTGGGATTAAGTCACACCATCTATGTGAAGTTCCGTACAGGGACACCATCAATTCATTGTAAACAGGAAATTCGTGCTCAATCCACATTGCAGTGATTGATTTATACATATTGTTTTCCAAATGGAGATCGGTTCAGACATTAGTGTATTCCAGAATCTTCTTCCAGTAAACTTTAAAGTGCAATGAAAGCATGTGGTCCTGCAGGATGGTGATGGTGGTCTTAGCTGGGAATCAACAGTCAACTCACAACAGTGGAACCTACGTGGTATCCTCTTCCCTGGAACTCAGCAGGAATTGTCTGTGTTAACATCGGGTGGTGGCTGTGGGGGGCTCAGGTGTGCTGAGACTGCGCTTGTGCCACTAAACGTGGGTCTCAGGGAGCAGGATCCGAACTTACAAGAAACTGGTGAAAGATGCCCATTCACAGACCCCATTCCAAATTGCAGAATCACCATTTCTTCTAAGGGACTTGGAACACCAAATGATTTATATGCACATGAAAACCTGAAAGCACAAACCGCCTATCAGCCTGGGTTTACAATAAAGGTCCCATGGCGAGTTTTCAGAACCAGCATCACCTGTGCCTTCTGCCAGAGTCCTCTATTGGTCAGGATGAGAGCATCGGTGCTGCTTTAACTATGAGCTCCAGGAGATTCTCCGGTGAGGTCAGGGTTAGCATGAGGATTCACAGATGTATTTGGGAGCACTGTGTCTGGCTTTCAGTTGAAGAGACGATGACACTCTGTTGGCCGTGGACTTGGAAGGGGCAGTTGACTGCAGCCCGGTTCCCTGCAGTGTGGCAGGATGTGTGGCTGTCTGTGGGAGGGGAGTACATCTGAAACCGGGAAGGAGAAACTCACATGGAGGTCGCCATGCAGGAGCTCCATTTTTTCTGACTCTTTCCTGTGACAAAGTCATTGAGAGGGTGAGCTTTTGAGCATTTCAGGATGTTTCTGCCTCTGAAGTGATGAGAGCAGGTGAAGAGGCTATGCTGAGGCCTTTAAAGGCCTACAGGTGTGATTTCTCCACATAATGTCACCTCAGAAAGCACTCGAGAGCAGAAGGGAGAGGAAGAAATGGCTACTTCTCAGGTAAATTTTGACTTGACTTAGCTAGGAACTGTGTCCTCATTTCCCAGTGAGATGCTGTGCATTTACAACTTGCAAACCTTACTTCTCTATCTCTGCAGGTCTTGCCTAGCAAATTTGTGTTGGACTAGTCAAATTTAGCTTTTTAGGACATGCCTGAGTTCCATCTCTGGGCTCTGTCTCCATTCTCTATGACCAGGCTGCTATACAGCATGAGGAATTCCTGTCATGAATTTATGACCTGCAAATTATTAAAAATAACCATTTGGTGACAGATCAATATGGGGATGTGTCAGGGACCCCAGTAAAGATCAAGATTATATACCTAAGTCCTGTCTGGGTTTGGCATGAGTCTTTGTAAACTAGATTAAGGAACATGAACAAATAGGGGCTCATGGTTGCTTCAGTCAGTTATGTGTTGGAGTTTTGATTTCAGCTCATGTTATGATGTCACAGTTTTGAGTTCAAGCCCTGTGTCAGGCTGCTCACTGTCAGCAGAGTTTGCTTGGCATACTCTTATCCTCTTCCCGCCCCCCTCCGCCATACACTCTCTCTTGCTCAAAATAAATAAATAAACTTAAAAGAAATAGAAAGTGATCAAAGAAATCAGATGGCTATTTGGCCCTGAATAAGACAGCATTCTGAAAATTTGGTCCGAATAAGACAGCGTTCTGAAAAAGAGCCTTGCTATCTAGATTGTTTCAAAGACTTACTATTTAAAATACATTGAAAGGGTTTGTGGGTGGCTCAGTGGTTAAGCATCTGAGTTCAGCTCATGAGATCTCATGGTTCATGGGTGTTAGCTCTGTGTCAGGCTCTGTGATGACAGCTTGGTGCCTGTTTCAGATGTGGTTTCTCCCCGTCTCTCTGCCTTTGCTCTGTCTCTCTCAAAAATAATAAACATTAAACAATTTTAATAAAATAAAATACATTGAAGACGATAGGCCATGGGAGGAATCTGTGGCTTGCTATTTGCCATAATCTTCTATATTTCCATGATTGGTATCCTATTAAAATTGGTAGGGTGTGTGTGTGTTTTTTTTTTTTTTTACCTCCTTTGGAAACTCTATCACAATAATGATGAGTCCTTCTACATGCATGAGGCCACTGATACCAATTTGTCACATTACAGCTGATGTTAACATTGTTCATGTGGATCAGGGTCTCTCTGACAGATTCCCTGATAAAAAATGAAGTCTCTCTCCTCATTTACAGGGGATCCTAGCCTTTGCAAATACAGATTTTATATTAGTCCTGGGCTTCCTACGTTGCAATTTCATTTTGTACACTATGAAAGATATATTCTCCCTGTTTTAAATTTTCAGCAAAAGGAAGCCAGTATCATATAATTAGTATATGTTCATGGTCTTAAAATTTTATAATGCGACTTGGCACAGATGACATCATTTCAAGGAAAGAATCAGGCATTTTTCCATGTAAGGAAGTATTCATGACGTTTTATCTTGACTTAAACCTTCCCCTTCCCTCAGGTTCTCTGTTGCCTTCACTGTGAATTAGTGATAATTCTAGAATCTACATGGCATAGGATACTGTTGCCCACAGTTTCAAATCTGATATGTCTTCTTATTTTTGATTCAATAGTACTTAGAAGTGGAATTGAGCGAGCTGAATATTGAAAAGTCTTACTAAGTGTTCCAAGAGGCCAAGAGGAAACAACATTTGGAGAAAGAATTCTCTATACACTTCTGTAATGTGTCCTACTCTCCATTGAGCGTAGTCCTGATTTTGAAATTGTAGACTTTCCAGCCAGAGTCGTGTATTTTGCTATCAATAGGTCTTTCTGCCTCTAGAGTAGATCTGGTCAGGTTCTTTGGATAAGGAAAGAGGCCCGTCACATGAAGAGAAAGGAGAGAAGAACCACACACCCAGGTAAGTGGGAATGAATGAAGCAGATGACACAAGTGAGGCACCAAAGTTAAAGGAGAAAACTCAATCTTAAAATGTGGTTTGGGAAGCTCATCTTCATTGGATTCTAGAAGCCTAGGTTTATTTCACTGGTGGTCACAGAAATACCTCTCCTGTCTCCCTGTTCCTGTGCTCCTCCTTTCTCTTAGGCTTACCCTCTGTCCCAATGTCTTCCATGACATTCATAATAACATTGAAAAGTCTTCCATGGCCAGGTAAGGTCTATTTGATTGGGCTGCTTTTCTGTTCATTTTTGGAGCATGTGAAAATCTGTACACATATGGAGTTTCTAAGTGGAGGCCCCAATGTGGTTTACTCCTGTCCCACTAATGGGTGTGCTTGTCTCCTGGAGACTCACACAATGTCTGGTACAACATCAGGAATGTGAGGTGGACTGATGCTCCCCTATCAAATCTTACACAGTGCAGCCCTATTCATAGAGGCTCCACATTGATGAGACCCAGTACTCTGTCCTCAGAAATATACTGGGAGCCTCAGTGTTTATTTTGGCCTCACATTGGAGTCATTGGCCACTTCCTGAAGACCTAATTGATGCTGGGCCCCATTACGGCCTAAGTGCCAGAATCATTGGGGTTGGGACATTACAGATGATAGTTCAAAAAACTATAATGGAGATTCCAAGGGGAAGGCAAAGCTGAGAATGACATTTTTAACATTCCTTGTGAAAATTTCATGTATACAAAAACCGCTTGGTGCTCTCATTAAAAAGAGAGTCTGGGGCCCACACTCAGATATCATGACTTCTCTAAGTTTGGATGAAGGTCATTAATTGGTACTTTTAACAAGCATTGAGGTTGCTGTCCCCAGACATCATCTCCAGTAGCACTAAGGTAGAGAAAGCAGAAGAGCACACCTGAGACCCTTATACCCAACCATCTTATCCCAACACAAGTACTGCTGTGGCCAGTGGAAATTACTAACAGCTTTTGAGAAGATGTTATTCCCTGCGAATCCCTTGCAAGTCGGAAAGGGACTAGATAAGGCATTGGTATCTGAGCAAGGCTCTTTGGAGTACACATGTGTACTCCTCCATCAAAGGGATGTTTACTGAGTATCTACCACATGCTCCAAGTGTATGAGGATGCACTGTGTCCAGGACGCTGGCCTGAGAATCTTACGTTGTGCACGTTAATCTTTCCCAAGCCCTGGGAATTGGGTACACTATGTTCATTTTTGCAGGAAGACTGTATTCCTGGTGAGCCTCTGGAGCAGAGAGTGATTCTCTTCCTTTGAATTATCAGTACTCTTGAAAACAATGTTGGATGTCATGGCACAAATATAGAGAGTAGATGGGAGACAAAAAGAAAGGGTGGAGTAGAGCCTCTGAGGGAAATTGGATGAGTATCATTTGCATTTATATATTTGGTTAATTTCCATGTGTTGAAAATCAAGGGACACCCCAGGAATGGAAGGTGGATGCTATGGAAAAACTGTTTGAACCAGAAAGATGAAAGGGACTTAAAGTGTTTTGCAATCCTTTCTCTGAATCTGAGACTCAAGAAAGTGTGCTAGCAGTGGGCGATCCAGGAAGTTGAGCTGCTAGGAACTCTGTTCTCTGAGCTGTTCTGAGAAGGGAGGATCAAGGACTGGCAGTGGAAGTTAATTTCGTGGTAAACACGTCATTTATGATTATCTGTCATGATGACAGGGACAATTTATGACCATGCTCTGTCAGACTCTACAGGCACCATGGAAACAGAAGGACTGTTTAAGATGTAAATTCTGGGACAGCTTAGCTGTGCCCACAATGTTAGCCCTGAAGTATAAAACAGGAATCCCCGAACGTCATAGGGTCTGCTGCAGTAGTGGGACTGATCGGAGCCTGAGCGTTTATATTACACAGAGTGATCCTGGATAGCCGGTCCCTGCTCCCCATCTGTTGAACGTCACCTGCATTGTGGGAGGTGCCACGCTTGATGGGCTTGCCTGCATTCTCTTTGGGCACATGTGTGAAGTTTGATAATACCAAAGGGAGAAATGAGAGAAGGCATCAAAAACACGGTGGGATAACATTGGTGCAAGGGGGGATTGTTCTGTCCAGAGACTCTATCCCTTCTCGTTTGAAATGTAAACTTAGGTGTGTGGGCTTGGTTGAGATGGAATTCAAGACTGGTCCTCTGGAGGCCTGGACAGGTGAAGGAAAAGCACGACTGTAGGTTTTGGCCACAGTAGGCCAATGTGGGCCACAAGTCCTCTCTGCACATGTGCAGCACGTGGCCAGAAATTCTACCTATGCAGGTACTGTGGGAGCCATTACCAAGAATGGAATCTGGGAAAGTGAGGGCCAACTCACATCAGTGTCTTATGCGCATGAGCAAATGTGGGCTGAGAGGCAGGGAAAGATGTCCTACTGAGTTTTATGCCCATGTTAGGAGTGGGCAAGGTGTTTAGGCCATGTGAGAAAGGTGCTCAAAGTGAAAGGTGCTACTGTATAATGTAAAAAGGTGAACTGATATATGTTCAAATGTTCAAGAGTTCACTTGACATGTTGTTTGTTTCTTCAAATGGTTAAGCATATTCCTTCCATAGGAGATGGTGGTAGGGTTTTTATAGAGATGATGTGGAAGCAAAGGAAGGACAGTGCTTGAGTGGATAAACCTTCTATAGTGGTGCTCATTTTTGGGATGCAATTGTAAGCAAAGAAAAACTCCCCCAAAATTAATATCAGAAACCTTACAGAGGGGTATTATGGCTGAAAGGACAAATAACTTCTTTGGAGATTAAAATACCAGATAGCAATGTATATCAAAAAGCATAGGAGAAAAAAAATGCAGTGTATAATAGCAAAAGGTTAGAAAACAGGTTACTGTAAATTATCCTGTACAAGTTGGTTTTGACTAACTATAGGCTCCTGGTTACAGGAAAGAACCATGATTTTCATCAAAATATTGTTCTCCCACACACATCGAAATCTGAAAACAAGAGGTCCTTCTGAAATTGTCATTTAGCATTCTCCCCCTCATTACTGAATTAGGTTTTTGAATATCAGCTAGTCATTTAGAGAACCCTTAAGATACAGATGTTCATAAACCTTATTCAAGCTCTAATTGAGGAACCTACAGATACACCAACATTTATGGGAAAAGGTGTTGGTTTGGAAAGTGGAAAGTACTACATGAGTTACAGAAACACCCTATTCATGTCCTTCCAAAACTAACCTGGAGGGAAAACCTTAATGTGTTCTTCTAAACACCACATAGCTAAAAACCCTCCATAAATGACCCCCTATTTCATAATGACATTTGCTGTTTTCTATTAGAGACCTTGGCTTAGTCTATTTGTCAATCTAAGCATAGCTACCTGGCTTTCCTTTGGTTTCTGTTTGCATGGAATATCTTTTTCCACATCAGCACTTTTAGTCTGACTGTGTTCCTAAAGCTGAAGTGAGTCTTTCTCTTTGTTTTTTTTTTTAATGTTTTTTTTTATTATTATATTTTTGAGAGAGACAGCATTAGCAGGGGAGGGATAGAGAGAGAGGGAGACACAGAATCCAAACACAGGCTCCAGGCCCTGAGCTAACTGTCAGCACAGAGCCCAATGCACGGCTTGAACCCACAAACTGTGAGATCATGACCTGAGCCAAAGTCAGATGGTTAACTGACTGAGGCACCCAGGCGCCCCTGAAGGAAGTCTCTTAAAGGCACCTTATTAGGTGTGTCTTCCCATTTCTGTCCATTCAGCTGATTGGTATATCTTGATTGAAGAATTTAATTCATTTATAGTTATTTTATTTACTTATTTATCTTTAATTCAAATTAGGTAACATAAAGTGTAGTATTGGTTTCAGGAGTAGTACCCAGAGATTCATACGACACCCAGTGCTCATCTCCAATAGAGTCTTCTCCAATGCCCATCACTCATTTAACTAATCACCCCACCCTCCTCTGCTCCAGCAACCCTCAGTTCTCTATATTCAAGAGTCTCTTGTAGTTTGTCTATCTGTTTTGATCTAATTTTGCCTTTCCTTCCCCTGTTTCATCTGTTGTGTTTCTCAAATTCTACATAATGAGTGAAATCATATGATATCTGTCTTTCTCTGACTGACTCACTTCACTTAGCAAAATACCCTCCAGTTCCATCCAGTTCCTTCCACATCATCACAAGATTTCGTTCTTTTTATTGCGAGTAATAGTCCAGTGTGAGTGTGTGTTTGTGTGTGTGTGTATACACAATATATATATCAATATATATGACCTCATATATATGCCATCTCCTTTATTCATTGGTTGATAGACATTTGAGCTCTTCCAATGATTTGGCTATTGTTGATAGCACTGCTGTAAATATTGGCAGAGAAAGAGACACACAGAATCTGAAGCAGGTTGCAGGCTCTGAGATAGCTGTAAGCACAGAGCCCGACACGGGGCTTGAACCCACGAACCATGAGATCATGACCTTAGCCGAAGCCGGACACTCAACCGACTGAGACACCCAGGTGCCCCTAATCTTTACATATTTTAGGGCTTTCCTATTTTCTTTTTGTGTTTGATTTCATGTTTCATAGTGTTGTGGTATGAACTCAGTCTTTTTATACCGGTGGAAGACTGATTTGTGGCTCCATATGTCATCTATTCTGGACAATGTTCCATGTGCATATGGGGAGAATGTGTCTTCTGCTGCTTTAAGATGAAATATTCTCAGCAGATCTCTTAAGTCCATTTGGTTCAGTGGTCATTGAGAATCATTGTTTCCTTGTGGATCTGCTGCTTCAATGATCTGTCCATTGCTGTATGTAGGATATTAAGGTCTTCTGCAGTTATGGTATTATTGTCAGTATTTGCTTATGTCTGTTATTGATTTGTGTGTTTGAATGGTCCCAATGTGGGGGCCGATATATTTATAGCTGTTAGCTCTTCTTGATGGATAGCCATTTGGATTATGATAGAATGCCCTTCTTCACTTCTTGTTGCAGTCTTTGTTTTAAAATCTACTTTTTCTGGGGCACTTGGGTGGCTCAGTCGACTGAATGTCCGACTTGGGCTCAGGCATGATCTTGTGGTCAGTGAGTTCGAGCTCCGTGTTGGGCTCTGTGCTGACAGCTCAGAGCCTGGAGCCTGCTTTAGATTCTGTCTCCCTCTGTTTCTCTCTCTGCCCCTCCTGTACTCATGCTCTGCTCTATCTCTCAAAAATGAATACATGTTTAAAATAATTTTAACCTAATTTTCTAATCCTTTGACATGTATTAGCTTGATAGAACGTTCTCCATCCCCTCACTTTCAATTCTGCAAGTGTCCTCAGGTCTAAAAAGAGTCTCTTCCTGGCAGTTTATTGAGGGATCTTGTGGGTTTTTTTTTTTATTGTTTTCATTTTGTTTTGTTTTGTTTTTGTTACTTTTTTAATCCATTCTGATACCCTATGCCTTTTGATTGCGACATTTAGTGCACTAAAATCAGAGGGATTTGAAAGATATGAATTTACTGTCATTGTGATATCTGTAGATTTTGTGTTTGTGGTGATGTTCTCTAGTCCTTTATAGACCTTGCTGCTTTCTACTGACAGAGCCTCTCTTAGAATTTCTTATAGGGCTGCTTTAGTTATCACTAACTTCCTTTATTTTTGTTTTTTGTTTTCTTTTCAGAGAGAGAGACAGAGAGACAGAGAGACAGAGACACAGACAGAGTGCAAGTGGCAATGGCAGAGGGGCAGAGAGGTAGGGTGACTCAGAATCTCAAGCAGGCTCCAGGTTCTGAGCTGTCTGCACACAACCTTATGTGGTGCTTCAACTCACAAACCATGACATAATGACCTGAGCCAAAGTTGGACTCAACCTTCTGAGACCCCAGGTACCCCAGTGATCACTAACTTCTTTAGATTTGTTTGTCTAGGGAAGTCTGCATCTCTTCTTTTACTGTGAATAATAGCTTTGCTGGGAAAGAGAATGTTGGATGCATATTTTTCCTCATCAACACATTGAATATTTCCTGCCACTGCCTTCTGGCCTGATACGCTTCAGGGGACACTTCTGCTAATAAACTTATGTGACTACCCTGATAGTTTAAGGATATTTTGTCCCTAGCTGCTTTTATTTTTATTTATTTATTTTAATTTACTTTAATGTTTCATTTATTTTTGAGACAGAGAGAGACAGAGCATGAGCGGGGAGGGGCAGAGAGAGAGAGGGAGACACAGAATCCGAAGCAGGCTCCAGGCTCTGAGCTGTCAGCACAGAGCCCGACATGGGTCTCGAACACACAAACATGAGATCATGACCTGAGCCAAAGTCGGAGGCTTAACCGACAGAGCCACCCAGGTTCCCCTCTAGCTGCTCTTAGAACTCTTTCTTTATCTTTGTATTTTGCAAGTTTCACAGTGACATATTGGGGTGTTGACCTGTTTTCGTTAGGTTTGAAGGCAGTTCTCTGTACCCCTTGGAAATGGATGTCTGTTTCCTTCCCCAGATGGGGAAGTTTTCAACTGTAATGTGTTCAAACAAATCTTCTTCCCCTTGTTTTCCTGCTTCTTCTTCTGGGACTCCTATGATATGAGTAATGTTTTATTTCATGAAATCACTTATGGATAATATTTTATTTCATGAAATCACTTAATTCTTTACATTTTCCCTAATGATAGAGTAATTTTCTTTCCCTTTTTCAGCTTCATCATTTTGCAAAATTATATCTCCTATTTCACCTATTTTCTCCTCTTCTCCTTCCATCCTTGCTGTCATTGTATCTAGTGTATTCTGCATCCCAGTTATACCATTTTTCAATTCATCCTGACTAGGTCTTAGGTTTTGATCTCTGCAGCAAGGGTTTTTCTGGTGTCTTCTATGTAGTTTTCAAGCCCAGCGATTAGTCTTATAACTGTTGTTGTAAACTCTTCTTCAGATAGATCGTTTATATCTGCTTTGAGCTATTCTCTGGCTATGATTTCATCTTGACCTTTGTTTTGTGGAGAATTCCTCTGGATTGTCACTTTGGCTCAGTTTCTGTCTTATGCATGTTATAAGAGCTCTTATATGCCTGGGCCTGAGAGTACTGGTATATTAATAAGCGGTCATAGGCTTACACCCCAGGACACCCTTCTGGTGTATGTTTTGTGCAGTCAGCTGTTATATTTTAGATGCTCTATGCCGCTGGTCTGTTTTTTGCAGATGTGATTGGTGTAGTCATGGTGAGTATGGACCTTCGACTAGGTGTACTTTAATTGGTTTGTTGAAGGAACACTGAGAAACAAAAGGCGGGGTGTGGGAAGTGGTAAATCTCAATTCATAAAAAGAGAAACAGGAGGGTAAGGAAATCAAACTGAGAGTCAAAAAACTATAAGGCTGATTCCAAGGAAACAGAAAGGAAGAAAATAAAACAAAACAGAACCAAAAGAAGGAGAAAGGCAGAAGAAAAGGCAAAGGATGGAATGAGAATAGAATAAAAAAGCCTGATCAAATACATACATATATATGGAGGAAAAAGGAAATCAGAAACTCTGAGCCAGATTCCAAAAGAAAAAAAACTAGAAGAGGGAGGAGACACAAAGGGAAAAAAGGAGAAAAATAATGTGGTCTGTTGGTGCCTGGGGCCGGTGGCTGTGCTGGTCTGCAGGAGGGGCTGGCTCTGCTGGGCCAGTCAGTCTTGCTCCACTAAATAATCGGTGGCCAGGCACAGCGGGGCAGGGTTTGGTGTAAGCATGTTTGCCTCCACTGGGGGCCCACTGTGCTGCTCTCTGAAGTTGCATTGTGTTGATGTTGGGAGGGCGAATGGTGTCACCCCAAACTCTCCTCCAGGGGCTGGGGCTTTCCACCCATATCGTTCAGGCGCACTCAAAGAATAGAGAGGGCAGTCAGCTAGCCCTGAGCCACGATTCTCCTGCAGTTTCTCCTTAGGACTCGGTTGGGACTCAAATCCTGATCTCTTAAAGGATCTGGCATGGCCTGGATTGGGACCTGCTCCCCTCTTCTGGAGATGAACCTCCCCACCCTGTTACTGAAAGGCCTCTGGCTGGCACTTGCACAGTCTTTTGACCTTTGGAAGGCAATAAACCCTCTTTCCAAAGTGCTCTAAACAGAGGACTGTTCTCTCCAGTGCAGCCCAGAGATCAGTACCCCACACAATGCAATCCAAGGCCAGCTCCTTCTTCAGGAGCATGCACCATGGCTCTGCTGCATCCTTTTGGTAGAGTTTCCCCATCTGATTTATTCTTAGTGTGTATATATATCAGCCTCACAAAAGAAGGATACCCTTCTTTTGGCAGCAACACAATAAACCTAGAGGACTTCTTGTTTTTTAAGTTGTATTGAAACACTCCCAGTCCCCACTAGCAAACTTAGTAGTCTTAAGTTTTGGCTTGTAACGTTAGCCTGTAAGATTGATGAACCAAATCTTTCTTTGTATATCTATATATCATGCATTGTTTCCTAGGAAGACTCAGAACCAAACCCTCTTATACATCCTTTCCTTGGGACACCTCCAAGCAGCACAATATTTCCTGGAGCTGGCATAACTGAGTCTGAAGGCAACCAAGAAGTGTTACAGATAAACGTATTCCTCTTTTATGGATTAACTGCCCTAAAGTTTTTTTTTTTTTTAAACTTCGGGGCGTGGTCATGTGCGTGGCTGAGTCTGGTAAGCTTCTGACTTCATTCAGGTATGGTCTCGTGGTTTTACTTCCAGCACATCCATGGGCACTGTGACAACAGCCTGTGCTTGGAGCCTGGTTTAGATTCTGTGTCTCGCTCTCTCTCTGCCCCTCTCCCACTCACACTGTGTCTCTCTCTCTCTCAATATAAAGAAACATTATGAAAAAAAAACCTTTCAGCCATGCGAGGACTTTGAAGATGGTGTGTGGGCAAGAGTCTGCCTTCTTCCCAAATGGCTGGCCTCCTAAAAAAAAAGCCCATACTCCTCTCCATCAAAACTCCTGTCTAAGTATTGGCTTTGGAGAATAACAGCTGCACTTGCGATTTTTGTTACAAAATTGATGTGGGATCATTGAGTACAATGGTCAGGAAAAAATTCTTAAAATATTTTATGGCACATCATTGTACGTTAATTCCAGTAGCACAGGACAGGACCGGTGGGCAGAAAGAGCTGCACTTTGGCTGTATAAAGCTGCTCAGGGGGAGGGTCTTGCAGGGAGTATTAGATCATAAATGTTCCTACCTCAAATTTTCTACTTCTAAAATACTATTCCAACATTCCTCCCTTGGTTACCGCTCAGTTTGGTAGGATGTACAGGCAGTAATGAGACCCTGGATGTAGCAACCAGCACATACTTGATCTTATCAAATCTATGCAGGCTACAGGTCCACCTTCTGGGCTAAAGGTGAACCCTTTTCTGTTTCTATCCCTCATCACTTCACCCCTGACTAATCTTTGGTCCTGAAATCTTTAAGGTTGTTGTAGTGTGAAGGTCTCATCTTCTATAACTTCTTCAAGGTGATAGGGGTTGTCAGGATGTCCCAATCAATGGACCAAAATTGGTCACTCTTTGTCCCTACAAGTAACTATTACAGAAAGCCATGGTTGTAGAGGGCAGAGGGGACATTGGGGTGAATTTGTTTTGTGTAGTAGGCATCATCTGTTGGCTGCACAAAGGAGTAAGGAACTGCTTGCCCATATCATGACAACAGGAGACAATAAAGCAAAAGAGAGAACACGTTAGAATTATTATAATAAAAAATCAGAAGGGCAATGAGAAGACCCTTTAGGGAGCACATAGTTCCCTCCTCCACCAGGAATTTAATCATTACTTGACAGTAGAGACAAATCAAGAAATAAACCCTTCATTATACACAATAATCTGATGGCCCCCATCAGAGGGAAGGTGTGGGGCAGGGGATAGATTAATACATGCTGGGAATTAAGGAATACAACTGTTGTGAAGAGCTCTGGGTGATGTATGGATTTGTTGAATCACTATATTGTCCACTTGAAGCTAATATAACACTATATGTTAACAAACTGGAAATAAAATAAAATCTTAGAAATTCATTAAATAAAAAAGAAAAGGTAGTGAGATGCTAGTAAAATACTGATATATCTTGCAATATGAATGGATAAAAGTGGAGAATACTACTTGAAGTGGTCGTGATGAAGACGACTTCCCAGATATTGGTAGAGGATACCTCCTTCCCAAAAGGGAATATGATTGTACAATGATATTTCTTAATAATTAACTTCAGTCCTAAAAATTATTAAAATTAGTACTCCTCGGTCATCATATCAGAACAAGAATGCTTCATTGTTTATTTGGTTTATTTTTGAGAGAGATAGAGTACAAGTAGGGGAGGGACAGAGAGAGAGGGAGACAGAGGATCTGAAGCAGGCTCTGAGCGGTCAGCACAGAGCTGGTCTTAGTCTCAAACCTACCAGCCATGAGATCATGACATGAGCCAAAGTCAGATGCCGAACAGACTGAGCCACCCAGGTGCCCTAGAACTAGAATGCTTCTTGAATGCTTGCAATTTTTATTTTGAACAAGGATCATATACTGCATTTGAAGGCATATCTGTATGTAGATGTGATCTTCATATATTTTAATAAATACAACCTATCAGTGTTTAATGTGTAAACATTTGTATGTAATTCATGGCACACTATCCTGCCACTAATATTAACCTACCTCACCTTATTTAAAAATGTAGATAAGAGATAGCATCTACCACCTCTTTGGTATAGATACAGATATTATTAGATAGATAGAGATGATGATATGGATATAGCTGATGTAAACCTGCATATAAATAGATGACATAGATAGATAGATAGATAGATGATAGATAGATAGATAGATAGATAGATAGATAGATAGATAGATGATAGATGATAGATAGATATAGATACCTGGTAGTCATTTTCTCAATGGCCCCAGACTTGAAAGAATGAATGGTTATAATTCCCACATTCATGTATTACATCATTTTTCGGCCTTATAACTCCTAGGACACCAAGATGGATGTAATAAGGGTACTGTTGACAGTTTACCTCAAGTATTTCTTGATTGTGCTTCTTGGGATCTATTTTTTTTAGTCAGTTTTCCTTGCAAGGTGCTTGAACCGACACAAAGCGTCATTAGCAAATTCTCTAAACAACATGCTACACAGTCACAAGTCAGTATAACTTCTCATATGACACCCCAACCACTGCCCTGGTGAGCAACTGCCTCCTCTAGATCCCTAGGCATTCCACTGAGGAGCCTTTAGAGAAGATCCCCACAGATTTACCCAAATATGTTTTTGTTTCAAGGGCTCAATCTGGACTTACCCAGGAACTCCTAAACTCTGCACCCATAGTTCTTAATAAAGGATTGGGCCCCAGGTCATGATGGTGGGGTTCTTTTGATGTTTCAACCAAGTGAATGCACACACATGACAGTGCAGAGTGTGTAACAAATACTCCATAGGTAGCAGATAAATATTCCAGTAAGAGGCAAGGCATGAGAGAGGAAAAATTACAGTAAGAATTGCATGAATTCTGCATGTGGAGAAAGGACACCTGTTTCCAGTTAGCACAACTGACTCTCTGAATAATGAAATGTAAACTTCACTTGTTTCATTTGTTAAGTATCTCCAGTTCTTCTCAATCTCCCACATTGCTTTTCCAGTTACATATGTCTGTGTTATGATTAGAATGTCCTGACTGACCTCTTAACTGAGAAGAGAGGGATTCAAGACCAATGGACCACGGTCCTAATTCAAACATTTAGCACTGACAGGGATTGAATGTAGATAAAAAATGACGATGGACCACTCTTTAGAGAGAAATTTAAGACCTATTAAAAGCACATGTAGAGAAATATTTTGAAATGTGGGGAGGCGATTGGAGAGAGCCTGTAGTCAGTCCAAAGTTCGAGGCAGCTCCTGATGGTGTTATCTGAGAATAAATGTAACAGAGTTGGGGACTTGGCCAATATGGTGAGTTCCAGAGATCAGGGAACTGGTAATTTTCTTCATAATTTATTGGTTTCCTGCATATCCCTTACAAGCAGATGATGCTGGATGACAGAGATTACTACTTTTTCTCAGGTAGTTTTGGATGCTGTTAGCTCTTTGGACATCACTTTACAACGTCATGTGGCAGAGTCGATCTGGGAACTGAAGGATCCTGCTGGATGCTATAATAGGCAAAATCAGCAAGGCATGTGCTGTAGTTCCACAAAGTGCTAGTATACCAGGTGTATACACCTAATGTAAGTTGGATCCACTGTACATGGATGATTTTCCAGGGATGCTGACTCATAGCTGGCAGGTACCTCCTTCATTACCACTTAGCCTGTGATTAGGGTAGTCATGAGCTCTAGGCTCTCTGTTACCTGACCGCCCCCCCCCATAGTGGGGGCACATGTCAGCAGGCAGGGGCAGTGAGCACTTCTGCTTCAAACAGTCCACCCAATTTTTAGGCCAAAAATTCTCATGGTCTTTCATAGCTCTTACTGTACTTACACCCATTTTTTTGGTGTGTGTGTGTGTGTGTAAATAGGATTTTTATCTGCTATGAAAACCTGTCCCATCAAGTTGGATAGCAGGTTACTCATATTTAACATGAATACAATGGAAATATAATAATGTTCTATTTTGTAGCTCTTTTTTATGTTTAGCTATACCAAGGAGAGTAATATTTCTAGAAAACAAGATACATATTTTCTATTATGAACACAAGGAATAAGAAGAAAGCCCATGTCTGAAAAAATGACTGAGACATCATAGGGGGTAGCCTCTTTTTCCTCATTTTTCCTGTGGCATTATCTATATACAGGTATTGTGCTCATCTTTTTTCTCTCATGGCCCCAGTATGGTGATCCTGACACTCGGCATTAAACTTTGTCTGATAAGCTTTTTTAAAAATGTTTCTTTTTGAGAGAGAGACACAGAGTATGAGTGGGGGAGGACCAAAGAGAGAGGGAGACACAGACTCTGAAGCAGGCTTCAGGCTCTGAGCTGTCAGCACAGAGCCGAATGCAGGGCTCGAACCCACGAAGTGCCAGATCACGACCTGAGCCAAAGTCGCCCGCTTAGCCAACTGAGCCACCCAGGCGCCCCTCAAACCCTGTTTCATGATGAAGAAGGAGTAAAGTAAAGTCTGAAAGTACCTCGTGCTTTTGAAATGAAGTTATTTCCTTTGCATTCAGGACCATCGTCCTCCACACGCAAGTCTCCTCCATCTCACTGACCAGAGATGTGTCACGTGGCACTCTAAGCAACTCACTTAGTGTTGGCACTCACTTCTTCTGTGAGAAGTCCAAGTGGACATCCAGGAATATCATTAAAAATGACCATGTTTACCAATATTGTATCACAGTATCTGACACTGAATATCGCCCTCATCACTGCAATAAGGTGTTACAAAAGGACCCTCAAATTTAGAAGTGCCTAATCCAGATCAAAAAGAATCATTATACATGCAAATAGATTACTTATTTTAAGGTAGGCATGTACAGATGTTCAACTCTGCGCATAGATTATTTAGGATACTATGGGATTATTTAGGATACATTGGGGCGAATTAATGTTCCTTTATTTTTCAAGATTATTTTAGCTAGCATAAGAATCAAATTGACAGCGACAGAATACAGGAGAAAAAAATCCCAAATACATGCACCCCAAAACCAAATTATGAAATTGAGACCTCTAGAAAGGACCAATGCAGATAGTTTTTCTGCTTTGTAGGGAAAGAGACATTACACCTGTGAGTATTTCACAGCAGAAAGGGAACTTCTGTTGGGACTTCAATTAGTATGAAATCTAGATGGAATTTGGTTAGTGGTTGGTAGCAAACTAGTGAACAGTAACAAGGTTTGTTCCTGAAGACTGCTCAGCTCTAAATTCCCTGTCTGTGGTGGTAAGACTATCTCTTTAGTTCTCTGTGCAGGATGGGGGTCTTTTACATGGAAGATTGATTTCCTGCTTTTGGAGGACGGCTGGGGGGCAGAGTGTCCCTACTACATTGGCTGATTCTTAGGTAGCTTTTCCTTCAAAATAATCAACATGGCAAAGGGGCACGTTTTAGAGCAGCCTGCTACTGTCCCCTGCATGCAGTCAGGAATGGACCTGGCAAAACACCATAGGGTAGAGAATTCAGAAGCCTAAAACCCTCTCCCTGCACAGCACCACTCAGATGCACCTTCTTCGGAAGACCTTCCAGTTTCGGCCCCACTCTGGACTGCCCGTCAGTGAACAGATTGAAGGAACTGAAAATTTGGTTTGGCTGTATATTTCCAGTCTCAATGGGAGGTGCTCGCTTTTTACTGAACCCCAAAAGCAGGTATATGGGAACAGAGAACTGCATGTTTTGGTGCCTACATTTCACACTTTCTCATTAAAGTCAGTGCTTCTTTTGCATACTCATTCAGCACCTTGTTTTCTATTTTAAAATATCCAACTGTCGCTGAGGATTAAAACAGTAAATATCCGAGGTGCCTGGGTGGCTAAGTCAGTTAAGCGTCCGGCTTCGGCTCAGGTCATGATTTCACAGTTCATGGGTTCGAGCCCTGCTTCCGGCTCTGTGCTGACAGCTAGATCAGAGCCTGGAGGCTGTGTCTCCCTCTCTCTCTGACCCTCCCCTGTTTGCACTGTCTCTCTCTATCAAAAATAAATAAAAAACAAAAAACAAACAAACAAAAATAAAACAGTACATGTTGTGAAATTATAACCACAATGGATTTCACTCTTAGTGGCTGCTGAACCAAAAGATACCACCTACCAAAACATAGGAAAAGAACCGGTTTGACTTGCAAGAAAAGAACACCAGGTATATTTCGCAATCTATCTCCCCACACAACAAAGTCAGGTCAGATTTACACTGAGCACACATGCATATTTGTCAAGGGATGTGGCAAAGGACATTTTATTTTCAAATCAGCCAAAAGTCATCTGAAATTGAGATTCCAGGTCCTAATTGATTGAAGTCACTGGACCAGGAAGGATAGGCATCGTCAGGACTCTGGCAACCTTAGTCCATTATTTGGGTGCTCATAGTAAGTGTTCAATTCCCACAAAACCCACAGGAGAATGTGTGTCAAATCAGTCTCTACTCTGGATTTAGCAGTGGGAGACTATATATCATGGACTTATTGCATCTTCTATGATTAGACCATCTGCATGCCTGGTAGTGGCTATTTGTTTCTACATTTTTTTTTTATGTCTTTAATTTATTTTTGAGAGACAGCATGAGCAGGGAAAGGTCAGAGAGAGAGAGGGAGACAAAGAATCTGAAGCAGGCTCCACGCTCTGAGCTAGCTGTCAGCACAGAGCCCCATGTGGGGCTCGAACCCACGAACCATGAGATCATGACCTGAGCCAAAGCCGGATGCTTAACTGACTGAGCCACCCAGGCGCCCTGTTTCTACATTCTTTTGCTGCTTGCTAACTACTGATTAATAGGCACCTGGGTGGCTCAGTCCGTTAAACATTCGACTTCGGCTCAGATCATGATCTCAAGGTTTGTGAGTTTGTGCCCACAGGGGGCTCTCTGCTGTTAATGAAGAACCCACTTTGGGTGCTCTGCCCTCCTTTTCTTCCATCACCGCTCATATTCTCTCTGTCAAAAATAAATATATTAAAAAAGAATCATTAACTACTGATCTCTATTATTCTGCAGTTTTAATATATCCCAGGAAGTTCTCAAAACAGGTGCTAGGATAAGTAGCAGGCATCATTCAGAAATGACTAATGTGACTTCTCTTATGTTTAGAAATCTAGTCTTCTCTCCCCTATTCCAAGGACCCCTAAGCTTATCTGCCTACAAAATCATTACCTAAATCAAACTCATGAACAAATGCCTCACCCAACACAGTTAAGATTAGTGTGTGTGTGGGGAGCATGCTTGAGATGCTTTCTTCCAGCAAATTTCAAGGGTAGAAAACAGTCACTGTGCTGTACAATAGAAATCCCATATTGATTCATCCTACATAAGTGAACCTTGTTACATTTAAACTTATAAATAAATAAGCACGGCCAGGTATTTTACCGCTAAAAGATGGGTTCATTCTGGAAAAACAGGATTTGGAATTGATGACAAACCGGTTAGGCAAAACTGTAGCTGAGTCTTGGGAATAAAGAAGGCGGCTTGCTTTTCTGGAGACAAGGGTTAAGTTGAGAAGTTGGTTATAAGCTAAAGTTCTTTGTAATAAAATGGTAGTTTGAAGGAATGTGGGTTTTCAGTGGTTGAACTGTTGCCTGGGAAATATATGGAATCGTCTTTTCCTCTGGCGGGAATAGGAAAGTATAACCGGCCTCCACCGTTGAAGAGTTCGTGGAACGTGAAGACTTTCCCTTCCTGGTGGATCTGCCATTGACTATGAGTGACGGGCTTCAGAGGTCACCCTGCTGACACCTCGAGATGCCATTATGATCTCAACATTTCCTTCACCCTCAGTTGCTGGCAATATTCTAATCCACACTTCGATGACTGTCACTTACTTTAATGATTTTCAAAGTTTATTTATTTTTCAGAAGAAAGAAAGCATGGGTGGGAGAAGAGTAGAGAGGACAGAGCAGGAGTCCCAAGCAGGCTTCACTGGGTGTGGGACCCAATACGGGGCTCGAATTCATGAACCACAAGGTCATGCCCTGAACCAAAGTTGACACTTAGCCAAAGGAGACACCCAGGTGCCCCGATTTTGACTTGTTTTAGATTCCATGTGATATTATAGAGGATTTTTTTTCCTATGTGATTCTTATTTCATGCACCAAAATCTCCTCCAGTTTGTCTGAGCCACACCCAGGCTTTTCTCTGATGGACCACTTTTGCAGAAAGATTATTTAGAGTTAATAATCATCAAAATTAAGCAGATTCAGGAAAAATGTTTACTTTTCACCTCCCTCTCTAAACAATAATGTACATAGAAAAGCTGCCCCAGCATGAGAGCACTCACCATATGTTACTACATTATAATACGAAGTAGGTATGGTTAACAGGGAAGAATCCAGGAAGGACCTCATGAACAGTTTTCTATGTCCTATGGTTTCAGAGTGGCCCAGAAAATATGTGCTTATCAAATATTTACTTTTCATCTCCCTGTGAATTATATTCTTTATCTTGGAGGTCCCAGACTTCTGATTCTTTGCTCCTCCTCTTCCTTCCTTCCTCCCATTCTTCTCCCTGACTCCCTTCTCTTCCTTCTCTCCTCTTCAAAGACATACATACCTGACTTTCCCTTTGCAATTTTCCTGTGTTTCTGGAGTCTACATACACATACTATTAAATTTGAATGTCTCCTGCTTATCACATGCAGATTTGGTTCTTAGTCAACAATGAAAACTTCTTCTGAGGTTCCAAGTCATGCCTTTTTACATTCTTCCTATACATTCAACTATATTTGGCTCCTCTTTTATAAAATCAATGTTATGAAGAAAAAGAAACAGAGAGGCAGGGCACAGCATCTATATTCTCGGGGAAATACAAGACACCTATTTTCAAGTCCTAAAGTATTATGAGACACCTATTTTCAAGTCCTAAAGTAACTCACATACATGTTCCTGAGGTACCCAGCATAGCACCATGTGAATAAAAGCTGTGTGTGTGTGTGCACAGAGTAACAGTTCCATAAACACTGCCTTAATAACGTATGTATGTTACTTTCCAAATACAGACTTTATCAGACTTTATCAGACTATAACTGTTCCAAATACGGTCATGGGTACATACATCTAATGCACTGACCTGTGCTCTCTAGCTTATGGCCTGACTAATTGTAGCTTGTTTAAGATTTCAACAGACCACTGATGCTGGGGAAACCCGGAACCCAATGTGCCTAGAAGTTCAAGCTTGACCATCATAGAACAGTGGCCTTTTCTGATGCCAGCAAGTCTTGAGATCATATCAAGAACGATTAGTCACTGTAGCACTGCTCCTTCTACATATTAATGCTCAGTAGTTCTGGGACCCCCCCCCCCTTAAAACTCCCTGCTCGCTATGTGACTTTAGATTGCCTACAGCCCCAACATTGGAGAACGATAACAGTTCTAATAATACGGGTTCCTAATCAATCTCATTGGGTCCCTGTCTCTGGACCTATTCCCTTGTGTCTAGGCCCTTTGAGTGTCATCTCTATATCTACTGTAACATGTGACATTTAAAGCTATGCCCATGGTGATTATATCATCCAATACACCCTCTTGCATGACTGCCGTTGATCAAGGCCTGAGCATCACAGGAATCATTGTCTTCATACAGCATCTGGTCCTCACTAACACCCAGGAATTCAATTAAATCCTGAAGATGAAATAGCATTTCCCTAATGTTCAGAATCCCACCACGTTTGCCAGTTCCTTATCCCCCTGACATTTATTCATCTCCTGATGCAACCAAGAGCTGCCTATGGCTTTGGAGTAATGGAAGGGAGTCCCTTCGGGTTCCCACCCTACACTGGAAAGAGATCTTCACATTTTCTTACTTTCCATCCCTTTCCTACAGTATTTAATAATATGAGATAGGTTAACATTGGTGTCGGGATAACACTTCACTCTGTACACATCCATGTGAACACATTAAACACATTGTTTAATTAATTAATGTATTGTATGTATATACAATGTATGTAATGTATTAATAAATACATTTATTTAATCAAATGTACTAACTTCATACAGACTAAGTTATGCACTTCAAATAGCATCACTACTGCTCATAAAGTATTAGCTTTCACATTAGTTATTATTGTATTATGGCAGGACAATTATATGCATATGCAGAAAAACCACTGTCTGTATATAGACTTGTTGAGAATCTACACATTTATTTTCAACAAAATTTTTCCCAGTAGCTATCACCCTTCAGCCCTTCAACCCCAAAACTGCCTCTTTATTAAAACTACCTTGAGAGCACTGAATATGTGATCCAAAATTATGCTTGCTCTGTCATTGGTTCTTATAATATTAAGAGCTGGTTCTTTAAAAGACTCCGATGAATAAAGTAGTGTTACAATATGCAAATAATCCTGACCCATTAGATTATGACTCATGCCATCACTCCAAATGCACCCCCAACACTATTTAAATGAACGTCTCACTAGTTTCATTGTGGCTGTAATGTGACTTTTCATCTACCAGTCCCCCAAAGTAGCTTCATTATTAAATTTAAAATGTATTGTATTATTTGTATATAACTTTGCTTACCCTTAACAAATACTTAACATCACTGATTTTAATACCACTTATTTTATTAGCATTTGTAGCTTGAGATTTCAATGTAGGTTTTGTGTTTTTAGTAATAGTGTCAAATACATACAGTCTCATATGCCCAATATTCTATCCTACTTTATGTTAATTATTTTTATATCCACACGAATATTACTAACAATAAAATGACCTGTCAAAAAACTTAAGTTTTATATTAACTATAATTTATATAGCTTCATAATTAGCTTAAATAGCCTTCAAAGATTTAAAAATTATTTGAAAAAATAAAAATAAAAAGTATTTGAAATAAGCCTACATTTCTCATTGATCTTAAGTTTTATCTTCAACCTCCCTGTCAATAGTTAGTCTATTAAAAACCTGAAAACAGGGGCGCCTGGGTGGCTCAGTCGGTTGAGTGTCCAGCTTTGGCTTAGGTCATGATCTCACGGTTTGTGGGTTCGAGGCCCGCGTTGGGCTCTGTGCTGGCAGCTCATAGTCTGGAACCTGTCTTTGGATTCTGTGTCTCCCTCTCTCTGTGCCCCTTCCCCGCCCACACTGTATCTCTCTGTCTATCAAAAATAAGTAAAAAACAGAAAAAAATTTTTTTTTAAAACTTGAAAATAAATAGCTTTTATCTCAATGCTGTTTATATTACAGGTATTTTAAATCATAACCAACATGGCCATAAGCTCATATTATATTCAGTTGTTCTAGCCATATAGCTTTATTAGTATTAATTATGATAGCATCCATAAAACCAGCTGAGTTGGCCTCCATTCATGATTTCTTTTCTTCATAGATGATCTAATTCCTGTTACAGCACTATTCTCAAGAAACATAATAGTAAGAGCTTTCCTACTGATGGGATTTTTACCCTACACTGCCAAACAATGCTATGGTCCAAGCCATGACATCATGCTTTCTCCCATAGCAATTCAATTGCCTCCTGTCGATGCTTTAATCACAAATTGGCATAAAAACTGTGACTTTCTCAACTTCCAGTTACTTAGGACTAGTGATAGTACACTAAGAATTAACCACTGACATTTAGCATTTTTACATATCTGCATTAAAGCACTCTTTGTGGCTGTTACTCATATATTCAGGATTCATTATTCACAACTTTAATTATGAACAAGCTATCTCACAAAGGGGCTTTCAGATGAGTTACTTACCACATTATCATTATTATTTCGAAATATACTGTTAATAGGAACACTATCTCTTGCACATTTGTATTCCAAATATTTAATCTGGAAGCCATAAACACATACTAACATCTGTACCCAGTTACTCACTTTAATTGCCATATCTGTTTACGGGACTCTGTTTATAGAGTGAACCCACTCTGTATAAACAGTCTATTTAGACTGGACCCAAAATTAAACATTTGGAAATTAAAAAAAAATCGAAACAATTCCTTGTCAAATCATGCAATTTGGTAAGTGAAAATTTTAGATTAGATAATTGATTCTAAAATAACAAAAATACTTGATATTTTTGAAAAGTGAATTGTATGTTCTATTTCTATTAAAAGAGGTTTAGATAAATCAGACTAACAGATTCCTACTGAGAAGAATTAGAAAAAACTTTGCAAATTATTAAAAGATAACCTTTTTGACAGCATTAGCGATAGGGTGCAAGTAAGTCACAATTACCAACGTTCCTTTTATAAGAATCATGCATTACTTTATACACTCAATCATATAGCAGTAGATTTTTGCAGTTCTTATTCAAAATATTATTCTAACATTGGCCAATCCACACCCACAACCATGTGAGATTACTTAAACATCCCTCGCAATGAACATTCTTGGCTTCACATTCAGAGTTCCAAAATATATTCTCTTACCTACTTGGATATCTTCCAACGATTATACACCAACTTTCATACTTAGTGCATCTCAAAACAGTTAAAAATTGATCACACAATAAAAGTTTTTTAAAGGTATTCAAATAAGCCTCAGTTTTAATAAGATCTGTGTGGACATTTCCTACTAAAAATTGAACTACCACATCAAAGAATTTTTATTACAATTCCAATTTTTAAAAACTGGAAAATCTAAGAGAGAGATCCAACATGACAGAAAAGTAAGGGGATCCGAAGTTCCCTCATCCCTCAAACACAGCAATGTTGAGGCCAAAGGACTTTGAACTCCAAGTCTAGGCAGCAAAGTGAAAGAGACACCTACAGGGACCCACTAGGAGGGGCTGGCCAGTCATAGGTGCATGATTGCATATGGGGAGAGAGAAAATGGATGGTGGAAGAAAGGAGGGGCAGGATCCCCTTCTGTGGAGAGAGAAAGGGAAGAGAAAGAGAGGCTGGGGAAGGATAGGACTGTATCTGGACAAGAGAAAAGCCACTGATGGAATGGAGAGAGATCCCATCTCTAACTGCGGGGTTTCCTCTGCACTGGGGCCGGCTGCCCCTTTCACACACCTGCAAAGGAGGGGAGCCTGTCCCTGGCTGGGTAATTAGTTCAGAGGCACTGGCTGCACTGGGAGAAATTAATCTCCACCCAGTAGTGCTGTGGGAAAAGGTATATAACCTTTCAAAGGACAAAGATTGCATGGGCACACCAGCTAGAGCCATATATGGACCATGTGGATCAGGACTTCCCCCAAACCAGCGGCATTTCCCAGAAACCGGGTTGTATGGAGCGGGACTCTAAGACAATGGGGTTTAAATCCCAGCGAAGCTCCAGTGTGGCAAAGGAGTCAATGGAGTGGGACAAGCCCCCTCCTTGGGGCACAAGGCACAGTGAGGACTGCCTGAACAGAGTGTTTTGGGACACCGGGTCTGTGGAGGAGAGACTGGGATGTCGCCATTTTTCTCCCCATCACCAAAAGCTGGGGATTCAGGGAACAGACAGCGGGGGCCCACAGTGGCAGCAGGACCTGCCTACCCCAAATCACACACCTCCTTGCCTATAATGCTATCTAATGGAGCTGGATTGATGCTGACCAACCAGACAGCCCCTTGTCCAAATCAGCACTGCCGCTGACACCCAGCGGTTTTGCATTGCCTGATTTAGTTCTTGGACAATTCTAATTAGATCGATAGACAGATAGTTGTCTTGTTGTTGTTTTCTCCCTTTCTCTTTTCCTTATCTTTTACTCCTCTGTCTGGTTATTCTGGTTGTTGGTTCAAGAAGACATATTTAAACTATTCTTTTCATACCTGTTCTACATCTTCTTTTTTATTTTCCTCTCTCTCTCTGTAGATTAAGCTGTATTGTTTCTCTGTCTGGTCAATTTTCGTTTCTTTCCTTTTGGCTCACCCCTGTCATTTCTCTCTTTATCTGGGATAAGGCTTCTTCCATCAGCACTGCCTCCATCCTGGTGTTTACTTGTAGCTGATGTTTCTATTTTTGTTTTGCTTGTTTGTTTCTTTATGTCGTTTGTATGTAAGCAATGAACTCCAAAAACCAAGAGTAAGCTTTACACATTGTATTGCAGCCAATTTGACAATATATTATATTTAAAAACAAAACAGGAAATCTAGCCTATGCACCTTACCCTAATCAATCCAGTTACATAATTACAAATGATACTTAAAAATACCTAATGAATTTTACTCTTGCCTTTTTTCAATTCTGGTCTTTTGGATTCTCAATGATTATTTCATTCTCATAGTAATGTCAAAAAATACCAAATGCTGACAAACCACTTGACCTGAAGATACTGGTAATTAATCACCAAACCCATACATTAGAGGTCAAACAGCATAATCACCAAATGAAGCAGGTTTCTTCACCATCATAAACTACCCACCTTTCTAAATCCTCTGAATTGTACGACAATATGGTTTTAACTTCTTATAATGATTTAATTATTCAAATATATATCTAAAATTGAACTTAAAAACACAGGTCCCTAAATACCTATGTGTCAGCCATACAGCTTTTGGAAACTCTTCAGTAGCCATCAAAAGAATATAACAAGAGGGGTGGAGCCAAGATGGCGGAGAGGAAGGGAGCTCTGTAAACTCCCTCCGCACCGTTTTTCGAACTGAGAAGGATATTACGTTCAACTGAGAGAGCGGAAGGAGAAAATACGAACTCCAGAGGGAATAGAACCTCAAAGATACCTGAGTGAGTGGGGGCGAACGGGGGAGATCCGAGGACGGGCCAGCCCGGACGGGC
>NC_043704.1:49473208-49474919 GCF_006229205.1 Suricata suricatta
GTGGAGCCAAGATGGCGGAGAGGAAGGGAGCTCTGTAAACTCCCTCCGCACCGTTTTTCGAACTGAGAAGGATATTACGTTCAACTGAGAGAGCGGAAGGAGAAAATACGAACTCCAGAGGGAATAGAACCTCAAAGATACCTGAGTGAGTGGGGGCGAACGGGGGAGATCCGAGGACGGGCCAGCCCGGACGGGCAGGAGAGGTAAGATCCCCAGCCCAACGTGGCACAAGCACGCAGCGCCGGAGAGACAAAGGGAAGAGACAGAGTCGGAACGCGCTCATAGAACTGTCTCTGGGGAAGAGGTATAGAACGCTTGGCTGCGCGTGGAGACAGAAACCCACTCCATAGATAACTGCTGGGCAGCCGGAATCCCGAACCGGGGTGGCGCAAGAGGAGGAATAGCCTCCAGCCCTAAGCCATCTCGGCGGGGAATCAGAGGCGCCTGTGGCTGTGAGAAGCGGCTGCGCTGGGGAGGCGCGCTCCGCGGTGGAAGCGACCCAAGCAGCAACTGCGCCGGGTGCGAGCAATTCGAACCTGGTTTTGGGAACGGGCCCACGGACCGCATTTCCACGGCACATCCCGCCCCCTGCACTGCACGGACTGCGCGAATTCTGGGTCCCCACAGGGAAGAAATAAGACATGCACCGACAGGACCCTCAGCCAGGAGTCGGTGGCGGGTGGAGGCCCGGGCGCGCGCGTAGAATGTGGGAGCTCCCAGTAGATTTCCAGGAGTGCACGGCTTCTTGAGCTAAGCTATCGGAAACTAAGAGAGTCTCGGTTTTTTGCTTTTTGTTTTCTTTCCTTTCCCCCATTGCAATCGTGATCCTGACTGGGGGTGGGGACTCTGCAATTGAGTCTGTGAAGGTGCGCACATCACCTTCTGCTGCTCATTTCACCTCAGGCAGGGGCGGAGCCTCTGAGAGCAGACTCCAAGTCTAACCCCATCAAACCAAGCCTATCCACCAGAGGGAGCTGCTGCTTGCTTTTTTAATTTTTATTTATTTTTTATTATTTCTTCGGTTTTTCTTTTTATTTTTGTTTCTGTTTGGCTTTGTTTTGGCTGTTTGTTTTTTTTAATATATAACAAAAATTTTTCTTTCTTCACTAGTTTCATACTTATTTCTTCGTCATTATTACCTTTTTTTTCCTTTTCTTCTTTTCCTTTTTCTATACTTAATTCCTTTAAATTTTACTCTTTATATTCCTTTCTCCTTTCTCCCTTACTTTTTCACCTTCTCGCAACCCAGATATATTCTCCTGTATCTCATCCTTACTTCTCCCCTAAACTGGTCATACATGTTTAAGCAGTCTACTGTCCTTTGTTGTCTCCGATCCCCTTTTATATATATATTTTTGTCTTTTGTTCTTTCTCTGTTCTTTTTATTTTCCCTTCTTCTCTTCCTTTCGTTTCTTTCCCTCCCATTCCCATTCTTTTCAGTCCCCCCTGTAATGCGTTTCTTTGTTTCATTTGTCTGTGTGTATGTGTGCTTCTGTTCCCTTGGTGTTTGTCAGTCTGTTTTCCTTCATAGGACTACACCAAGAAACAAGCCAAAGTGTGCAAGAAGGCGAGTCCCAAATATTGAAGAGTAGGGAAATAAAATACTCACAGGCACAACAAGGGAAACTGAGAGATATCATTAAGAGAGTATCTCCTGAAACGGCAGGCCCTGGACAGTCAATAAGCCTCCTTTAACAGAGAAATACAAATA
>NC_043704.1:49475019-49481255 GCF_006229205.1 Suricata suricatta
ATGCTGATGCATAGGAGCACATGTACCCCAATGTTCATAGCAGCAATGTCAACAATAGCCAAAACATGGAAGGAGCCTAAATGTCCATCACCTGACGAATGGATCAAGAAGATGTGGTATATATTCACAATGGAGTACTACATGGCAATGAGAGGGAATGACATATGGCCCTTCGTAGGAAAGTGGATGGACCTTGAGGATGTCATGCTGAGTGAAGTAAGCCAGGCAGAGAAGGACAGAAACCATATGTTTGCACTCATAGGTCTAGCAGGAAACCAAGAGAGACCTAATGGAGAACCAGGGGGAACGGAGGAGGGAGAGAGAGTTGGGGAGAGAGAGGGATGCAAAACTTGAGAGACTATTGAATGCTGAGAATGAACTGAGGGTTGGGGGGGCAGGGGGGAGGGGGGAAGACAGGTGGTGGTGATGGTGGAGGGCACTTGATGGGAAGAGCACTGGGTGTTGTATGGAAAACAATTTGACAATAAAATATTATGGAAAAAAATAAAAAAATAAAAATGATTCTGCTAGCAATACAAAAAAATAAAAAATAAAAATAAAATGGAGAAAAACAATAGAAAAACAACAACAACAACAACAACAACAAAAAGAATATAACTAAGAGACACAAGCCTTTTACATGTGTATACATGCACTGCTCTTAATATGAAGGAAATCCCCCAAATTTATTATAGTACCCATCCAAGTTTATCACTCCTAATTAATACAGGATGCCATAAAGCAGGGATTTGAAGAAAAAAATCCTAAAATCAAGAGTAACATTTAATAAAAATATCAGATAGTTCTTGGATTTTAACCATAGCCAATAATATGAAAAACTATGCTGGTTCTTCCAGAGATAATAGTGACTAAAATAGTCACTCTAATAGTAACAGTGACCAAAATCTTAAGTTGTCCCTATTCTGAATCGTTAACTATTCCTTAATTGACTCCCATGGTCCATATAAAATTTAACCTGATGAAACATAGACTCTTTTCCAGGAATAGACTTAATATAATAAATCTTATAGGCGTCTGCTTAGTTAAGTGTTCTTACAAAAACAATAATAGGATTCTCACAGTGATATCAACAAAGATGACAGAATGGGAGATTCTTGACACTGTTTCCCACCCGCATCCCCCCACACACCCAAATAGCAGCTCTCCACAGGAAGAATACACTAGTGAAAATCTCAGAACCTGGAGGTGAGCTTTTCCTTCCTTCTTTCCTTCCTCCTTCCCTCTTTTCTTTTTCTTCCTTCCTTCCTTCCTTCCTTCCTTCCTTCCTTCCTTCCTTCCTTCCTTCCTTCCTTCCTTCCTTCCTTCCTTCCTTCCTTCTTTCCCCTTCCCTTCCCTTCTTCCTTCCTTCCTTCTGTGTGTGTTTTTTTTAAGGCCTTGACAAATGGGGTTGAAATTTGTCAGGAAGAAGTTCAGATTAAAGGGAAGAATAACCAAAGATGTGAAGCCAGAGAGCTCTGAGAACGCTCACAGTTCATTATCGCCTGGTTTGGGCGGACAGTTTGGTGTAATAGAAATGTTCATTTTCCTAAGTCATTTATTTTCTTTATCTTTTAAAAGAACTCCAAACCACTAAACCAATGCACCTGCTCAAAATGAACTCTTGGGATGGGAAAAGCACTGAAATTATACACCAAAAGCTTTTCTGACTAGTTCCCTTGTGTTGCCTGTGCTGTGAGGTTTATTCTATGACTTATGCATTTGCAGTGTCAGAGAATTTGAATTTGTTTTTCATTGCTTTGATTTTAACCTCAGCATTCTTAAAACACAACTCTCCAAATAGTTATGCTTTAATGACAGAGGGGGCAAAAGTACAGAACATTCTGGGGCGCCTCGGTGACCCAGTCGGTTAAGTGTCCAGCTCTTGATTTCGGCTAAAGTAATGATCTCACAGATTTGTGGGATCAAGACCTGCATTGGGCTCTGTGCTGACAGTTTGAAGTCTGTTTGGAATTCTCTCTCACCCTCTCTCTCTGCCGCGTGCCCCCAGTTGGCTCTCACAAAAGATTTGAGAAAAAACTAAAAAAACTAAACTACCTGTATCTCTCTCAAAATAAATCAACTTTAAAAAAGTACAGAACAGTTTACTTTTCAACTAATTCAGGAGAGGATGTGATGGATGTGTGAAATACATTGAACTAGGAAAATGTAAGAATGGAAAATTTAAGAATCGCTTGGTGAATAAATGTACAAGCCTAAGAATAGGAGAAATTATACTATGAAATATAAGAGGAAAAAAGGAGAATACTCTAGAAGTTTGTATAGGTTTTGGGCAATATGATGATTAATTTCATGTGTCAATTTCTCTAGGCCATAGTACCAAAATCTTTGGTCAAATATTGTTTTAGAAGTTTCTGTGAAGGTATTTTCTAGATGAAATCAATATTTATTTTGTCAAATGCTTATTTATTTACTTTTCGGAGAGAGAGAGAGAAATAGAAGAGATGAATGAGGGAGGGGCAGAGAGAGAGAGGGAGAGAAACAATTCCAAGCAGGCTCTGCACTGTCACCAGGCACCCCAACATATTTAAATCAGTAGGTTTTGAGCTAAGCACATTGTCCTCCATGATTTGAGGGTGGGCCGCATACAATCAGTTGAAGGCCTTGATAGAAAAAGACTGACCTTCCCAGAAGAGGTATTCCACTACCAGATGGCCTTTGGGCTAGAACTACAAGTTCAACTCTTCCCTTTGTCTCCAGCCTGTCAGCTCATCCCGTAGACTTTGGACTTGCCAGCCTTCATATGTAAGCTAATTCCTTAAAATCAATCAATCAATCAATCAATTAATCATTCAATCTCAATCTCTCTCTCTCTCTCTCTCTCTCTTGTGCTCTCTCTCTCTATATATATCTATATACCTATCTATCTATTTATCTATCTATCTATCTATCTGCACATTGCCCTGTGTATTCTGTGTGTGTATATATATATATCTCTATATGTATGTACACACAGAACAGAACCAGTAAGAGATATATGTGCATAGACATGTATATCTCCTAATACAGGCAAATTTCCAAAAATAAATCACCTTGGCATTTTATTTTATGTATTTTTAAGATTTTTCAAAAAATGTTTGAAGTAATCTCTGTATCCAACATAGGGCTTGAGCTCACAACCTGAAGATCCAAGAATCCCACACTCCTCTGATCAAGTCAGCCAAGCACCCCACTTTGGCTTTTTCATAATGTTCCTGCTGTACCCAAGGATGAACATAGTTTATTTTTAATAAGGAAAACACTCAATATTGTTACTTAATTTCTGAAGCTACAAGATTTAAATTCCTAATTTGGGGGGTTTTGTTCAACTATAGTGCAGTGCCAATAACCCTAAAAATATCTGTCATACTTACGTATATATGTTTACTTTCACTTCCCATTCTTTTCAGTTGAAGAAGAAATTAAGTATTGTTTACTTTTCCAAAGAACTTTTTTCTGCTTGAGCTGCAGCATCTCATTGGCTGCTTCTTTCCTGGTTTTGCCCTTTTCCCTTTGTGTTTGAGAATCAAGCCATAATTAGAACTCAACTTTGGCCGACCAATCCTGAGGGAGGGAAAATGGAACGAGCCAAACAAATGTGCAACCGCCTCCTTGAATTCTGATGAATAGTTACTGGAAGAGAATAAATTATACCCCGAAACACTAAGCAACCGAGGATCCTAATACATCCCCACAGTAATGAGGACATGAAAACGGATCTTTGGATCCTTAGACCAGGTTCTCTGTACTCCACTTACTTCTTCATTTATGCAACAAAAGGGTACTAACTATCAGCTGGGAATAAATTAGAGAGATGGGTAAGACATACACTTTACCTTTAAGGAACTTAGAGTTCAAAAGTGGAGGAGCAATATGGAGATAAATTAGGGTCAGAGCACTGGAGGTATAGTGATGGAGTGCTTATAATATATAACAAATGTAAACACTGAAGATCAGCTTTCTCATCTTTATAAAGAAATAACGAAATGCTGGCCATGAATGTTATTCCAAAACCACCTCTCTTGGTGAGCATAGCATAATGTAAAGAGAAATTGAATCACTATGTTGTACACCTGAAACTACTGTAACATTCTGTATCAACAACCATAGTCAAATAAAAAGCATCACAAAAATAATCACCTCTTATTGGGCACAGGTCATTGTTACTCAAAAGGAATGCCTGCTAAAAATGTCAAATTGTAGATTTTTAATGACAAGTTTTCTGCCACCAAAATTTTGAAAATTCTGCCCTAACTGGTAAGCTCCCATACTTATCAGTACCCTTACTGAATCTGTGTGAATCCACATGTCTGAGGGGAACCCGAGTTCATTCTCTTTCATTTCACAAAGCATACTATTAACTTCCCTCATATTACATGTACAAGTGTCACTTCATCAACATTTCTACACTGTTTTCTATTTCCTCTTAATATATTTTTAGAGTTCTCAAGTCAATTATGTGTTTGAGAAATAGGTGGCATTGCCACCTCTTTCCAGTTGCATTTACCAGCAGTTATACAATTCCCAAGCTCTCAGAAATGGAGCCTGCCAATGACACAGCTGCCTACCCGCCCACTCCAACCACGTCCTTGGATGAGGGTAGTCGCCTCTCTGGGAGATTACCAACTGCCTCACCATGGTCTATAGACAATCTGTGACTAGTTTATACTAGGTATGATAGGTCAACCCCTTATCTCAAAGAGGAACAACTCTGTGGTGCAATTTATGCTCCAGTGCACGCCTGCCCCCAGGGAACCAGCCCAGGCTATTTTGTACCCGAGGTCACATCCTGATTACCTCTCTCTACTTCCCTCTTCTGCTTCACATTCTCTCTTACAGATTCATTCTGAAGACTACTCCCTCAATAAAACTTGTTTATACAAATCCATTTCTTGGGCTCCCTTCCTAGCAAATCAAATCTAACTCAAGTAATCTCATAAATGGTGGTGGGTTATGTACTCCATTTGTCTTAGAGAGATGCAAACTGAGGGGAGGGAGCAAGTGATGACTGGTGCATGGAAAGGGAATGATGAAGCAGTGGGTCTGCAATGTATATTGCTTTACTTGTGAACTCCCAAGAGAGAAAGAAGATGGGTAGGGAGAATGCCCTGATAAACCTGGTGCACCAAAAGGCCTGAAGGTAAAATTGGGCAGACGTGCAGATGCCACAGATGAAGAGAACCAAGACAAGGGAGGCGTTGCACTTTGGAAAAATGTGACTGGAGAGTTATTTGGTTGTCATCACCTCAACCTGAATATATAAATGGGATGATATTATATATGAATGAAGCCTGATATCCTCAACCTTTGGCCAATGCCTCATGAGAACTTTTGGAATGGTCTTGTCCCTCCTTTCTAGTAAACATTAAGAAATTCAGAATTCAAAAAAGGATCAAAAGCTAACTGCTCGGAAGAAAATAATTGAAGCCAGAGTTTTGATTCCTACTAGCTCCCTTAAGAGTCCTATCTGGCTCCAGTACATAAGGTAGCTACCTCCTGGACGTTAGCCACAGACTGCAGAGGATGACAAGAAACCGCTTTCACTGATCGCTTGAGCAGTATCTGATATGGTAAAGTCTACGAAGAAAAGCTAAAGAAGACTAGGATGCTGGTTTAGGTCTTGATGATTTCTGATGATTTCTTTTACATCTCAACTTCTGAGTCCAGCTAAGTGAGTACTTTGGTATTCCCATGGGATGAAGTCCAGTATGAATTTGCTGTTTTGGCACAGAAAATTTGAATTTGCTGACATATTGTCACCATCTAATGAGACGAGATTAGGCCTGATCAGCATTAAGAATGAAAGAAAGCACTGGAGTATAGTGGCTACTCATGAGGGGCTACTGGCCTTCACAACCCTTAGGATAAGAACGTGGTGGCAGATAAACTCCTGCTAAAATCAAGGCCAAGCCCAATCTGGGGATCACGTGGGCTGGAGCAACTAGCAACATTCCTCAAACGGTGAGAAGTAAATGATACAACTGTATCAGTGGTCAGGAGGACTGGCTACTCAGGGTTGGAAAGGGTTTCACTTCCTACCTAGAAATCTTTGGGACCTAATTCCTCCCGAAGAAACTTGAATTTCAATGAGTTTTTGAGCAGAAACCAGTGTTTAAAAATGTACAAAGGACAGTGGAACAGGTAGTCTTATTCTGTTCCATGAGTCAACTCCTCAGATGACATTAGAAATATACAACCACAGCATGCACAGGATTAGAGTTTCTGGCAGAAATGAAATA
>NC_043704.1:49481355-49484314 GCF_006229205.1 Suricata suricatta
ATTCCTCAATGGACACCTCTCAAGTTTTGTAATCAAAAGTTGCCCATGTGTAAAGCAATTGCTAGCTTGTTTCTTGGCCTTGGTCAAAACTGCCCTCGTAGAAAGGCATCAACTAATTTGAGGCCAGTAATATGATCCATGGCTTGGGGAATGCCAAAGTGACTGTGTGCTGGAGTCCAGCTCAGGCAGGTCCAGGGCTCCATGAAGGATGACCGGTGTCAGCGAGAGTGAGAGAGCCTGGGCTTTTTTTTTTTTCCTGCTCACCAGGCAAGCGTCTCTACCCTTATCCTAGAGTCAGCTTTCTTTGTTGAAAAAAATGTATGGGGAACAAAACAGAAGTGGCAATTGCCTTAGACAATGATTTCTGATGACAAATTCTTTGGTATGTAAAAATTTCCCAGAACATAGATTGGTGGAAGACTCATGCATAACCTTTGTCAATAAGTGACTAGATGTTTATCATAAGGGGAAGGAAGGTATCCTTAGCATTCAAATACAAGGCAATGTGGAGAGGCTCCTGTCAGTGAGCCCTGGAGTTGGCTGTGGGCTCCTGGAAAGCCTAGGGGTGCCTGCAGGAGAAGGAGAAGGGCGGGGCGGGGGACTCAGAGGTTTTCCTGTCACGCATTGAGAGTCTGAATCTGGAAGCATTCCTCTCCGATTTTAATTGTGAAGTCCCATTAAGTTTCCTAAATCCAGGAGAACGTGGGCAATGGGTTCTCCCACGGGCTCACCTGGGAGACCTGTCTTGGTAACAGAAGGCAAAAAGCCTTGCAAACAGTAGGCCCTGGGTCACAACCAGGTGGAACTGGTCTGTCAACCACACAGCCAACAGCCAGGAATTTGTGATGAACCAACATTCTGGCCCTGTGCTATGGGAGAGGAATCAGTTACTTCATCACAAAGAAGACGGGCTTTCATAGTCTCTGTGATTGGGAGCCAGCTTGCCACCCTCCCCCGGCTGATTGAAATGCCTTCATCTTCTAAGGCAGATGGATCAGGCATGCAGAGTATTCTGCTGGACAATTCAGCTTAAAAACGTACTTACAAGGAATATTGCAACATGACTTGGTTACAATACCTAAAGCACTAATGGGACCACTAACCTGCTACCTCTGAATCACTGCACACTCTATGCTCTAAGCCTTAGGGCATACAAAGGATCCAAGGTCAGGAGCCTTCCTTCTCTTTCTGACAGAAAATGAAGGCCTCATGCTAACAGAGCACCCAGGTTTAGGCAATGGAAGTTTCCTTTTGTCCCTGCCCACAGGTGTTTCTTACTACGGACAACCATTAGCTTCTCAGGAGATTGTGCTAGGCAGGTCTGTCTCAATTTAATCCTGCTTTTCTGTGTAATGAAACACTTTGGCCCTCTATTTATTCCCATCCAGTTGCTCCTTGTTTTTTGGTTTTTTTTACAAGTGATATCTCACTGGAGTCCATTCAGAGTCAGTGTCTCAGAGCAATAGCTTCCACCGTTTCTTTTAAAAATTTTCATCTCTCATCATAGGGGAAATATAAATCAAAACCACACTGAGATACCACCTCACACCGGTCAGAGTTGCTAAAATGAACAAATCAAGAGAATGTAGATGCTGGCGAGGATGTGGAGAAACGGGCACCCTCCTACACTGTTGGTGGTAATGTAAACTGGTGCAACCGCTCTGGAAAACAGTGTGGAGGCTCCTCAAAAATATATCGATAGAACTCCCCTAACACCCAGCAATAGCACTGCTAGGGATTTACCCAGGGGATATAGAAGTGCTGATGCATAGGAGCACATACACCCCCAATGTTCATAGCAGCACTTTCTTCAATAGCCAAATCCTGGAAAGAGCCTAAATGTCCATCACCTGATGAGTGGATCATGATGTGGTATATATATACAATGGAGTATTACTTGGCAATGAGAAAGCATGAAATATGGCCATTTGTAGCAAAGTGGATGGACCTCGAGGGTGTCATGCTGAGTTTGAAATAAGTTAGGCAGAGAAAGACAGATACCATATGTTTGCACTCATAAGTCTAACAGGAGAAACCTAACAGAGGACCATAGGGAGAGGAAGGGGAAAAGAGAGCGGGGGAGATAGAGGGACACAAATCATGAGAGACTATTAAATACTGAAAATGAACCATGGACTGAAGGGGGAGGGGGTGGGAGGGAAAGGGGTGGTGGTCATGGTGGGGGGCACTTGTGGGGAGAAGCACTGGGTGTTATATGGAAACCAATTTGAAAATAAACTATTAAAAATTTTTTTAAAATGCAAGGCAATGTTTTTAGCATAGCAAAGGCAAGAGTTAGGTCTTTGCAAGCAGAGGTCAATAACCTGTTTCCAAAGGGAAGAAAAACAGGTTTTCTCAGGAAAACCCGTAACATTTGTTCCCATAAGCACAAAAGAAGAAACTCCTATAACAAGTTTTTTCACAGGGTACAATTCACATAATTTTAACATAGGAAGGCAAGTCACTCCTGATATGTCAGTCAGGTGCCTTGGGGGTCGGTGCTCAAATAGAAATTGAGTGGGGGTTGAGTGGGGGTAGACGCCAGTCGCCATCCCGACGGTGGGAGGACTTGCAAACCTACCTTACTTCAGAAATGGCTCCCAGCATCCCAGCAACTGTCCAGTAGGGCATGGGTGTTGTGTGTAAGCACAAACCTACCTCCAAAACCAAGTCCACGCTATATACACTGTATGTTAGCTAACTGAAAAAAACTTACATATAAATATATAAATATAAATATATGTAAAAGATTACACACACACACACACACACACACACACACACACACGAATAAGCACAGAAGACTCTCTCATAAAGTGGAAGTGATATACTCAAGAGCACGCCAGAGGGGGATGTCCAGGGTTGTCCCACATGTATAGGAGCAAGCTGACTGATTTCCTGTAGAGAATATGACAGAGGCCTCTGAGGGCTCCCTCGCCCTATTGCTGTCTGAACCTTA
>NC_043704.1:49484414-49487884 GCF_006229205.1 Suricata suricatta
ACTGATTTCCTGTAGAGAATATGACAGAGGCCTCTGAGGGCTCCCTCGCCCTATTGCTGTCTGAACCTTATAATTTTTATCTCAGCTGAAGAAAGGCCTGGGTCGCTGGCACTGTTCACTGTTCACTGATTGGAGTTCTTGAACTGAGTGAGGGTCATGTTGCTGTATGGAAATCAGCAGCACTCTAAAGAGGGTTGGCCTTAAAGGAAGAAGGCAACCCAAATCTGCACAATGGGCAGAGAGCTGAGGGTTATCTATTTAACACCGGAAGGGGAGTAAATCTCCTACCCTCTGGGAGTGGTTTGGATGTTTAGAATCTCTGTAGCTACAGCCAGTGGCTCTGCTGTGTGGTCAGGCAAAGGAGGCCTAGATGACTGAACACAAGGAATATCCCAGTACAAGGAACTCAGATTTAGAATTCCCTGTGGAAGTTTATAGGAAAAATTAAAGTGAGTCATGTAGCTGTTCGTCAAAAACCCCAGTGCTGGCTCAGAAGGGAATTGGGAGGATAGGCCACTGTTTTTCATTTCTCTAACACAAAGCTATTTGGGCAAAATGAATAGGCATAGAGGAACTGGGGTTATATATTTTTGGGAATACAGATGACATATTTCCTTAGTAACTACTGACTAAGAAAAAAGGTAAAGGTAAAGAAACGATACCTTCCTCTATAAGGAATATATCCTTTGAAACTGGTTGGGTAAGATTGCTTGAGGGGCACCTGGGTGGCTCAGTCGGTTAAGGATCCCATTTCGGCTCATGATCTCATGGTTCGTGGGTTCGAGCCCCGCATCAGGCACTGTGCTGACAGCTAGCTCAGAGCCTGGAGCCTGTCTTCGGATTTTGTGTCTTCCTCTCACTGACCCTCCCCTACTCACACTGTCTCTCTCTCTCTCTCTCTCTCAAAACTAAATAATATGGAAAAAAAAACCTAAATAAAACATTAAAAAAAAAAAAGATTGCTTGAAGGTGAAGGTCTGTGCATAGCTGGTTAGTAGAGTGCATTCTACTGTTACTGATAGTCCCACGGGGGGAGGGGCCACAAGTGGATTTAACTGGGACTGAGACTGTGCTGTAATGGGTTTGCTTACCCTGCAATCCAGAAGTGCCCTCAGAAACTATAATCTAGACTTGGAAGAGCAAAGTGTCCATCAATATGGTTTAGTTGAATATATTTTTTCTGGCACATGTGTTTCTTCTACCAATGTCTAGAAATGAACAAAGGAAAATAATATTGTGTGGTTTTCACTCTTCTTTTCACTCTTAGAGCAGTGGTTCCCTTACAAAATTGTCATGGCATCTGAAACCCTTGTTTCCAAAAGCTGCTCTAAAAAAAGATTTTAAGAGTTGGATTGTTTTTCAAATGATTTAATACGAGGGGAAGTAAAATGAGGACTCAAGTGGATTTATTTCTTGATCTGGAGATGCAAATGATGGATGGGAAAGAATGTAAAGCGGTACTTTAAACCTTTCCCATCCTACTGAAGTTTCCTAGTCATACCAGGCCTGGGTTGAAATGTATGTTCCCAAGAAAGGTGATATAAATGAATAAGACACAATACCTACAGTATAACTGACAGTACGCATTCCTGAAGATATACATGAATAGATCATACATTTAATTTATGTAACCAAATTTGGGTTAACTATAAATATGATTCCACCTCCAAGTAGCAGAACTAATTCTGTGTTCCTTTACCTTTCAAATATGACATTAGAAATGGAGGTCAAGAAGGTGGTGACATAAATCATTACAGACTTCAGTCTCTCTCACAGGAAGACTAAAAACTATCCATAGTCAAGACATCCAGTTTCCAAGACATTCCCATTGAGGAAATCCCAGAACCCAGGGTGAGCCTGAAGCACCTTCCCCCAACCACAGAGACCAAGAAGGACTGCACTAGAAGGCTAAGAGAAGTGGCTATACACTGACCACATCTTCCCTCCTTTAGGCCGGCTCTATGCTGCACCAAGAGGGCCTCAGTGGGCCTATATTTTCCCCAATGGATACAAGAGAACCCAAGGTGGACATATAGCTCCCCGCAGAGTGGTGGGACACTTCTTGGGAGGCCCACTCAGGCCTCGCCTCATGGGTGATCACTGGGGGAATCTTCAAGACTCGATCACTGGGGGTTACATAGAGAGAGGGAATGGGGGGTCAAAGTTTACAGCAATAGCACTCAGATTGTGGAGAACCACATTCCTCCTTGCAGCAGTGCCTTGGGAAGGGATCCCAGCCAGCAGTTCTGCCCAGAGCTGGTCAGGGTGCTTGGGGGGCAGTTCTGCCCAATTCAGCTGTCCATTCAACAAGCAGTGGAAGCAATGAGCCCATCTATAGTCCCAACCAGTCAGGGAAGCACACTTGCATCTCTGCCCAACTGCTGAGTGCAGCCTCTAGTCCTGCTTGACCTGGACGGCTGACCAAGGACTCTGAGCAGCTGTAGAGCTCATCCTACAGGAGTGGTTAAGCAGGGAGCCAGGTCAGCAGTACTTCCTAACTGTTAAGTATAACCTCTGGCCCTATATAACCAGGAAGCTTAAAGAGTGACCTCAATGTCTAAAATATATAAGCAACTCATACAACTCATTAACCAAAAAAAATAAAAATAAAAATAAAGATTCAGATTTATAAAACGGCAAAAATCCTGAGCAGACATTCTATAAAGAAGATACATGAATGATCAACAGTTCCCCAAAAGATGCTTAGCATCACTAATCACCAAGAAAATAAAAAACAAAACCACGATGAAATACCAGCTCACACCTGTCAGAAAGGCTATTACCAAAAAGAGAAGACATAAGACGTACTGGCAAAAATGTGGAGAAACTCTTGGGTATAACACCAAAGGAAATGAAATCACTATCTTTTTTTTTTTTCTTTGAGAGACAGAGAGAGTGCGAGCAGGGGAGTGTCAGAGAGAGAGAAGGAGACAGAATCTGATGCAGGCTCCAGGCTCTGAGCTGTCAGCACAGAGTCTGACACAGGGCTCAAACCCACAAACTGGGATATCATGACCTGAGCCAAAGCGGACGCTCAACCAAGTGAGCCACTCAGGAGCCCCTAAAATCACTACCTTAAAGAGATATTTTTACTCCCTGGTTCAAAGCATTATTTGCAATAGCCAAGACATGGAAACAACCTAAATGTCCGCGAATAAATAAATTTATTTAAAAATGTGATAGATGCACACAATGAAATATTATTTAGCCAAAAAGAAGTAAATCCCATAATTTATTACAATATGGATGAAACTTGAGGGCATTATGTTAAGTGAAATAAGTCCTACAGAGAAAGACGAATACTGCATTATCTCATGCATATGTGGAATCTAAAAAAATCAAACTCATAAAAAGAAAGAGCACACTGGTGGTTGCCAGGAGTCAGGGGTTTGAGGAGGGTGGAGAAATGGATGAAGGTAGTCAAAGGGTACAAACTTTCAGTTACGAGGTGAATAAGCTCCAGGGGAATA
>NC_043704.1:49487984-49490851 GCF_006229205.1 Suricata suricatta
CAATGAAATTCCTTACAGCTGGTGGCATGAATAATACCATGGCCCTGACTAGGCTCAAGGGAGTTGAGATAACTTAACCACCTCTTGAGCTGGGAGTGTGAAGGGGAACTGGACTGTGGGTAGGTTTACCCCAGTAACAGCGTCTCCTCCTGAGCGTGAGGAGAGGTGGTAACCAGACTTATGGATTTGGAAGGTCATTGATTCTAAAGAGTAGAATAGGGGCACGATAAAGCAGGCTTTGGAGTTAGGGAAATCAGTAAATAGTCAGCTGAGAGACGAGGGGGGTGAAGGCTGAGCCTGAAACTATGGTGGTAGGCAAGGAGGGGGAGGGAATAAGTGAGAAAGAGAATGGAGGAAGCCTTGTCAGAACGTGGTCATCAGATCAGGGGGGTAAGGAAGAAAGAGAGATGATTCCCAGGCTCTGACGGGGTGATTATCAGTGCTAATGGAAAAGAAGAACATCAAGGGTGATGATTCACTTGGTTATTTGTGCCTACATAATTCCACTTCATTACTTCCCAAACATATACATTTTTTAATTTGAGAGAGCAAGTGGGGAAGAGAGGCCTACAGAGAGGGAGAGATAGAATCCTAAGCAGGCTCCATGCTCAACACAGAGCTCAACTTGGGACTCGATCCCAGGACCCTGGGATCATGACCTCAGCAGAAACCATGAGTCAGATGCTCAACTGACAACTTTTTAATGCCTCTTTTATTTGTGGACCATATTGTCCTAAAATGAAGTTAAATGGGCCTGAAATATTATGACAAATGTGACATTGGTTATAATCCCAAATCTTAGAACAACAGTGTCGGGGGAATCTATGTATAGATCTTAGAGTTGGAGGACTCATAGTTACTTACAGAATTACTAGTTTGATTCTCCCTATTCCCAGAAGAACCCTATGAGTCAAATGAGATAATGATGAGAAGTCAATTGTAAATGGTAAAATGTCATAAAATCCATGCTGTTATAAGAATTCATTTTGGTCAGATTGATATCCAGTGGGGGAACACAATCTCTGATTCTTATATTTATGAAAATGGAGAATTTTTACTCTACTCCATTCAACAGGGAACATTATGTACAAAACACATCAAATTCTCTACATGCCTTCTTACAAAAAAAGGAGACATACCTACCTAGTGAAATTGTGACAAAATCGAACTTTGGATCTGCCTGGAGGCTGAGCAAGCCTGGCCTCCACGGAAGAGATTAAGCATGTGGGAGGATCAGTTTAAGTCTGCAGGGAAGCACTAAGAAACTCATTGTGGGTGCATTTTTAAGCTATATACTGCAGTCCAGGTTTTGGTTCTAATTTATTGATTTTTAAAATATTTATCCATCTAGCTATGAGTCTACTTGTCTAACTGCCCAAATCAACAGGGAAAGGGAGAAGGTAATCTATAAGTATTTGCAGGTTTTGACATTACCCGTTACATACCTCTCCAGTGGAGATTTTCAAAACCTTATGCAATCTCTCACATCAAGTACAAGTATTTTCTTCTTTCCAATGTTTCCTTCATTTCTAGAACTCCTAATAATAGTGTCCATTCAATACTAAATGTAGAAGAACCTGCTATCATAGACGGAAGTGAAAAATATTTGACGAAATAATTAACATTCCAATTATATCTGATGGATTAAACACACAGGAGGAATGGCACTTGGTGTCGTAAGTTTCCAGAGGTTTCCCATGTATTCATAGGAACTCAGTTAATGAAGTAGACTGAAGCTCAAAAATACATGAATTTCACATTAATGTATCTTAACCATGTGAAGTTGTCTGCGTGCTTTGAGGGGCATACATCATGTTGGAGACACAGGATTCTGCTGTACTCAGAGAGTTTATTCCATGAGAGAACAAAATGTGAGGGCATAAGAATTCTTTCTGTCTCGGCTCCTAGTTTCCATCTGGAGAGTCTCCCTTTCCTCTAGGTCCTAAGGCAATCACATTTGTAGACTAAGGCCTAATTTCATAGGAAACAATTTGAAAACCCTAGACTGAGGCACAAGTTGGGCTCAGGGTCAAAGTCTCAAGCCTGGCTGAGAGCCCTTGGAGCGACTTTCATTCCTCCTTCACTGTGTTTTGCCTTTTTCCATTTCAGAGCCCTTGACTGAATTCCCACTTCCTGGACTCTCCTCTTCTGGGCAGTGGAAGGTACATTATTATGGTTAGGGGTCTGTTCTTCCAGGCTACTGCTGCTAGGTGTGTCTCTGTCTGTCTGTCTGTCTTTCTTTCTTTTTCTTTCTTTCTCTCTCTCTTTCTTCCTTCTTTCTTTCTTTCTCTCTCTCTCTCCCTTTCTTTCTTCTTTTCTTTCTTTCTTCATTCATTCCTTCTTTCCTTCCTTCCTTCCTTCCTTTTTCTCCTTACTTTAAATCCAAGTATGTTAACATATAATGTAATAATGATTTCAGGAGTAGATTTTAGTGATTCATCACTTACATACAACACCCAGTGCTCATCCCAAGTTCCCTCCTTAATGCCCATCACCCATTAGGTCATCCGCCCACCTAAAATCCCTCTAGCAATCCTCAACGTGTTCTCTGTATTTAAGTTTTTTAGTTTACCTCCCTCTCTGTTTTTATCTTATTTTTTCTTCTCTTCCCCTATATTCATCTGTTTCTTTAATTCCACATATAAGTGAAGTCATATGGTATTTGTGTTTCTCACACTGACTTGTTTCACTTAGCATAATACATTGTTTCTACTCACATTGCAAATGGCAAAATTTCATTCTCCTTGATCGCCGAGTAGTATTTCATTGTATATATATAGCACTTCTTTATCCATTCATCAGTTGATAAATGTTTGGGCTCTTTCCATAATTTGACTATTGTCAATAGTCATTTGCTATAAATATTG
>NC_043704.1:49490951-49492742 GCF_006229205.1 Suricata suricatta
CCAAGCCGTCCAGGAGCCCCTCCTTGGGCGTTTTTATAATTCCACTGATGCGCACTCCTCTCTCACGACCTAAACATCTCCTAGAGACCTTACTGCCTGATAGCATCACACTGGTGGGGGTAAGATTTCAACATATGGATTTGGGGAAGGCACATTCAGTCCATGGAAGTTTGTTTCCACTTTTTGACTGTAGAAATAATGCTGTCGTCCACACTTGTTACCATCAGTGTTTCACCACACTTGCATTATGACATATCTATCCTCCACTACTCCATTTATTTTTAACTGATACATTTCAAGGTAAGTTGCAGATATCAGTGCATACTTCCAGCTAAATATTCTACATTGCATGTCATTAGCTAGATGTTGGTATTTAGAGTTTTTTCCTTTTATGTAAAATTTGTATGCAATTAAATGTACAGAGCTTACAGGTAAATATGCCGAGTTTTGAAAAATGCATGCGTCTGCCTAACTCAAATGCTTATCATGATATGAGCATTACTGTTACCTTGGATAAGTTCCCTCCTGCCCTCTCCAAGTCAAAATGCCCAGCTTCTAGATACAACAGGAGTTGTTTTGATTTTTCCACTATAAATATTATTAAATAATATATACCTCGGTTTAAAAAAGGAGTTTCTATCTAAATGGAGTAATAGAGCAATAGAGCTTAATTGTGTTAGATGTGTTGATTGATTTGATTGAACTTTTATTACCTTACCAGACCTTATATTTCATATTTTTTATTTAGCCTACTTCAGTTTTTTCCTGTTTTCCTGACTTTTTTCCTCCCCTTTCCCCTCAACTTATTTGAATGTGTTACATTCACATTATATTCTGTAAAAGTTAATTTTTTGCCCTATGTAATTAATGCATATTTTTCTAACTATCTAGGCTTAACGAGTAACTATATTGTTCCACTGGACAAGAAAAACTGGTGCATTTAAGAATCTCTCTGCTTACTTCTAAAGCTTCTCTATATTCTCATTCCATGTTTTATCACATGAGAGTTTCTGCTAAGCAAACCAATGTTTACAATAAGCTTTAGTAATTTTTCTGATATCATTGCTTCTCAAATTCCATTATTTTCTCCTAGGATGATTTTTTTCTCACTGATACACATCCTCAAGAAATATATCTTTTGTTTGAAAGAAAGAAAGGGAAAGAGTGCAAGTTGAGGGGGAGATTTGCTCCATTTGCCTAAAAGCCATCTTTGATTCTGAGATCTTGGGAATGGGCTCCTGTCCCAGTGGGTATAAACTGTTTTATCAGCTTGCACAGGACCTGAGGGGTGAAAGGGGAGACAAAATCAATGTTCCCCTTTGTATTTACCCGTCACTCATGCAAAGTGAGTCCTAGGCCCTACTGGACACAGCTTCCGGGTTTGGCCAGAGTCAAGTACTGCGGCCCCAGGAAGGCACGGCTCAGGGCTGGGTGGCCAGGTTCCCAAGCCAAACCCCAGAGCTGCCCCTGCCTACAGTGGTTCCTGTGTCCTAGGCACCTCCTTGCCTGCTTGCTCCTCCCTTCCTTTCTCTGGGGGAGGGAAAGAATGTTTACAAATAGGGAACAACGTGTGGTGATGAGCCCGTGATTTCCAGACTTTCAATGGAGGCAGGAGAGGTCAAATAATGGAATCGAACGTTATTTCCTCACTCAAAAGGCAGATCAGAATCAGGCTTCCATAACTTATCCTGTATGTACCAGGGATGTATAAAAGAACTGAACTGGGTCCCCTCTTCCTAAGTCCTGGGCAACCCAGCAGAAACGTGGCATCGCTGTTATGTAACAGTAAAT
>NC_043704.1:49492842-49502101 GCF_006229205.1 Suricata suricatta
CAAATGGCAAAATTTCATTCTCCTTGATCGCCGAGTAGTATTTCATTGTATATATATAGCACTTCTTTATCCATTCATCAGTTGATAAATGTTTGGGCTCTTTCCATAATTTGACTATTGTCAATAGTCATTTGCTATAAATATTGAGGTACAGTACCCCTACAAATCAGCATTTTGGTATACTCTGGATAGATATCTAGGGGGGTCAATTACTAGGTCATACGGTAGTTCTATTTTTAATTTTTGGAGGCACTTTAATACTGTTTTCAAGAGTGGCTGCACCAGTTGGCATTCCCACCAGTCCTGCAAAGGAGTTCTCCTTTCTCTGCATCCTCACCAACATGTTGTTTCCCGAGTTGTCGATTTTAGCCATTCTGACAGGTGTGAGGTGGTATCTCATTGTGGTTTCCCTTAGGACTGACACTCTGAGGCACACTAGAGTCCACTCACTAAGCATGTGGAGGGATCTGTACTGGTGTTCTGGGCGATGTGGCTGAAGGGTGCAGTTGGGGGGAGCTTGGTGTGATGGCTCCATTATCCACTAGGTGGCGCTCCTTAGCTTCCTGGGGTGGAAATGTGGGTGTCAGCACATGCAGGTGCTCAGTAGAGGTGAAATGGTTTTGTCTAGCTCCCTGGGCTCTGGCACAGGAACTTTGCACTCTCACCGACCTGCAGTCAAACACCCCTACTTTGTCTCATGCCTCTGTCAACACCCCGCCTCTACCCTGTCCTTGTCCAAGCTATCCAACTGCCAGGTGGCACCAACCCCCAGCATTTAATCTCAGATGGGGTTGTGTTTCAAAACCCCACACTTCAGAGACCCCTGTGGCTTGGACCCACTCTGACTCCGTGGGAGACGGTCTCACTGAGCAATGGCCAGGTGCCAGTTTGCCCCAGAAAGTGTTCATGTGAGAGCACAGTGGCAGGGATTCAGAGATTGTGGCAAATCACAACACACATCTGACGCCATGTTTCAATGCTCTCTGATGTCTTTTTCTCAATACCAGCAAACGTGGCTCTTCTCAAGGGTCCACTGTGACGGTTGCCCATGGGGAGGCAATATGGCTTCTACAAAATGCTCTTCAAGCAGGGGAACTGCTTTCCCCGTGTGGCACATAGATCCCTCGGATCATACTTTCTGCTCCTGGGGATTCATCCTATTTCCTCACCAGAGCACCACCAGGCACGGCCAGACTCTGAATCTTCAGACTCTGCGCTCTACTGTTTACAGAGTCCTGGTGGTACTGAAACCCTCTCCTCTCTCCCTTTCAATGGTTTTGGAGAACAGATTTCTTGTTCAGTTCCCTGCAAGTCTTTTCATTCTCTCTGTCTCTCTTTCACTCCAGCTACCTTCAAGGGGAGTGCTTTTTCTTAAGCAATCCTCATGCACTGCCCTCTCCTTTCTCTTTCTGTGTCCTCTCTCTGAAAAAAATGGCTCTCTACCCTCTGTCGCCCTGTGGCTTATCTCTCCCCCAATTCACCTCTCTGCACCGTGTACCTGTCAAGTTCTGTGGCTCAGATTGTGTACTGTGCTGCATTAATCCTCAGCTCAATTTCCAGGTGTTCAAATGTTTTGGTGCTGGTCTAGCTGCATTTCAGGGACAGCCACACTCAGGGTCTCCATACTCTCTGCCATCGTAACTTGCGAGGTGCTTCCTAAAAGCAGTTTGCATGCCATGTTGGTGTGTCTCTTCATGCCTGCCTGTCAAGTGCTTAAGAAAGTGAGTTGAGTGAGTCATGATGTGATCAGACTCAAAGTTCTGCTAAGCAAGGAAAGTCCATAAAAATCCAGGCCACGAAATAGGGAAATGTCAGGAAATTCAGGCCCATAATTCTTTTCACAATATTTTGCATGTTCAAATACACAGAAACCTTGAAACGATCTTAAGTAATAGCTACTTACTTAAAATCTAACCATTACCTAGATTCTGCACTTAGCATCTTAAAGATTTTATTTACTTTGGTTATTTTATTGGGATATAATTCACATCACATAAAATTCTCCGTTTGAAAGTATATGATGAAGTGGCTTTTAGTGTGTTCCCAAGGTTGTGACCCATCGCCATTATCGAATTTCAGAACATTTTCATCATCCCAAAGAACAAATCCCACACCCATTGGTAGTCATTTCCCTGCTCCTGGCAACTACTATTCTGTTTTCTGTATCTATAGATTTTTCTATTCTGAGCATTTTATATAAGTGGAACCATACGATACGTGACTTTGCATGTCTGGCTTCCTCACTTAGGATGATGTTGTTTCCAAGGGTCATCCATGCTGTAGCATGTATCAGTGCTTCATTTCTTCTGTGGCTGAAAACTATTCCATTGTCTGCATGTGCCACATTTTGTTTATGCATTCATCAGTTGATGGACACGTGGGTTGTGTTTCAATTCATTCATAGCGGTGCTTGGGTGGCTCAGTCAGTTGAGTGCCTGACTCTTGATTTCAGCTCAGGTCATGATCTCATGGTTCCTGAATTTGAGCCTGCATTGGGCTCTGTGCTAATAGTGTGGAACCTGCTTGAGATTTTCTGTATCCCTCTCTGTCCAATCCCTGCATGTTCTTTCTTTCCCTCTTTATCACAAAATAAATAAATAAACATTAAAAAAATACCATAGACTAGGTGACTTAACAAGTATTTATTTCTCACAGTTCTGGAGGCTGGGAAGATCAAGTCTGATGAACAGCAGATTTGGTGTCTGTTGATTATCGGCTTCCTGGTTCATAAATGGTTGTGTTCTCATGTGGTAGAAGTGAGAGAGCTCCTTGACCCCCCACCCTTTTTTAATACTTACATATTTTTGAAGGAGACGGAGAGACAAAGCATGGGTTGGGGAGGGACAGAGAGAGAGGTAGATACAGAATTCAAAGCGAGCTGCAGGCTGTGAGCTGTCAGCACAGAGCCCAACACAGGGCTCAAACTCATGAGCCCTGAAATCATGACCCGAGCCAAAATCAGACACCTTACTGACCAAGCCGTCCAGGAGCCCCTCCTTGGGCGTTTTTATAATTCCACTGATGCGCACTCCTCTCTCATGACCTAAACATCTCCTAGAGACCTTACTGCCTGATAGCATCACACTGGTGGGGGTAAGATTTCAACATATGGATTTGGGGAAGGCACATTCAGTCCATGGAAGTTTGTTTCCACTTTTTGACTGTAGAAATAATGCTGTCGTCAACATTTGTTACCATCAGTATTTCACCAGACTTGCATTATTACATTATCTAGCCATCCACTACTCCATTTATTTTTAACTGATACATTTCAAGGTAAGTTGCAGATATCAGTACATACTTCCAGCTAAATATTCTACTTTGCATGTCATTAGCTAGATGTCGGTATTTAGAGTTTTTTCCTTTTATGTAAAATTTGTATGCAATTAAATGTACAAAGCTCACAGGTAAATATGCCGTTTTGAAAAATGCATGCGTCTGCCTAACTCAAATGCTTATCAATGAGCATTACTATCACCTCGGATAAGTTCTCTCCTGCCCTCTCCAAGTCAAATGCCCAGCTTCTAGATACAACAGGAGTTGTTTTGATTTTTCCACTATAAATATTATTAAATAATATATTCCTGGGTTTAAAAAAGGAGTTTCTATCTAAATGGAGTAATAGAGCTTAATTGTTTTAGATGTGTTGATTGTTTTGATTGAACTATTTTTCACCTTACCTGACCTTATATTTCATATTTTTTATTTAGCCTGCTTCAGTTTTTTCCCATTTTCCTGCCTTTTTTCATCCCCTTGCCCCTCAACTTATTTGAATATTTTACATTCACATTATATTCTGTAAAAGTTTTTTGCCCCATGTAATTAATGCATATTTTTCTAACTATCTAGGCTTAATGAGTAACTATATTCTTCAACTGGACAAGAAAAACTGGTGCATTTAAGAATCTCTCTGCTCACTTCTAAAGCTTCTCTATATTCTTATTCCATGTTTTATCACATGAGAGTTTCTGGTAAGCAAACCAATGTTTACGATAAGCTATAGTAATTTTTTTGATATCATTGCTCCTCAAGTTCCATTATTTTCTCCTAGGATGATTTTTTTTGTCACTGATACAAATCCTCAAGAATTATATCTTTTGTTTGAAAGGAGGAAAGAGGAAGAGTGAAAGTGGAGAGGGGAGATTTGCTCCATCTGCTTAAAAGCCATCTTTGATTCTGAGATCTTGGGAATGGGCTCCTGTCCCGGTGGGTATAAACTGTTTTATCAGCTTGCACAGGACCTGAAGGGCAAAAGGGAGACAAAATCAATGTTCCCCTTTGTATTTACCCGTCACTCATGCAAAGTGAGTCCTAGGCCCTACTGGACACAGCTTCCGGGTTTGGCCAGAGTCAAGTACTGCGCCCCAGGAAGGCACGGCTCAGGGCTGGGTGGCCAGGTTCCCAAGCCAAACCCCAGAGCTGCCCCTGGCTACAGTGGGTCCTGTGTCCTAGGCACCTCCTTGCCTGCTTGCTCCTCCCTTCCTTTTTCTGGGGGAGGGAAAGAATGTTTACAAATAGGGAACAACGTGTGGTGATAAGCCCGTGATTTCCAGACTTTCAATGGAAGCAGGAGAGGTCAAATAATGGAATCAAACGTTATTTCCTCACTCAAAAGGCAGATCAGAATCACGCTTCCATAACTTATCCTGTATGTACCAGTGATGTATAAAAGAACTGAACTGGGTCCCCTCTTCCTAAGTCCTGGGCAACCCAACAGAGACGTGGCATCGCTGTTATATAACAGTAAATCACAGCCTGCGGGAAAAGATGATAGTAAAATTCATCCCTTGCCATTGTTAGAGCTAGCTGCTTCTGTGAAGAAGAGGCAGTGGTCTGAGTGTCCCTGTTCTTTCCTTATGTTGGGGCCGCCAAGTTTTCTGTCTGCCTCAGGCAAGGATTATCCCTCTCCAGAGAGTGAACCAGCAAACAAGATTTGCATCTAGAAGCTGGAGACTGCCATTTCCTGGTCAAAATAACTTTGGCGTCTGTCATGCTGGATACACACACACAAGAAATGTACAAAGATCTTGTCATTGACCATAACAACAATGTAAAATTGTTTAATCCCCTTCTTCCTCATCTGCTATGTTCTTAAGTAATTTCCTACCAGGAGAAGCACCATTTAATTGAGTTAGAGGATGGAGTAGGGGCTTCGAGGTTTATATGCAGAGAGACACAAAGATTGGAGAATTTAGCAGCATAGGACATTGAGAACTATGTATGAGAAACACCTTAAGAAAGCAAAACAAAACAAAACAAAACAAACCAGAAACGGGAGGTAAGTGCAAGGAAGACAAGCTTCCCACCTTCGGCCCTCAGAGGAAATTATGTGAAGAAACTGCATATGCAGATAATGACGATATTTAAGGGGCTCAGAAGAATGTGGACTGAGAAGGAGCTTAGAACAGATAGCACACCAGGGGAGCCTGGGTGACTCAGTAGGTTGAGAGTCTGGCTTTGGCTCATGATGTCATGGCTTGTGGGTTCGAGCCCTGCATCAGGCTCTTTGCTGACAGCTGGCCTGTTTTCAGATTCTGTGTCTCCCTCTCTCTCTGACCCTTCCCTGCTCACACTGTCTCTCTCTCTCTCTCAAAAATAAATAAAACATTATAAATAAATAAATAAACAAACAAACAAATAAATAAATAAAAGAGCAGACAACACGGCACTGGTATCAATGCAGACCTTGAGGCAAAAGTCAACATCATTATTCTACTGTTCAACACTACATGGCTTTTTCCTTCTCTCTCTTTCCTCGCCTCCTCCGTCTGCTCTCCCACCCCCCAGAGCAGTAGTTTTCAAACTGCACTGGCAGGGTTGGTTAAAACAGACTGCTGAGTCACACTCCCAGCTTCTGATTCAGGTCTCGGGTGAAGTTCAAGGACATGCAGTTCTTACAAGTTCTCGGGTGACACTGATGCTGCCCGCCTAGTGAAAACACTCTTGGAACCACTATTCGACAGCTTTTCTTTCGTTTTCTGTGCCTCAGTCCTGCCAGGATCATAGTCCCACAGGTGACATTTAGATCCTTAGGAAAAAGACATCCAAAGAGAACTCAACTGATGGCAGACCACCACCAAAATACACAAAAACAAACAGCTATTGCCCACTATTTCTTCATCCCTGCAGATAACTGAGTGCTTCAACATATGTCTAATGATAACATATAACAAATAAATCACCTTCATTTATTTCAGAGACCTCATCTCAACCACGATTTGCTGAAGCAACTTCATTTAAAAATAACCACCCCCACCACCCAAAAAAGGAGAGAAAAAAAAAAAAGAAAATAAAGGTAATGAAAATAATAAGGGAAAAACCCAAGACACACTTCCTATGGGGAAAAAAAACCCAGCATGTAATTTCTGTCCTTGTCGGAATGTATTAAATAAGCAAACACCACCAACAAGCAAAACAAGTACTACAATGTAAAAATATTCAAAAAAAGAAAACCTTCTCACATGCATAAATGAAAGATTGCACACAAAGAACTCACATCTTTTCAAGCTTCATTAGTAAATATTCTGCTACTATGTATTAAACACTGCATGGTTTGCCCAAGCTAAGATGAAACCACATCATGAATCAATAAGCATTTTGCATTTTCTGTCATTATCTACTCAAAGCCCTGCCTACCGCACCTCTAAACATTTCATTAAATCCAATGATACAGCAAACACTCCCAAAATAAACTTAGATTATATTGCAATTTCACTTAACAGTATATAAAATGCTGTGTGTGACGGGTATCAACTATCCATTAGATACTCAATCAATTTTTCTTAAGCACTACTAACTGCTTGCTTTTCTTGAAGCTAGGTCATTCTGAAATTTCCTGTTAGACCTACAAGTGCAAACATATGGTATCTGTCCTTCTCTGCCTGACTTATTTCACTTAGCATGACACCCTCAAGGTCCATCCACTTTCCTACAAATGGCCATATGTCAATCTTTCTCATTGCCATGTAGTACTCCATTGTGTATATATATACCACATCTTCTTGATCCACTCATCAGGTGATGTGCATTTAGGCTTTTTCCATATTTTGGCTATTGTTGACATTGCTGCTATGAACATTGGGGTACATGTGTTCCTATGCATCAGCACTTCTGTATCCCTCGAGTAAATCCGTAGCAGTGCTATTGCTGGGTCATAAGGGAGTTCTATGCATAATTTTTTGAGGAACTTCCACACTGTTTTCCAGAGCGGCTGCACCAGTTTACATTCCCACCAACAGTGTAGGAGGGTGCCCGTCTCTCCACACCCTTGCCAGCATCTATAGTCTCCTGATTTCTTCATTTTAGCCACTCCTGACTGGTGTCTGGTGGTATTTCAGCGTGGTTTTGATTTGTGTTTCCCTGATGATGAGTGATGCTGAGCATTGTTTCATGTGCCTGTTGGCCATCTGGATGTCCTCTTTGGAGTAGTGTCTGTTCATGTCTTCTGCCCATTTCTTCACTGGGTTATTTGTTTTCTGGGTGTGGAGTTTGCTGAGTTCCTTGTAGATTTTGGATACTAGCCCTTTATCTGATATGTCATTTGCAACTATCTTTTCCCATTCTGTCTGTTGTCTATTAGTTTTCTTGATTGTTTCCTTTGCCTTGCAGAAGCTTTTTATCTTGATGAGGTCCCAAGAGTTCAATTTTCCTTTCATTTCCCTTCCCTTTGGGGATGTGTTGAGTAGGAGATTGCTGTGGTGGAGGTCTAGGAGGTTGCTTCCTACTTTTTCCTCGAGGGTTTTGATGGTTTCCTGTCTCACATTCAGGTCCGTCAGCCCTTTTGAGTTAATTTTTGTGTATGGTGTAAGAAGGTGGTCTAGTTTCATTCTTCTGCATGTTGCTGTCCAGTTCTCCCAGCACCACCTGCTAAAGAGGCAGTCTTTTTCCATCGCATACTCTTTCCTACTTTGTCAAAAATTAATAGGCCATACATTTGTTGGCCCAGTTTTGGGTTCTCTAATCTATTCCATTGGTCTATGTGTCTGTTTTAGTGCCAACACCATACTGTCTTGATGATGACAACTTTGTAGTAGAGGCTAAAGTCTGGGATTGTGACGCCTCCCGTTTTGGTTTTCTTCTTCAATAGAACGGTGGCTAAAAGGGGTCTTTTGTGGGTCCATACAAATTTGAGGATAGTTTGTTCTAGCTTTAAGAACAATATTGGTGCAATTTTGATGGGGATTGCATGGAATGTGTATATTGCTTTGGGTAGTAATGGCTTTTTCACAATGTTCATTCTTCTGATCCACGAACAGGGAATATTTTTCCATTTCTTGGTGTCTTCTTCAATCTCTTTCATACGTTTTCTATAGTTTTCATCATATAGGTCTTTTACATCCTTGGTCAGGTTTATTCCTAGGTATTTGATAGTTTTTTGTGCAATCGTGAATGGGATCAGTTTCTTGATTTCTCTTTCGGCTGCTTCATTTTTGGTGTATAGGAATGCAACTGATTTCTGTACATTGATATTGTATCCTGCAAATTTACTGAATTCATTTATCAGTTCTAGAAGGCTTCTAGTGGTGTCAATTGGGTTTTCCATGTAGAGTATCATGTCATCTGCAAAAAGTGAAAGTTTGACTTCTTCTTTGCCAATTCTGATGCCTTTTATTTCCTTTTGTTGTCTGATTGCTGATGCTAGGACATCCAGCACTATGTTAAACAGCAGTAGTGAGAGTGGACACCCCTGTCGTGTTCCTGATCTCAGGAGGAAAGCTCTCAGGTTTTCTCCATGAGGATAATATTGGCTGTGGGGTTTTCATAAACTGTTTTTATAATGTTTAGGGAAGTTCCTTCTATTCTGACTTTCTCAAGGGTTTTTAATAAGAAAGGTGCTGTACTTTGTCAAATGCTTTTTCTGCATCTATTGACAGGATCATATGGTTTTTATCTTTTTTTTGTTAATGTGATGGATCACATTGGTGGATTTGCGAATATTGAACCAGCCCTGTAACCCAGGAATGAATCCCACTTGATCATGATGGATAATTCTTTTTATGTGCTGTTGAATTCGATTTGCTAGTATCTTGTTGAGTATTTTTGCATCTGTATTCATTATGGATATTGGTCTGTAGTTCTCTTTTTTGGCTGGGTCTCTGTCTGGTTTGGGTATCAAGGTGATGCTGGCTTCGTAGAATGAGTTTGGAAGCTTCCCTTCTATTTTATTTTTTGGAATAGTTTGAGAAGAATGGGTATGAGCTCTGCTTTAAATGTCTGGTAGAATTCCCCTGGGAAGCCATCTGGCCCTGGGCTCTTATTC